>NW_028188360.1:0-412000 GCF_964204655.1 Triturus cristatus
ATAAAGCTGTCGCTACCTGCTCTGATCCTAGTGGATGAAAAAGCAGGCCTGTTGGCAGACAAGGCCAGGCAAGCTTGCAGGCCTAGGCCACAAAATGGCCACCAGCCACATGGCCAGGCCCAGCAACATCACAAAGGCCACCCCCAAAAAACACACTTCCCCTACTCAATCCAATGCCATCCATGCCCTAAATGATGTCTAAATTCAACAGATCACATAGAAAACACTTGATTAATAAAGCTGTGGCTACCTGCTCCGATCCTAGTGGATGAAAAAGCAGGCCTGTTGGCAGACAAGGCCAGGCAAGATTGCAGGCCTAGGCCTCAAAATGGCCACCAGCCACATGGCCAGGCCCAACAACATCACAAAGGCCACCCCCAAAAAACACACTTCCCCAACTCAATCCAATGCCATCCATGCCCTAAATGATGTCTAAATTCAACAGATCACACAGAAAACACTTGATTAATAAAGCTGTGGCTACCTGCTCTGATCCTAGTGGATGAAAAAGCAGGCCTGTTGGCAGACAAGGCCAGGCAAGATTGCAGGCCTAGGCCTCAAAATGGCCACCAGCCACATGGCCAGGCCCAACAACATCACAAAGGCCACCCCCAAAAAACACACTTCCCCAACTCAATCCAATGCCATCCATGCCCTAAATGATGTCTAAATTCAACAGATCACACAGAAAACACTTGATTAATAAAGCTGTGGCTACCTGCTCTGATCCTAGTGGATGAAAAAGCAGGCCTGTTGGCAGACAAGGCCAGGCAAGCTTGCAGGCCTAGGCCTCAAAATGGCCACCAGCCACATGGCCATGCCCAACAACTTCACAAAGGCCACCCCAAAAGACACACTTCCCCAACTCAATACAATGCCATCCATGCCCTAAATGGTGTCTAAATTCAACAGATCACACAGAAAACACTTGATTAATAAAGCTGTGGCTACCTGCTCTGATCCTAGTGGATGAAAAAGCAGGCCTGTTGGCAGACAAGGCCAGGCAAGCTTGCAGGCCTAGGCCTCAAAATGGCCACCAGCCACATGGCCAGGCCCAACAACATCACAAAGGCCACCCCAAAAAACACACTTCCCCAACTCAATCCAATGCCATCCATGACCTAAATGATGTCTAAATTCAACAGATCACACAGAAAACACTTGATTAATAAAGCTGTGGCTACCTGCTCTGATCCTAGTGGATGAAAAAGCAGGCCTGTTGGCAGACAAGGCCAGGCAAGCTTGCAGGCCTAGGCCTCAAAATGGCCACCAGCCACATGGCCAGGCCCAACAACATCACAAAGGCCACCCCAAAAAACACACTTCCCCAACTCAATCCAATGCCATCCATGCCCTAAATGATGTCTAAATTCAACAGATCACACAGACAACACTTGATTAATAAAGCTGTGGCTACCTGCTCTGATCCTAGTGGATGAAAAAGCAGGCCTGTTGGCAGACAAGGCCAGGCAAGCTTGCAGGCCTAGGCCTCAAAATGGCCACCAGCCACATGGCCAGGCCCAACAACATCACAAAGGCCACCCCCAAAAAACACACTTCCCCTACTCAATCCAATGCCATCCATGCCCTAAATGATGTCTAAATTCAACAGATCACACAGAAAACACTTGATTAATAAAGCTGTGGCTACCTGCTCCGATCCTAGTGGATGAAAAAGCAGGCCTGTTGGCAGACAAGGCCAGGCAAGATTGCAGGCCTAGGCCTCAAAATGGCCACCAGCCACATGGCCAGGCCCAACAACATCACAAAGGCCACCCCCAAAAAACACACTTCCCCAACTCAATCCAATGCCATCCATGCCCTAAATGATGTCTAAATTCAACAGATCACACAGAAAACACTTGATTAATAAAGCTGTGGCTACCTGCTCTGATCCTAGTGGATGAAAAAGCAGGCCTGTTGGCAGACAAGGCCAGGCAAGATTGCAGGCCTAGGCCTCAAAATGGCCACCAGCCACATGGCCAGGCCCAACAACATCACAAAGGCCACCCCCAAAAAACAAACTTCCCCAACTCAATCCAATGCCATCCATGCCCTATATGATGTCTAAATTCAACAGATCACACAGAAAACACTTGATTAATAAAGCTGTGGCTACCTGCTCTGATCCTAGTGGATGAAAAAGCAGGCCTGTTTGCAGACAAGGCCAGGCAAGCTTGCAGGCCTAGGCCTCAAAATGGCCACCAGCCACATGGCCATGCCCAACAACATCACAAAGGCCACCCCAAAAGACACACTTCCCCAACTAAATCCAATGCCATCCATGCCCTAAATGATGTCTAAATTCAACAGATCACACAGAAAACACTTGATTAATAAAGCTGTGGCTACCTGCTCTGATCCTAGTGGATGAAAAAGCAGGCCTGTTGGCAGACAAGGCCAGGCAAGCTTGCAGGCCTAGGCCTCAAAATGGCCACCAGCCACATGGCCAGGCCCAACAACATCACAAAGGCCACCCCAAAAAACACACTTCCCCAACTCAATCCAATGCCATCCATGCCCTAAATGATGTCTAAATTCAACAGATCACACAGAAAACACTTGATTAATAAAGCTGTGGCTACCTGCTCTGATCCTAGTGGATGAAAAAGCAGGCCTGTTGGCAGACAAGGCCAGGCAAGCTTGCAGGCCTAGGCCTCAAAATGGCCACCAGCCACATGGCCAGGCCCAACAACATCACAAAGGCCACCCCCAAAAAACACACTTCCCCAACTCAATCCAATGCCATCCATGCCCTAAATGATGTCTAAATTCAACAGATCACACAGAAAACACTTGATTAATAAAGCTGTGGCTACCTGCTCTGATCCTAGTGGATGAAAAAGCAGGCCTGTTGGCAGACAAGGCCAGGCAAGCTTGCAGGCCTAGGCCTCAAAATGGCCACCAGCCACATGGCCAGGCCCAACAACATCACAAAGGCCACCCCAAAAAACACACTTCCCCAACTCAATCCAATGCCATCCATGCCCTAAATGATGTCTAAATTCAACAGATCACACAGAAAACACTTGATTAATAAAGCTGTGGCTACCTGCTCTGATCCTAGTGGATGAAAAAGCAGGCCTGTTGGCAGACAAGGCCAGGCAAGCTTGCAGGCCTAGGCCTCAAAATGGCCACCAGCCACATAACCAGGCCCAACAACATCACAAAGGCCACCCCCAAAAAACACACTTCCCCAACTCAATCCAATGCCATTCATGCCCTAAATGATGTCTAAATTCAACAGATCACACAGAAAACACTTGATTAATAAAGCTGTGGCTACCTGCTCTGATCCTAGTGGATGAAAAAGCAGGCCTGTTGGCAGACAAGGCCAGGCAAGCTTGCAGGCCTAGGCCTCAAAATGGCCACCAGCCACATGGCCAGGCCCAACAACATCACAAAGGCCACCCCCAAAAAACACACTTCCCCAACTCAATCCAATGCCATCCGTGCCCTAAATGATGTATAAATTCAACAGATCACACAGAAAACACTTGATTAATAAAGCTGTGGCTACCTGCTCTGATCCAAGTGGATGAAAAAGCAGGCCTGTTGGCAGACAAGGCCAGGCAAGCTTGCAGGCCTAGGCTTCAAAATGGCCAATAGCCACATGGCCAGGCCCAACAACATCACAAAGGCCACCCCAAAAAACACACTTCCCCAACTCAATCCAATGCCATCCATGCCCTAAATGATGTCTAAATTCAACAGATCACACAGAAAACACTTGATTAATAAAGCTGTGGCTACCTGCTCTGATCCTAGTGGATGAAAAAGCAGGCCTGTTGGCAGACAAGGCCAGGCAAGCTTGCAGGCCTAGGCCTCAAAATGCCCACCAGCCACATGGCCAGGCCCAACAACATCACAAAGGCCACCCCCAAAAAACACACTTCCCCAACTCAATCCAATGCCATCCATGCCCTAAATGATGTCTAAATTCAACAGATCACACAGAAAACACTTGATTAATAAAGCTGTGGCTACCTGCTCTGATCCTAGTGGATGAAAAAGCAGGCCTGTTGGCAGACAAGGCCAGGCAAGCTTGCAGGCCTAGGCCTCAAAATGGCCACCAGCCACATGGCCAGGTCCAACAACATCACAAAGGCCACCCCCAAAAAACACACTTCCCCAACTCAATCCAATGCCATCCATGCCCTAAATGATGTCTAAATTCAACAGATCACACAGAAAACACTTGATTAATAAAGCTGTGGCTACCTGCTCTGATCCTAGTGGATGAAAAAGCAGGCCTGTTGGCAGACAAGGCCAGGCAAGCTTGCAGGCCTAGGCCTCAAAATGGCCACCAGCCACATGGCCAGGCCCAACAACATCACAAAGGCCACCCCAAAAAACACACTTCCCCAACTCAATCCAATGCCATCCATGCCCTAAATGATGTCTAAATTCAACAGATCACACAGAAAACACTTGATTAATAAAGCTGTGGCTACCTGCTCTGATCCTAGTGGATGAAAAAGCAGGCCTGTTGGCAGACAAGGCCAGGCAAGCTTGCAGGCCTAGGCCTCAAAATGGCCACCAGCCACATGGCCAGGCCCAACAATATCACAAAGGCCACCCCAAAAAACACACTTCCCCAACTCAATCCAATGCCATCCATGCCCTAAATGATGTCTAAATTCAACAGATCACACAGAAAACACTTGATTAATAAAGCTGTGGCTACCTGCTCTGATCCTAGTGGATGAAAAAGCAGGCCTGTTGGCAGACAAGGCCAGGCAAGCTTGCAGGCCTAGGCCTCAAAATGGCCACCAGCCACATGGCCAGGCCCAACAACATCACAAAGGCCACCCCCAAAAAACACACTTCCCCAACTCAATCCAATGCCATCCATGCCCTAAATGATGTCTAAATTCAACAGATCACACAGAAAACACTTGATTAATAAAGCTGTGGCTACCTGCTCTGATCCTAGTGGATGAAAAAGCAGGCCTGTTGGCAGACAAGGCCAGGCAAGCTTGCAGGCCTAGGCCTCAAAATGGCCACCAGCCACATGGCCAGGCCCAACAACATCACAAAGGCCACCCCAAAAAACACACTTCCCCAACTCAATCCAATGACATCCATGCCCTAAATGATGTCTAAATTCAACAGATCACACAGAAAACACTTGATTAATAAAGCTGTGGCTACCTGCTCTGATCCTAGTGGATGAAAAAGCAGGCCTGTTGGCAGACAAGGCCAGGCAAGCTTGCAGGCCTAGGCCTCAAAATGGCCACCAGCCACATGGCCAGGCCCAACAACATCACAAAGGCCACCCCAAAAAACACACTTCCCCAACTCAATCCAATGCCATCCATGCCCTAAATGATGTCTAAATTCAACAGATCACACAGAAAACACTTGATTAATAAAGCTGTGGCTACCTGCTCTGATCCTAGTGGATGAAAAAGCAGGCCTGTTGGCAGACAAGGCCAGGCAAGCTTGCAGGCCTAGGCCTCAAAATGGCCACCAGCCACATGGCCAGGCCCAACAACATCACAAAGGCCACCCCCAAAAAACACACTTCCCCAACTCAATCCAATGCCATCCATGCCCTAAATGATGTCATGTCTAAATTCAACAGATCACACAGAAAACACTTGATTAATAAAGCTGTGGATACCTGCTCCGATCCTAGTGGATGAAAAGCAGGCCTGTTGGCAGACAAGACCAGGCAAGCTTGCAGGCCTAGGCCTCAAAATGGCCACCAGCCACATGGCCAGGCCCAACAACATCACAAAGGCCACCCCCAAAAAACACACTTCCCCTACTCAATCCAATGCCATCCATGCCCTAAATGATGTCTAAATTCAACAGATCACACAGAAAACACTTGATTAATAAAGCTGTGGCTACCTGCTCTGGTCCTAGTGGATGAAAAAGCAGGCCTGTTGGCAGACAAGGCCAGGCAAGATTGAAGGCCTAGGCCTCAAAATGGCCACCAGCCACATGGCCAGGCCCAACAACATCACAAAGGCCACCCCCAAAAAACACACTTCCCCAACTCAATCCAATGCCATCCATGCCCTAAATGATGTCTAAATTCAACAGATCACACAGAAAACACTTGATTAATAAAGCTGTGGCTACCTGCTCTGATCCTAGTGGATGAAAAAGCAGGCCTGTTGGCAGACAAGGCCAGGCAAGCTTGCAGGCCTAGGCTTCAAAATGGCCACCAGCCACACGGCCAGGCCCAACAACATCACAAAGGCCACCCCAAAAAACACACTTCCCCAACTCAATCCAATGCCATCCATGCCCTAAATGATGTCTAAATTCAGCAGATCAAACAGAAAACACTTGATTAATAAAGCTGTGGCTACCTGCTCTGATCCTAGTGGATGAAAAAGCAGGCCTGTTGGCAGACAAGGCCAGGCAAGCTTGCAGGCCTAGGCCTCAAAAATGGCCACCAGCCACATGGCCAAGCCCAACAACATCACAAAGGCCACCCCCAAAAAACACACTTCCCCAACTCAATCCAATGCCATCCATGCCCTAAATGATGTCTAAATTCAACAGATCACACAGAAAACACTTGATTAATAAAGCTGTGGCTACCTGCTCTGATCCTAGTGGATGAAAAAGCAGGCCTGTTGGCAGACAAGGCCAGGCAAGCTTGCAGGCCTAGGCCTCAAAATGGCCACCAGCCACATGGCCAGGCCCAACAACATCACAAAGGCCACCCCCAAAAAACACACTTCCCCAACTCAATCCAATGCCATCCATGCCCTAAATGATGTCTAAATTCAACAGATCACACAGAAAACACTTGATTAATAAAGCTGTGGCTACCTGCTCTGATCCTAGTGGATGAAAAAGCAGGCCTGTTGGCAGACAAGGCCAGGCAAGATTGCAGGCCTAGGCCTCAAAATGGCCACCAGCCACATGGCCAGGCCCAACAACATCACAAAGGCCACCCCCAAAAAACACACTTCCCCAACTCAATCCAATGCCATCCATGCCCTAAATGATGTCTAAATTCAACAGATCACACAGAAAACACTTGATTAATAAAGCTGTGGCTACCTGCTCTGATCCTAGTGGATGAAAAAGCAGGCCTGTTGGCAGACAAGGCCAGGCAAGCTTGCAGGCCTAGGCCTCAAAATGGCCACCAGCCACATGGCCAGGCCCAACAATATCACAAAGGCCACCCAAAAAACACACTTCCCCAACTCAATCCAATGCCATCCATGCCCTAAATGATGTCTAAATTCAACAGATCACACAGAAAACACTTGATTAATAAAGCTGTGGCTACCTGCTCTGATCCTAGTGGATGAAAAAGCAGGCCTGTTGGCAGACAAGGCCAGGCAAGCTTGCAGGCCTAGGCCTCAAAATGGCCACCAGCCACATGGCCAGGCCCAACAACATCACAAAGGCCACCCCCAAAAAACACACTTCCCCAACTCAATCCAATGCCATCCATGCCCTAAATGATGTCTAAATTCAACAGATCACACAGAAAACACTTGATTAATAAAGCTGTGGCTACCTGCTCTGATCCTAGTGGATGAAAAAGCAGGCCTGTTGGCAGACAAGGCCAGGCAAGCTTGCAGGCCTAGGCCTCAAAATGGCCACCAGCCACATGGCCAGGCCCAACAACATCACAAAGGCCACCCCAAAAAACACACTTCCCCAACTCAATCCAATGACATCCATGCCCTAAATGATGTCTAAATTCAACAGATCACACAGAAAACACTTGATTAATAAAGCTGTGGCTACCTGCTCTGATCCTAGTGGATGAAAAAGCAGGCCTGTTGGCAGACAAGGCCAGGCAAGCTTGCAGGCCTAGGCCTCAAAATGGCCACCAGCCACATGGCCAGGCCCAACAACATCACAAAGGCCACCCCAAAAAACACACTTCCCCAACTCAATCCAATGCCATCCATGCCCTAAATGATGTCTAAATTCAACAGATCACACAGAAAACACTTGATTAATAAAGCTGTGGCTACCTGCTCTGATCCTAGTGGATGAAAAAGCAGGCCTGTTGGCAGACAAGGCCAGGCAAGCTTGCAGGCCTAGGCCTCAAAATGGCCACCAGCCACATGGCCAGGCCCAACAACATCACAAAGGCCACCCCCAAAAAACACACTTCCCCAACTCAATCCAATGCCATCCATGCCCTAAATGATGTCTAAATTCAACAGATCACACAGAAAACACTTGATTAATAAAGCTGTGGATACCTGCTCCGATCCTAGTGGATGAAAAAGCAGGCCTGTTGGCAGACAAGACCAGGCAAGCTTGCAGGCCTAGGCCTCAAAATGGCCACCAGCCACATGGCCAGGCCCAACAACATCACAAAGGCCACCCCCAAAAAACACACTTCCCCTACTCAATCCAATGCCATCCATGCCCTAAATGATGTCTAAATTCAACAGATCACACAGAAAACACTTGATTAATAAAGCTGTGGCTACCTGCTCTGATCCTAGTGGATGAAAAAGCAGGCCTGTTGGCAGACAAGGCCAGGCAAGATTGAAGGCCTAGGCCTCAAAATGGCCACCAGCCACTTGGCCAGGCCCAACAACATCACAAAGGCCACCCCCAAAAAACACACTTCCCCAACTCAATCCAATGCCATCCATGCCCTAAATGATGTCTAAATTCAACAGATCACACAGAAAACACTTGATTAATAAAGCTGTGGCTACCTGCTCTGATCCTAGTGGATGAAAAAGCAGGCCTGTTGGCAGACAAGGCCAGGCAAGCTTGCAGGCCTAGGCTTCAAAATGGCCACCAGCCACACGGCCAGGCCCAACAACATCACAAAGGCCACCCCAAAAAACACACTTCCCCAACTCAATCCAATGCCATCCATGCCCTAAATGATGTCTAAATTCAACAGATCAAACAGAAAACACTTGATTAATAAAGCTGTGGCTACCTGCTCTGATCCTAGTGGATGAAAAAGCAGGCCTGTTGGCAGACAAGGCCAGGCAAGCTTGCAGGCCTAGGCCTCAAAAAGGCCACCAGCCACATGGCCAAGCCCAACAACATCACAAAGGTCACCCCCAAAAAACACACTTCCCCAACTCAATCCAATGCCATCCATGCCCTAAATGATGTCTAAATTCAACAGATCACACAGAAAACACTTGATTAATAAAGCTGTGGCTACCTGCTCTGATCCTAGTGGATGAAAAAGCAGGCCTGTTGGCAGACAAGGCCAGGCAAGCTTGCAGGCCTAGGCCTCAAAATGGCCACCAGCCACATGGCCAGGCCCAACAACATCACAAAGGCCACCCCCAAAAACACACTTCCCCAACTCAATCCAATGCCATCCATGCCCTAAATGATGTCTAAATTCAACAGATCACACAGAAAACACTTGATTAATAAAGCTGTGGCTACCTGCTCTGATCCTAGTGGATGAAAAAGCAGGCCTGTTGGCAGACAAGGCCAGGCAAGATTGCAGGCCTAGGCCTCAAAATGGCCACCAGCCACATGGCCAGGCCCAACAACATCACAAAGGCCACCCCCAAAAAACACACTTCCCCAACTCAATCCAATGCCATCCATGCCCTAAATGATGTCTAAATTCAACAGATCACACAGAAAACACTTGATTAATAAAGCTGTGGCTACCTGCTCTGATCCTAGTGGATGAAAAAGCAGGCCTGTTGGCAGACAAGGCCAGGCAAGCTTGCAGGCCTAGGCTTCAAAATGGCCACCAGCCACATGGCCAGGCCCAACAACATCACAAAGGCCACCCCAAAAAACACACTTCCCCAACTCAATCCAATGCCATCCATGCCCTAAATGATGTCTAAATTCAACAGATCACACAGAAAACACTTGACTAATAAAGCTGTGGCTACCTGCTCTGATCCTAGTGGATGAAAAAGCAGGCCTGTTGGCAGACAAGGCCAGGCAAGCTTGCAGGCCTAGGCCTCAAAATGGCCACCAGCCACATGGCCAGGCCCAACAACATCACAAAGGCCACCCCCAAAAAACACACTTCCCCAACTCAATCCAATGCCATCCATGCCCTAAATGATGTCTAAATTCAACAGATCACACAGAAAACACTTTATTAATAAAGCTGTGGCTACCTGCTCTGATCCTAGTGGATGAAAAAGCAGGCCTGTTGGCAGACAAGGCCAGGCAAGCTTGCAGGCCTAGGCCTCAAAATGGCCACCAGCCACATGGCCAGGCCCAACAACATCACAAAGGCCACCCCCAAAAAACACACTTCCCCAACTCAATCCAATGCCATCCATGCCCTAAATGATGTCTAAATTCAACAGATCACACAGAAAAAACTTGATTAATAAAGCTGTGACTACCTGCTCTGATCCTAGTGGATGAAAAAGCAGGCCTGTTGGCAGACAAGGCCAGGCAAGCTTGCAGGCCTAGGCCTCAAAATGGCCACCAGCCACATGGCCAGGCCCAACAACATCACAAAGGCCACCCCCAAAAAACACACTTCCCCAACTCAATCCAATGCCATCCATGCCCTAAATGATGTCTAAATTCAACAGATCACACAGAAAACACTTGATTAATAAAGCTGTGGCTACCTGCTCTGATCCTAGTGGATGAAAAAGCAGGCCTGTTGGCAGACAAGGCCAGGCAAGCTTGCAGGCCTAGGCCTCAAAATGGCCACCAGCCACATGGCCAGGCCCAACAACATCACAAAGGCCACCCCCAAAAAACACACTTCCCCAACTCAATCCAATGCCATCCATGCCCTAAATGATGTCTAAATTCAACAGATCACACAGAAAACACTTGATTAATAAAGCTGTGGCTACCTGCTCTGATCCTAGTGGATGAAAAAGCAGGCCTGTTGGCAGACAAGGCCAGGCAAGCTTGCAGGCCTAGGCCTCAAAATGGCCACCAGCCACATGGCCAGGCCCAAGAACATCACAAAGGCCACCCCCAAAAAACACACTTCCCCAACTCAATCCAATGCCATCCATGCCCTAAATGATGTCTAAATTCAACAGATCACACAGAAAACACTTGATTAATAAAGCTGTGGCTACCTGCTCTGATCCTAGTGGATGAAAAAGCAGGCCTGTTGGCAGACAAGGCCAGGCAAGCTTGCAGGCCTAGGCCTCAAAATGGCCACCAGCCACATGGCCAGGCCCAACAACATCACAAAGGACACCCCAAAAAACACACTTCCCCAACTCAATCCAATGCCATCCATGCCCTAAATGATGTCTAAATTCAACAGATCACACAGAAAACACTTGATTAATAAAGCTGTGGCTACCTGCTCTGATCCTAGTGGATGAAAAAGCAGGCCTGTTGGCAGACAAGGCCAGGCAAGCTTGCAGGCCTAGGCCTCAAAATGGCCACCAGCCACATGGCCAGGCCCAACAACATCACAAAGGCCACCCCAAAAAACACACTTCCCCAACTCAATCCAATGCCATCCATGCCCTAAATGATGTCTAAATTCAACAGATCACACAGAAAACACTTGATTTATAAAGCTGTGGCTACCTGCTCTGATCCTAGTGGATGAAAAAGCAGGCCTGTTGGCAGACAAGGCCAGGCAAGCTTGCAGGCCTAGGCCTCAAAATGGCCACCAGCCACATGGCCAGGCCCAACAACATCACAAAGGCCACCCCAAAAAACACACTTCCCCAACTCAATCCAATGCCATCCATGCCCTAAATGATGTCTAAATTCAACAGATCACACAGAAAACACTTGATTAATAAAGCTGTGGCTACCTGCTCTGATCCTAGTGGATGAAAAAGCAGGCCTGTTGGCAGACAAGGCCAGGCAAGCTTGCAGGCCTAGGCCTCAAAATGGCCACCAGCCACATGGCCAGGCCCAACAACACCACAAAGGCCACCCCAAAAAACACACTTCCCCAACTCAATCCAATGCCATCCATGCCCTAAATGATGTCTAAATTCAACAGATCACACAGAAAACACTTGATTAATAATGCTGTGGCTACCTGCTCTGATCCTAGTGGATGAAAAAGTAGGCCTGTTGGCAGACAAGGCCAGGCAAGCTTGCAGGCCTAGGCCTCAAAATGGCCACCAGCCACATGGCCAGGCCCAACAACATCACAAAGGCCACCCCAAAAAACACACTTCCCCAACTCAATCCAATGCCATCAATGCCCTAAATGATGTCTAAATTCAACAGATCACACAGAAAACACTTGATTAATAAAGCTGTGGCTACCTGCTCTGATCCTAGTGAATGAAAAAGCAGGCCTGTTGGCAGACAAGGTCAGGCAAGCTTGCAGGCCTAGGCCTCAAAATGGCCACCAGCCACATGGCCAGGCCCAACAACATCACAAAGGCCACCCCCAAAAAACACACTTCCCCAACTCAATCCAATGCCATCCATGCCCTAAATGATGTCTAAATTCAACAGATCACACAGAAAACACTTGATTAATAAAGCTGTGGCTACCTGCTCTGATCCTAGTGGATGAAAAAGCAGGCCTGTTGGCAGACAAGGCCAGGCAAGCTTGCAGGCCTAGGCCTCAAAATGGCCACCAGCCACATGGCCAGGCCCAACAACATCACAAAGGCCACCCCAAAAAACACACTTCCCCAACTCAATCCAATGCCATCCATGCCCTAAATGATGTCTAAATTCAACAGATCACACAGAAAACACTTGATTAATAAAGCTGTGGCTACCTGCTCTGATCCTGGTGGATGAAAAAGCAGGCCTGTTGGCAGACAAGGCCAGGCAAGCTTGCAGGCCTAGGCCTCAAAATGGCCACCAGCCACATGGCCAGGCCCAACAACATCACAAAGGCCACCCCAAAAAACACACTTCCCCAACTCAATCCAATGCCATCCATGACCTAAATGATGTCTAAATTCAACAGATCACACAGAAAACACTTGATTAATAAAGCTGTGGCTACCTGCTCTGATCCTAGTGGATGAAAAAGCAGGCCTGTTGGCAGACAAGGCCAGGCAAGATTGCAGGCCTAGGCCTCAAAATGGCCACCAGCCACATGGCCAGGCAAAACAACATCACAAAGGCCACCCCCAAAAAACACACTTCCCCAACTCAATCCAATGCCATCCATGCCCTAAATGATGTCTAAATTCAACAGATCACACAGAAAACACTTGATTAATAGAGCTCTGGCTACCTGCTCTGATCCTAGTGGATGAAAAAGCAGGCCTGTTGGCTGACAAGGCCAGGCAAGCTTGCAGGCCTAGGCCTCAAAATGGCCACCAGCCACATGGCCAGGCCCAACAACATCACAAAGGCCACCCCAAAAAACACACTTCCCCAACTCAATCCAATGCCATCCATGCCCTAAATGATGTCTAAATTCAACAGATCACACAGAAAACACTTGATTAATAAAGCTGTGTCTACCTGCTCTGATCCTAGTGGATGAAAAAGCAGGCCTGTTGGCAGACAAGGCCAGGCAAGCTTGCAGGCCTAGGCCTCAAAATGGCCACCAGCCACATGGCCAGGCCCAACAACATCACAAAGGCCACCCCCAAAAAACACACTTCCCCAACTCAATCCAATGCCATCCATGCCCTAAATGATGTCTAAATTCAACAGATCACACAGAAAACACTTGATTAATGAAGCTGTGGCTACCTGCTCTGATCCTAGTGGATGAAAAAGCAGGCCTGTTGGCAGACAAGGCCAGGCAAGATTGCAGGCCTAGGCCTCAAAATGGCCACCAGCCACATGGCCAGGCACAACAACATCACAAAGGCCACCCCCAAAAAACACACTTCCCCAACTCAATCCAATGCCATCCATGCCCTAAATGATGTCTAAATTCAACAGATCATACAGAAAACACTTGATTAATAAAGCTGTGGCTACCTGCTCTGATCCTAGTGGATGAAAAAGCAGGCCTGTTGGCAGACAAGGCCAGGCAAGCTTGCAGGCCTAGGCCTCAAAATGGCCAGCAGCCACATGGCCAGGCCCAACAACATCACAAAGGCCACCCCAAAAACCCACTTCCCCAACTCAATCCAATGCCATCCATGCCCTAAATGATGTCTAAATTCAACAGATCACACAGAAAACACTTGATTAATAAAGCTGTGGCTACCTGCTCTGATCCTAGTGGATGAAAAAGCAGGCCTGTTGGCAGACAAGGCCAGGCAAGGTTGCAGGCCTAGGCCTCAAAATGGCCACCAGCCACATGGCCAGGCCCAACAACATCAGAAAGGCCACCCCCAAAAAACACACTTCCCCAAATCAATCCAATGCCATCCATGCCCTAAATGATGTCTAAATTCAACAGATCACACAGAAAACACTTGATTAATAAAGCTGTGGCTACCTGCTCTGATCCTAGTGGATGAAAAAGCAGGCCTGTTGGCAGACAAGGCCAGGCAAGATTGCAGGCCTAGGCCTCAAAATGGCCACCAGCCACATGGCCAGGCCCAACAACGTCACAAAGGCCACCCCCAAAAAACACACTTCCCCAACTCAATCCAAGGCCATCCGTGCCCTAAATGATGTCTAAATTCAACAGATCACACAGAAAACACTTGATTAATAAAGCTGTGGCTACCTGCTCTGATCCTAGTGGATGAAAAAGCAGGCCTGTTGGCAGACAAGGCCAGGCAAGCTTGCAGGCCTAGGCTTCAAAATGGCCACCAGCCACATGGCCAGGCCCAACAACATCACAAAGGCCACCCCAAAAAACACACTTCCCCAACTCAATCCAATGCCATCCATGCCCTAAATGATGTCTACATTCAACAGATCACACAGAAAACACTTGATTAATAAAGCTGTGGCTACCTGCTCTGATCCTAGTGGATGAAAAAGCAGGCCTGTTGGCAGACAAGGCCAGGCAAGCTTGCAGGCCTAGGCCTCAAAATGGCCACCAGCCACATGGCCAGGCCCAACAACATCACAAAGGCCACCCCCAAAAAACACACTTCCCCAACTCAATCCAATGCCATCCATGCCCTAAATGATGTCTAAATTCAACAGATCACACAGAAAACACTTGATTAATAAAGCTGTGGCTACCTGCTCTGATCCTCGTGGATGAAAAAGCAGGCCTGTTGGCAGACAAGGCCAGGCAAGCTTGCAGGCCTAGGCCTCAAAATGGCCACCAGCCACATGGCCAGGCCCAACAACATCACAAAGGCCACCCCAAAAAACACACTTCCCCAACTCAATCCAATGCCATCCATGCCCTAAATGATGTCTAAATTCAACAGATCACACATAAAACACTTGATTAATAAAGCTGTGGCTACCTGCTCTGATCCTAGTGGATGAAAAAGCAGGCCTGTTGGCAGACAAGGCCAGGCAAGTTTGCAGGCCTAAGCCTAAAAATGGCCACCAGCCACATGGCCAGGCCCAACAACATCACAAAGGCCACCCCAAAAGACACACTTCCCCAACTCAATCCAATGCCATCCATGCCCTAAATGGTGTCTAAATTCAACAGATCACACAGAAAACAATTGATTAATAAAGCTGTGGCTACCTGCTCTGATCCTAGTGGATGAAAAAGCAGGCCTGTTGGCAGACAAGGCCAGGCAAGCTTGCAGGCCTAGGCCTCAAAATGGCCACCAGCCACATGGCCAGGCCCAACAACATCACAAAGGCCACCCCAAAAAAACACACTTCCCCAACTCAATCCAATGCCATCCATGCCCTAAATGATGTCTAAATTCAACAGATCACTCAGAAAACACTTGATTAATAAGGCTGTGGCTACCTGCTCTGATCCTAGTGGATGAAAAAGCAGGCCTGTTGGCAGACAAGGCCAGGCAAGCTTGCAGGCCTAGGCCTCAAAATGGCCACCAGCCACATGGCCAGGCCCAACTACATCACAAAGGCCACCCCAAAAAACACACTTCCCCAACTCAATCCAATGCCATCCATGCCCTAAATGATGTCTAAATTCAACAGATCACACAGAAAACACTTGATTAATAAAGCTGTGGCTACTGCTCTGATCCTAGTGGATGAAAAAGCAGGCCTGTTGGCAGACAAGGCCAGGCAAGCTTGCAGGCCTAGGCCTCAAAATGGCCACCAGCCACATGGCCAGGCCCAACAACATCACAAAGGCCACCCCAAAAAACACACTTCCCCAACTCAATCCAATGCCATCCATGCCCTAAATGATGTCTAAATTCAACAGATCACACAGAAAACACTTGATTAATAAAGCTGTGGCTACCTGCTCTGATCCTAGTGGATGAAAAAGCAGGCCTGTTGGCAGACAAGGCCAGGCAAGCTTGCAGGCCTAGGCCTCAAAATGGCCACCAGCACCATGGCCAGGCCCAACAACATCACAAAGGCCACCCCAAAAAACACACTTCCCCAACTCAATCCAATGACATCCATGCCCTAAATGATGTCTAAGTTCAACAGATCACACAGAAAACACTTGATTAATAAAGCTGTGGATACCTGCTCCGAACCTAGTGGATGAAAAAGCAGGCCTGTTGGCAGACAAGGCCAGGCAAGCTTGCAGGCCTAGGCCTCAAAATGGCCACCAGCCACATGGCCAGGCCCAACAACATCACAAAGGCCACCCCCAAAAAACACACTTCCCCTACTCAATCCAATGCCATCCATGCCCTAAATGATGTCTAAATTCAACAGATCACACAGAAAACACTTGATTAATAAAGCTGTGGCTACCTGCTCTGATCCTAGTGGATGAAAAAGCAGGCCTGTTGGCAGACAAGGCCAGGCAAGATTGCAGGCCTAGGCCTCAAAATGGCCACCAGCCACATGGCCAGGCCCAACAACATCACAAAGGCCACCCCAAAAAACACACTTCCCCAACTCAATCCAATGCCATCCATGCCCTAAATGATGTCTAAATTCAACAGATCATACAGAAAACACTTGATTAATAAAGCTGTGGCTACCTGCTCTGATCCTAGTGGATGAAAAAGCAGGCCTGTTGGCAGACAAGGCCAGGCAAGCTTGCAGGCCTAGGCCTCAAAATGGCCACCAGCCACATGGCCAGGCCCAACAACATCACAAAGGCCACCCCCAAAAAACACACTTCCCCAACTCAATCCAATGCCATCCATGCCCTAAATGATGTCTAAATTCAACAGATCACACAGAAAACACTTGATTAATAAAGCTGTGGCTACCTGCTCTGATACTAGTGGATGAAAAAGCAGGCCTGTTGGCAGACAAGGCCAGGCAAGCTTGCAGGCCTAGACCTCAAAATGGCCACCAGCCACATGGCCAGGCCCAACAACATCACAAAGGCCACCCCCAAAAAACACACTTCCCCAACTCAATCCAATGCCATCCATGCCCTAAATGATATCTAAATTCAACAAATCAAACAGAAAACACTTGATTAATAAAGCTGTGGCTACCTGCTCTGATCCTAGTGGATGAAAAAGCAGGCCTGTTGGCAGACAAGGCCAGGCAAGATTGCAGGCCTAGGCCTCAAAATGGCCACCAACCACATGGCCAGGCCCAACAACATCACAAAGGCCACCCCCAAAAAACACACTTCCCCAACTCAATCCAATGCCATCCATGCCCTAAATGATGTCTAAATTCAACAGATCACACAGAAAACACTTGATTAATAAAGATGTGGCTACCTGCTCTGATCCTAGTGGATGAAAAAGCAGGCCTGTTGGCAGACAAGGCCAGGCAAGCTTGCAGGCCTAGGCTTCAAAATGGCCACCAGCCACATGGCCAGGCCAAACAACATCACAAAGCCCACCCCAAAAAACACACTTCCCCAACTCAATTCAATGCCATCCATGCCCTAAATGATGTCTAAATTCAACAGATCACACAGAAAACACTTGATTAATAAAGCTGTGGCTACCTGCTCTGATCCTAGTGGATGAAAAAGCAGGCCTGTTGGCAGACAAGGCCAGGCAAGCTTGCAGGCCTAGGCCTCAAAATGGCCACCAGCCACATGGCTAGGCCCAACAACATCACAAAGGCCACCCCCAAAAAACACACTTCCCCAACTCAATTCAATGCCATCCATGCCCTAAATGATGTCTAAATTCAACAGATCACACAGAAAACACTTGATTAATAAAGCTGTGGCTACCTGCTCTGATCCTAGTGGATGAAAAAGCAGGCCTGTTGGCAGACAAGGCCAGGCAAGCTTGCAGGCCTAGGCCTCAAAATGGCCACCAGCCACATGGCCAGGCCCAACAACATCACAAAGGCCACCCCAAAAAACACACTTCCCCAACTCAATCCAATGCCATCCATGCCCTAAATGATGTCTAAATTCAACAGATCACACAGAAAACACTTGATTAATAAAGCTGTGGCTACCTGCTCTGATCCTAGTGGATGAAAAAGCAGGCCTGTTGGCAGACAAGGCAAGGCAAGCTTGCAGGCCTAGGCCTCAAAATGGCCACCAGCCACATGGCCAGGCCCAACAACATCACAAAGGCCACCCCAAAAAACACACTTCCCCAACTCAATCCAATGCCATCCATGCCCTAAATGATGTCTAAATTCAACAGATCACACAGAAAACACTTGATTAATAAAGCTGTGGCTACCTGCTCTGATCCTAGTGGATGAAAAAGCAGGCCTGTTGGCAGACAAGGCCAGGCAAGCTTGCAGGCCTAGGCCTCAAAATGGCCACCAGCCACATGGCCAGGCCCAACAACATCACAAAGGCCACCCCCAAAAAACACACTTCCCCAACTCAATCCAATGCCATCCATGCCCTAAATGATGTCTAAATTCAACAGATCACACAGAAAACACTTGATTAATAAAGCTGTGGATACCTGCTCCGATCCTAGTGGATGAAAAAGCAGGCCTGTTGGCAGATAAGGCCAGGCAAGCTTGCAGGCCTAGGCCTCAAAATGGCCACCAGCCACATGGCCAGGCCCAACAACATCACAAAGGCCACCCCCAAAAAACACACTTCCCCTACTCAATCCAATGCCATCCATGCCCTAAATGATGTCTAAATTTAACAGATCACACAGAAAACACTTGATTAATAAAGCTGTGGCTACCTGCTCTGATCCTAGTGGATGAAAAAGCAGGCCTGTTGGCAGACAAGGCCAGGCAAGATTGCAGGCATAGGCCTCAAAATGGCCACCAGCCACATGGCCAGGCCCAACAACATCACAAAGGCCACCCCCAAAAAACACACTTCCCCAACTCAATCCAATGCCATCCATGCCCTAAATGATGTCTAAATTCAACAGATCACACAGAAAACACTTGATTAATAAAGCTGTGGCTACCTGCTCTGATCCTAGTGGATGAAAAAGCAGGCCTGTTGGCAGACAAGGCCAGGCAAGCTTGCAGGCCTAGGCTTCAAAATGGCCACCAGCCACATGGCCAGGCCCAACAACATCACAAAGGCCACCCCAAAAAACACACTTCCCCAACTCAATCCAATGCCATCCATGCCCTAAATGATGTCTAAATTCAACAGATCATACAGAAAACACTTGATTAATAAAGCTGTGGCTACCTGCTCTGATCCTAGTGGATGAAAAAGCAGGCCTGTTGGCAGACAAGGCCAGGCAAGCTTGCAGGCCTAGGCCTCAAAATGGCCAGCAGCCACATGGC
Organism: Triturus cristatus; assembly: GCF_964204655.1. Classification (NCBI taxonomy): domain Eukaryota; kingdom Metazoa; phylum Chordata; class Amphibia; order Caudata; family Salamandridae; genus Triturus; species Triturus cristatus. The sequence continues at coordinate 19,501 of NW_028188360.1, forward strand.
CAGGCCCAACAACATCACAAAGGCCACCCCCAAAAAACACACTTCCCCAACTCAATCCAATGCCATCCATGCCCTAAATGATGTCTAAATTCAACAGATCACACAGAAAACACTTGATTAATAAAGCTGTGGCTACCTGCTCTGATCCTAGTGGATGAAAAAGCAGGCCTGTTGGCAGACAAGGCCAGGCAAGCTTGCAGGCCTAGGCCTCAAAATGGCCACCAGCCACATGGCCAGGCCCAACAACATCAGAAAGGCCACCCCCAAAAAACACACTTCCCCAAATCAATCCAATGCCATCCATGCCCTAAATGATGTCTAAATTCAACAGATCACACAGAAAACACTTGATTAATAAAGCTGTGGCTACCTGCTCTGATCCTAGTGGATGAAAAAGCAGGCCTGTTGGCAGACAAGGCCAGGCAAGCTTGCAGGCCTAGGCCTCAAAATGGCCACCAGCCACATGGCCAGGCCCAACAACATCACAAAGGCCACCCCCAAAAAACACACTTCCCCAACTCAATCCAATGCCATCCATGCCCTAAATGATGTCTAAATTCAACAGATCACACAGAAAACACTTGATTAATAAAGCTGTGGCTACCTGCTCTGATCCTCGTGGATGAAAAAGCAGGCCTGTTGGCAGACAAGGCCAGGCAAGCTTGCAGGCCTAGGCCTCAAAATGGCCACCAGCCACATGGCCAGGCCCAACAACATCACAAAGGCCACCCCAAAAAACACACTTCCCCAACTCTATCCAATGCCATCCATGCCCTAAATGATGTCTAAATTCAACAGATCACACAGAAAACACTTGATTAATAAAGCTGTGGCTACCTGCTCTGATCCTAGTGGATAAAAAAGCAGGCCTGTTGGCAGACAAGGCCAGGCAAGCTTGCAGGCCTAGGCCTCAAAATGGCCACCAGCCACATGGCCAGGCCCAACAACATCACAAAGGCCACCCCAAAAGACACACTTCCCCAACTCAATCCAATGCCATCCATGCCCTAAATGGTGTCTAAATTCAACAGATCACACAGAAAACAATTGATTAATAAAGCTGTGGCTACCTGCTCTGATCCTAGTGGATGAAAAAGCAGGCCTGTTGGCAGACAAGGCCAGGCAAGCTTGCAGGCCTAGGCCTCAAAATGGCCACCAGCCACATGGCCAGGCCCAACAACATCACAAAGGCCACCCCAAAAAAACACACTTCCCCAACTCAATCCAATGCCATCCATGCCCTAAATGATGTCTAAATTCAACAGATCACTCAGAAAACACTTGATTAATAAAGCTGTGGCTACCTGCTCTGATCCTAGTGGATGAAAAAGCAGGCCTGTTGGCAGACAAGGCCAGGCAAGCTTGCAGGCCTAGGCCTCAAAATGGCCACCAGCCACATGGCCAGGCCCAACAACATCACAAAGGCCACCCCCAAAAAACACACTTCCCCAACTCAATCCAATGCCATCCATGCCCTAAATGATGTCTAAATTCAACAGATCACACAGAAAACACTTGATTAATAAAGCTGTGGCTACCTGCTCTGATCCTAGTGGATGAAAAAGCAGGCCTGTTGGCAGACAAGGCCAGGCAAGCTTGCAGGCCTAGGCCTCAAAATGGCCACCAGCCAAATGGCCAGGCCCAACTACATCACAAAGGCCACCCCCAAAAAACACACTTCCCCTACTCAATCCAATGCCATCCATGCCCTAAATGATGTCTAAATTCAACAGATCACACAGAAAACACTTGATTAATAAAGCTGTGGCTACCTGCTCTGATCCTAGTGGATGAAAAAGCAGGCCTGTTGGCAGACAAGGCCAGGCAAGATTGCAGGCCTAGGCCTCAAAATAGCCACCAGCCACATGGCCAGGCACAACAACATCACAAAGGCCACCCCCAAAAAACACACTTCCCCAACTCAATCCAATGCGATCCGTGCCCTAAATGATGTCTAAATTCAACAGATCACACAGAAAACACTTGATTAATAAAGCTCTGGCTACCTGCTCTGATCCTAGTGGATGAAAAAGCAGGCCTGTTGGCTGACAAGGCCAGGCAAGCTTGCAGGCCTAGGCCTCAAAATGGCCACCAGCCACATGGCCAGGCCCAACAACATCACAAAGGCCACCCCAAAAAACACACTTCCCCAACTCAATCCAATGCCATCCATGCCCTAAATGATGTCTAAATTCAACAGATCACACAGAAAACACTTGATTAATAAAGCTGTGTCTACCTGCTCTGATCCTAGTGGATGAAAAAGCAGGCCTGTTGGCAGACAAGGCCAGGCAAGCTTGCAGGCCTAGGCCTCAAAATGGCCACCAGCCACATGGCCAGGCCCAACAACATCACAAAGGCCACCCCCAAAAAACACACTTCCCCAACTCAATCCAATGCCATCCATGCCCTAAATGATATCTAAATTCAACAGATCACACAGAAAACACTTGATTAATAAAGCTGTGGATACCTGCTCCGATCCTAGTGGATGAAAAAGCAGGCCTGTTGGCAGATAAGGCCAGGCAAGCTTGCAGGCCTAGGCCTCAAAATGGCCACCAGCCACATGGCCAGGCCCAACAACATCACAAAGGCCACCCCCAAAAAACACACTTCCCCTACTCAATCCAATGCCATCCATGCCCTAAATGATGTCTAAATTTAACAGATCACACAGAAAACACTTGATTAATAAAGCTGTGGCTACCTGCTCTGATCCTAGTGGATGAAAAAGCAGGCCTGTTGGCAGACAAGGCCAGGCAAGATTGCAGGCATAGGCCTCAAAATGGCCACCAGCCACATGGCCAGGCCCAACAACATCACAAAGGCCACCCCCAAAAAACACACTTCCCCAACTCAATCCAATGCCATCCATGCCCTAAATGATGTCTAAATTCAACAGATCACACAGAAAACACTTGATTAATAAAGCTGTGGCTACCTGCTCTGATCCTAGTGGATGAAAAAGCAGGCCTGTTGGCAGACAAGGCCAGGCAAGCTTGCAGGCCTAGGCTTCAAAATGGCCACCAGCCACATGGCCAGGCCCAACAACATCACAAAGGCCACCCCAAAAAACACACTTCCCCAACTCAATCCAATGCCATCCATGCCCTAAATGATGTCTAAATTCAACAGATCATACAGAAAACACTTGATTAATAAAGCTGTGGCTACCTGCTCTGATCCTAGTGGATGAAAAAGCAGGCCTGTTGGCAGACAAGGCCAGGCAAGCTTGCAGGCCTAGGCCTCAAAATGGCCAGCAGCCACATGGCCAGGCCCAACAACATCACAAAGGCCACCCCCAAAAAACACACTTCCCCAACTCAATCCAATGCCATCCATGCCCTAAATGATGTCTAAATTCAACAGATCACACAGAAAACACTTGATTAATAAAGCTGTGGCTACCTGCTCTGATCCTAGTGGATGAAATAGCAGGCCTGTTGGCAGACAAGGCCAGGCAAGGTTGCAGGCCTAGGCCTCAAAATGGCCACCAGCCACATGGCCAGGCCCAACAACTTCAGAAAGGCCACCCCCAAAAAACACACTTCCCCAAATCAATCCAATGCCATCCATGCCCTAAATGATGTCTAAATTCAACAGATCACACAGAAAACACTTGATTAATAAAGCTGTGGCTACCTGCTCTGATCCTAGTGGATGAAAAAGCAGGCCTGTTGGCAGACAAGGCCAGGCAAGATTGCAGGCCTAGGCCTCAAAATGGCCACCAGCCACATGGCCAGGCCCAACAACGTCACAAAGGCCACCCCCAAAAAACACACTTCCCCAACTCAATCCAAGGCCATCCGTGCCCTAAATGATGTCTAAATTCAACAGATCACACAGAAAACACTTGATTAATAAAGCTGTGGCTACCTGCTCTGATCCTAGTGGATGAAAAAGCAGGCCTGTTGGCAGACAAGGCCAGGCAAGCTTGCAGGCCTAGGCTTCAAAATGGCCACCAGCCACATGGCCAGGCCCAACAACATCACAAAGGCCACCCCAAAAAACACACTTCCCCAACTCAATCCAATGCCATCCATGCCCTAAATGATGTCTACATTCAACAGATCACACAGAAAACACTTGATTAATAAAGCTGTGGCTACCTGCTCTGATCCTAGTGGATGAAAAAGCAGGCCTGTTGGCAGACAAGGCCAGGCAAGCTTGCAGGCCTAGGCCTCAAAATGGCCACCAGCCACATGGCCAGGCCCAACAACATCACAAAGGCCACCCCCAAAAAACACACTTCCCCTACTCAATCCAATGCCATCCATGCCCTAAATGATGTCTAAATTCAACAGATCACACAGAAAACACTTGATTAATAAAGCTGTGGCTACCTGCTCTGATCCTCGTGGATGAAAAAGCAGGCCTGTTGGCAGACAAGGCCAGGCAAGCTTGCAGGCCTAGGCCTCAAAATGGCCACCAGCCACATGGCCAGGCCCAACAACATCACAAAGGCCACCCCAAAAAACACACTTCCCCAACTCAATCCAATGCCATCCATGCCCTAAATGATGTCTAAATTCAACAGATCACACATAAAACACTTGATTAATAAAGCTGTGGCTACCTGCTCTGATCCTAGTGGATGAAAAAGCAGGCCCGTTGGCAGACAAGGCCAGGCAAGTTTGCAGGCCTAGGCCTAAAAATGGCCACCAGCCACATGGCCAGGCCCAACAACATCACAAAGGCCACCCCAAAAGACACACTTCCCCAACTCAATCCAATGCCATCCATGCCCTAAATGGTGTCTAAATTAAACAGATCACACAGAAAACAATTGATTAATAAAGCTGTGGCTACCTGCTCTGATCCTAGTGGATGAAAAAGCAGGCCTGTTGGCAGACAAGGCCAGGCAAGCTTGCAGGCCTAGGCCTCAAAATGGCCACCAGCCACATGGCCAGGCCCAACAACATCACAAAGGCCACCCCAAAAAAACACACTTCCCCAACTCAATCCAATGCCATCCATGCCCTAAATGATGTCTAAATTCAACAGATCACTCAGAAAACACTTGATTAATAAGGCTGTGGCTACCTGCTCTGATCCTAGTGGATGAAAAAGCAGGCCTGTTGGCAGACAAGGCCAGGCAAGCTTGCAGGCCTAGGCCTCAAAATGGTCACCAGCCACATGGCCAGGCCCAACAACATCACAAAGGCCACCCCCAAAAAACACACTTCCCCAACTCAATCCAATGCCATCCATGCCCTAAATGATGTTTAAATTCAACAGATCACACAGAAAACACTTGATTAATAAAGATGTGGCTACCTGCTCTGATCCTAGTGGATGAAAAAGCAGGCCTGTTGGCAGACAAGGCCAGGCAAGCTTGCAGGCCTAGGCCTCAAAATGGCCACCAGCCACATGGCCAGGCCCAACTACATCACAAAGGCCACCCCAAAAAACACACTTCCCCAACTCAATCCAATGCCATCCATGCCCTAAATGATGTCTAAATTCAACAGATCACACAGAAAACACTTGATTAATAAAGCTGTGGCTACTGCTCTGATCCTAGTGGATGAAAAAGCAGGCCTGTTGGCAGACAAGGCCAGGCAAGTTTGCAGGCCTAGGCCTCAAAATGGCCACCAGCCACATGGCCAGGCCCAACAACATCACAAAGGCCACCCCAAAAAACACACTTCCCCAACTCAATCCAATGCCATCCATGCCCTAAATGATGTCTAAATTCAACAGATCACACAGAAAACACTTGATTAATAAAGCTGTGGCTACCTGCTCTGATCCTAGTGGATGAAAAAGCAGGCCTGTTGGCAGACAAGGCCAGGCAAGCTTGCAGGCCTAGGCCTCAAAATGGCCACCAGCACCATGGCCAGGCCCAACAACATCACAAAGGCCACCCCAAAAAACACACTTCCCCAACTCAATCCAATGACATCCATGCCCTAAATGATGTCTAAATTCAACAGATCACACAGAAAACACTTGATTAATAAAGCTGTGGATACCTGCTCCGATCCTAGTGGATGAAAAAGCAGGCCTGTTGGCAGACAAGGCCAGGCAAGCTTGCAGGCCTAGTCCTCAAAATGGCCACCAGCCACATGGCCAGGCCCAACAACATCACAAAGGCCACCCCCAAAAAACACACTTCCCCTACTCAATCCAATGCCATCCATGCCCTAAATGATGTCTAAATTCAACAGATCACACAGAAAACACTTGATTAATAAAGCTGTGGCTACCTGCTCTGATCCTAGTGGATGAAAAAGCAGGCCTGTTGGCAGACAAGGCCAGGCAAGATTGCAGGCCTAGGCCTCAAAATGGCCACCAGCCAGATGGCCAGGCCCAACAACATCACAAAGGCCACCCCAAAAAACACACTTCCCCAACTCAATCCAATGCCATCCATGCCCTAAATGATGTCTAAATTCAACAGATCATACAGAAAACACTTGATTAATAAAGCTGTGGCTACCTGCTCTGATCCTAGTGGATGAAAAAGCAGGCCTGTTGGCAGACAAGGCCAGGCAAGCTTGCAGGCCTAGGCCTCAAAATGGCCACCAGCCACATGGCCAGGCCCAACAACATCACAAAGGCCACCCCCAAAAAACACACTTCCCCAACTCAATCCAATGCCATCCATGCCCTAAATGATGTCTAAATTCAACAGATCACACAGAAAACACTTGATTAATAAAGCTGTGGCTACCTGCTCTGATACTAGTGGACGAAAAAGCAGGCCTGTTGGCAGACAAGGCCAGGCAAGCTTGCAGGCCTAAACCTCAAAATGGCCATCAGCCACATGGCCAGGCCCAACAACATCACAAAGGCCACCCCCAAAAAACACACTTCCCCAACTCAATCCAATGCCATCCATGCCCTAAATAATATCTAAATTCAACAAATCAAACAGAAAACACTTGATTAATAAAGCTGTGGCTACCTGCTCTGATCCTAGTGGATGAAAAAGCAGGCCTGTTGGCAGACAAGGCCAGGCAAGATTGCAGGCCTAGGCCTCAAAATGGCCACCAACCACATGGCCAGACCCAACAACATCACAAAGGCCACCCCCAAAAAACACACTTCCCCAACTCAATCCAATGCCATCCATGCCCTAAATGATGTCTAAATTCAACAGATCACACAGAAAACACTTGATTAATAAAGATGTGGCTACCTGCTCTGATCCTAGTGGATGAAAAAGCAGGCCTGTTGGCAGACAAGGCCAGGCAAGCTTGCAGGCCTAGGCTTCAAAATGGCCACCAGCCACATGGCCAGGCCAAACAACATCACAAAGCCCACCCCAAAAAACACACTTCCCCAACTCAATTCAATGCCATCCATGCCCTAAATGATGTCTAAATTCAACAGATCACACAGAAAACACTTGATTAATAAAGCTGTGGCTACCTGCTCTGATCCTAGTGGATGAAAAAGCAGGCCTGTTGGCAGACAAGGCCAGGCAAGCTTGCAGGCCTAGGCCTCAAAATGGCCACCAGCCACATGGCCAGGCCCAACAACATCACAAAGGCCACCCCCAAAAAACACACTTCCCCAACTCAATTCAATGCCATCCATGCCCTAAATGATGTCTAAATTCAACAGATCACACAGAAAACACTTGATTAATAAAGCTGTGGCTACCTGCTCTGATCCTAGTGGATGAAAAAGCAGGCCTGTTGGCAGACAAGGCCAGGCAAGCTTGCAGGCCTAGGCCTCAAAATGGCCACCAGCCACATGGCCAGGCCCAACAACATCACAAAGGCCACCCCCAAAAAACACACTTCCCCAACTCAATCCAATGCCATCCATGCCCTAAATGATGTCTAAATTCAACAGATCACACAGAAAACACTTGATTAATAAAGCTGTGACTACCTGCTCTGATCCTAGTGGATGAAAAAGCAGGCCTGTTGGCAGACAAGGCCAGGCAAGCTTGCAGGCCTAGGCCTCAAAATGGCCACCAGCCACATGGCCAGGCCCAACAACATCACAAAGGCCACCCCAAAAAACACACTTCCCCAACTCAATCCAATGCCATCCATGCCCTAAACGATGTCTAAATTCAACAGATCACACAGAAAACACTTGATTAATAAAGCTGTGGCTACCTGCTCTGATCCTAGTGGATGAAAAAGCAGGCCTGTTGGCAGACAAGGCAAGGCAAGCTTGCAGGCCTAGGCCTCAAAATGGCCACCAGCCACATGGCCAGGCCCAACAACATCACAAAGGCCACCCCAAAAAACACACTTCCCCAACTCAATCCAATGCCATCCATGCCCTAAATGATGTCTAAATTCAACAGATCACACAGAAAACACTTGATTAATAAAGCTGTGGCTACCTGCTCTGATCCTAGTGGATGAAAAAGCAGGCCTGTTGGCAGACAAGGCCAGGCAAGCTTGCAGGCCTAGGCCTCAAAATGGCCACCAGCCACATGGCCAGGCCCAACAACATCACAAAGGCCACCCCCAAAAAACACACTTCCCCAACTCAATCCAATGCCATCCATGCCCTAAATGATGTCTAAATTCAACAGATCACACAGAAAACACTTGATTAATAAAGCTGTGGATACCTGCTCCGATCCTAGTGGATGAAAAAGCAGGCCTGTTGGCAGATAAGGCCAGGCAAGCTTGCAGGCCTAGGCCTCAAAATGGCCACCAGCCACATGGCCAGGCCCAACAACATCACAAAGGCCACCCCCAAAAAACACACTTCCCCTACTCAATCCAATGCCATCCATGCCCTAAATGATGTCTAAATTTAACAGATCACACAGAAAACACTTGATTAATAAAGCTGTGGCTACCTGCTCTGATCCTAGTGGATGAAAAAGCAGGCCTGTTGGCAGACAAGGCCAGGCAAGATTGCAGGCATAGGCCTCAAAATGGCCACCAGCCACATGGCCAGGCCCAACAACATCACAAAGGCCACCCCCAAAAAACACACTTCCCCAACTCAATCCAATGCCATCCATGCCCTAAATGATGTCTAAATTCAACAGATCACACAGAAAACACTTGATTAATAAAGCTGTGGCTACCTGCTCTGATCCTAGTGGATGAAAAAGCAGGCCTGTTGGCAGACAAGGCCAGGCAAGCTTGCAGGCCTAGGCTTCAAAATGGCCACCAGCCACATGGCCAGGCCCAACAACATCACAAAGGCCACCCCAAAAAACACACTTCCCCAACTCAATCCAATGCCATTCATGCCCTAAATGATGTCTAAATTCAACAGATCATACAGAAAACACTTGATTAATAAAGCTGTGGCTACCTGCTCTGATCCTAGTGGATGAAAAAGCAGGCCTGTTGGCAGACAAGGCCAGGCAAGCTTGCAGGCCTAGGCCTCAAAATGGCCAGCAGCCACATGGCCAGGCCCAACAACATCACAAAGGCCACCCCCAAAAAACACACTTCCCCAACTCAATCCAATGCCATCCATGCCCTAAATGATGTCTAAATTCAACAGATCACACAGAAAACACTTGATTAATAAAGCTGTGGCTACCTGCTCTGATCCTAGTGGATGAAAAAGCAGGCCTGTTGGCAGACAAGGCCAGGCAAGCTTGCAGGCCTAGGCCTCAAAATGGCCACCAGCCACATGGCCAGGCCCAACAACATCAGAAAGGCCACCCCCAAAAAACACACTTCCCCAAATCAATCCAATGCCATCCATGCCCTAAATGATATCTAAATTCAACAGATCACACAGAAAACACTTGATTAATAAAGCTGTGGCTACCTGCTCTGATCCTAGTGGATGAAAAAGCAGGCCTGTTGGCAGACAAGGCCAGGCAAGATTGCAGGCCTAGGCCTCAAAATGGCCACCAGCCACATGGCCAGGCCCAACAACGTCACAAAGGCCACCCCCAAAAAACACACTTCCCCAACTCAATCCAAGGCCATCCGTGCCCTAAATGATGTCTAAATTCAACAGATCACACAGAAAACACTTGATTAATAAAGCTGTGGCTACCTGCTCTGATCCTAGTGGATGAAAAAGCAGGCCTGTTGGCAGACAAGGCCAGGCAAGCTTGCAGGCCTAGGCTTCAAAATGGCCACCAGCCAGATGGCCAGGCCCAACAACATCACAAAGGCCACCCCAAAAAACACACTTCCCCAACTCAATCCAATGCCATCCATGCCCTAAATGATGTCTACATTCAACAGATCACACAGAAAACACTTGATTAATAAAGCTGTGGCTACCTGCTCTGATCCTAGTGGATGAAAAAGCAGGCCTGTTGGCAGACAAGGCCAGGCAAGCTTGCAGGCCTAGGCCTCAAAATGGCCACCAGCCACATGGCCAGGCCCAACAACATCACAAAGGCCACCCCCAAAAAACACACTTCCCCAACTCAATCCAATGCCATCCATGCCCTAAATGATGTCTAAATTCAACAGATCACACAGAAAACACTTGATTAATAAAGCTGTGGCTACCTGCTCTGATCCTCGTGGATGAAAAAGCAGGCCTGTTGGCAGACAAGGCCAGGCAAGCTTGCAGGCCTAGGCCTCAAAATGGCCACCAGCCACATGGCCAGGCCCAACAACATCACAAAGGCCACCCCAAAAAACACACTTCCCCAACTCAATCCAATGCCATCCATGTCCTAAATAATGTCTAAATTCAACAGATCACACAGAAAACACTTGATTAATAAAGCTGTGGCTACCTGCTCTGATCCTAGTGGATAAAAAAGCAGGCCTGTTGGCAGACAAGGCCAGGCAAGCTTGCAGGCCTAGGCCTCAAAATGGCCACCAGCCACATGGCCAGGCCCAACAACATCACAAAGGCCACCCCAAAAGACACACTTCCCCAACTCAATCCAATGCCATCCATGCCCTAAATGGTGTCTAAATTCAACAGATCACACAGAAAACAATTGATTAATAAAGCTGTGGCTACCTGCTCTGATCCTAGTGGATGAAAAAGCAGGCCTGTTGGCAGACAAGGCCAGGCAAGCTTGCAGGCCTAGGCCTCAAAATGGCCACCAGCCACATGGCCAGGCCCAACAACATCACAAAGGCCACCCCAAAAAAACACACTTCCCCAACTCAATCCAATGCCATCCATGCCCTAAATGATGTCTAAATTCAACAGATCACTCAGAAAACACTTGATTAATAAAGCTGTGGCTACCTGCTCTGATCCTAGTGGATGAAAAAGCAGGCCTGTTGGCAGACAAGGCCAGGCAAGCTTGCAGGCCTAGGCCTCAAAATGGCCACCAGCCCCATGGCCAGGCCCAACAACATCACAAAGGCCACCCCCAAAAAACACACTTCCCCAACTCAATCCAATGCCATCCATGCCCTAAATGATGTCTAAATTCAACAGATCACACAGAAAACACTTGATTAATAAAGCTGTGGCTACCTGCTCTGATCCTAGTGGATGAAAAAGCAGGCCTGTTGGCAGACAAGGCCAGGCAAGCTTGCAGGCCTAGGCCTCAAAATGGCCACCAGCCACATGGCCAGGCCCAACTACATCACAAAGGCCACCCCCAAAAAACACACTTCCCCAACTCAATCCAATGACATCCATGCCCTAAATGATGTCTAAATTCAACAGATCACACAGAAAACACTTGATTAATAAAGCTGTGGATACCTGCTCCGATCCTAGTGGATGAAAAAGCAGGCCTGTTGGCAGACAAGGCCAGGCAAGCTTGCAGGCCTAGGCCTCAAAATGGCCACCAGCCACATGGCCAGGCCCAACAACATCACAAAGGCCACCCCCAAAAAACACACTTCCCCTACTCAATCCAATGCCATCCATGCCCTAAATGATGTCTAAATTCAACAGATCACTCAGAAAACACTTGATTAATAAAGCTGTGGCTACCTGCTCTGATCCTAGTGGATGAAAAAGCAGGCCTGTTGGCAGACAAGGCCAGGCAAGATTGCAGGCCTAGGCCTCAAAATGGCCACCAGCCAGATGGCCAGGCCCAACAACATCACAAAGGCCACCCCAAAAAACACACTTCCCCAACTCAATCCAATGCCATCCATGCCCTAAATGATGTCTAAATTCAACAGATCATACAGAAAACACTTGATTAATAAAGCTGTGGCTACCTGCTCTGATCCTAGTGGATGAAAAAGCAGGCCTGTTGGCAGACAAGGCCAGGCAAGCTTGCAGGCCTAGGCCTCAAAATGGCCACCAGCCACATGGCCAGGCCCAACAACATCACAAAGGCCACCCCCAAAAAACACACTTCCCCAACTCAATCCAATGCCATCCATGCCCTAAATGATGTCTAAATTCAACAGATCACACAGAAAACACTTGATTAATAAAGCTGTGGCTACCTGCTCTGATACTAGTGGATGAAAAAGCAGGCCTGTTGGCAGACAAGGCCAGGCAAGCTTGCAGGCCTAGGCCTCAAAATGGCCACCAGCCACATGGCCAGGCCCAACAACATCACAAAGGCCACCCCCAAAAAACACACTTCCCCAACTCAATCCAATGCCATCCATGCCCTAAATGATGTCTAAATTCAACAAATCAAACAGAAAACACTTGATTAATAAAGCTGTGGCTACCTGCTCTGATCCTAGTGGATGAAAAAGCAGGCCTGTTGGCAGACAAGGCCAGGCAAGATTGCAGGCCTAGGCCTCAAAATGGCCACCAACCACATGGCCAGGCCCAACAACATCACAAAGGCCACCCCCAAAAAACACACTTCCCCAACTCAATCCAATGCCATCCATGCCCTAAATGATGTCTAAATTCAACAGATCACACAGAAAACACTTGATTAATAAAGATGTGGCTACCTGCTCTGATCCTAGTGGATGAAAAAGCAGGCCTGTTGGCAGACAAGGCCAGGCAAGCTTGCAGGCCTAGGCTTCAAAATGGCCACCAGCCACATGGCCAGGCCAAACAACATCACAAAGCCCACCCCAAAAAACACACTTCCCCAACTCAATTCAATGCCATCCATGCCCTAAATGATGTCTAAATTCAACAGATCACACAGAAAACACTTGATTAATAAAGCTGTGGCTACCTGCTCTGATCCTGGTGGATGAAAAAGCAGGCCTGTTGGCAGACAAGGCCAGGCAAGCTTGCAGGCCTAGGCCTCAAAATGGCCACCAGCCACATGGCCAGGCCCAACAAAATCACAAAGGCCACCCCAAAAAACACACTTCCCCAACTCAATCCAATGCCATCCATGCCCTAAATGATGTCTAAATTCAACAGATCACACAGAAAACACTTGATTAATAAAGCTGTGGCTACCTGCTCTGATCCTAGTGGATAAAAAAGCAGGCCTGTTGGCAGACAAGGCCAGGCAAGCTTGCAGGCCTAGGCCTCAAAATGGCCACCAGCCACATGGCCAGGCCCAACAACATCACAAAGGCCACCCCCAAAAAACACACTTCCCCAACTCAATCCAATGCCATCCATGCCCTAAATGATGTCTAAATTCAACAGATCACACAGAAAACACTTGATTAATAAAGCTGTGGATACCTGCTCCGATCCTAGTGGATGAAAAAGCAGGCCTGTTGGCAGACAAGGCCAGGCAAGCTTGCAGGCCTAGGCCTCAAAATGGCCACCAGCCACATGGCCAGGCCCAACAACATCACAAAGGCCACCCCCAAAAAACACACTTCCCCTACTCAATCCAATGCCATCCATGCCCTAAATGATGTCTAAATTCAACAGATCACACAGAAAACACTTGATTAATAAAGCTGTGGCTACCTGCTCTGATCCTAGTGGATGAAAAAGCAGGCCTGTTGGCAGACAAGGCCAGGCAAGATTGCAGGCCTAGGCCTCAAAATAGCCACCAGCCACATGGCCAGGCACAACAACATCACAAAGGCCACCCCCAAAAAACACACTTCCCCAACTCAATCCAATGCCATCCGTGCCCTAAATGATGTCTAAATTCAACAGATCACACAGAAAACACTTGATTAATAAAGCTCTGGCTACCTGCTCTGATCCTAGTGGATGAAAAAGCAGGCCTGTTGGCTGACAAGGCCAGGCAAGCTTGCAGGCCTAGGCCTCAAAATGGCCACCAGCCACATGGCCAGGCCCAACAACATCACAAAGGCCACCCCAAAAAACACACTTCCCCAACTCAATCCAATGCCATCCATGCCCTAAATGATGTCTAAATTCAACAGATCACACAGAAAACACTTGATTAATAAAGCTGTGTCTACCTGCTCTGATCCTAGTGGATGAAAAAGCAGGCCTGTTGGCAGACAAGGCCAGGCAAGCTTGCAGGCCTAGGCCTCAAAATGGCCACCAGCCACATGGCCAGGCCCAACAACATCACAAAGGCCACCCCCAAAAAACACACTTCCCCAACTCAATCCAATGCCATCCATGCCCTAAATGATGTCTAAATTCAACAGATCACACAGAAAACACTTGATTAATAAAGCTGTGGATACCTGCTCCGATCCTAGTGGATGAAAAAGCAGGCCTGTTGGCAAATAAGGCCAGGCAAGCTTGCAGGCCTAGGCCTCAAAATGGCCACCAGCCACATGGCCAGGCCCAACAACATCACAAAGGCCACCCCCAAAAAACACACTTCCCCTACTCAATCCAATGCCATCCATGCCCTAAATGATGTCTAAATTTAACAGATCACACAGAAAACACTTGATTAATAAAGCTGTGGCTACCTGCTCTGATCCTAGTGGATGAAAAAGCAGGCCTGTTGGCAGACAAGGCCAGGCAAGCTTGCAGGCCTAGGCCTCAAAATGGCCAGCAGCCACATGGCCAGGCCCAACAACATCACAAAGGCCACCCCAAAAAACACACTTCCCCAACTCAATCCAATGCCATCCATGCCCTAAATGATGTCTAAATTCAACAGATCACACATAAAACACTTGATTAATAAAGCTGTGGCTACCTGCTCTGATCCTAGTGGATGAAAAAGCAGGCCCGTTGGCAGACAAGGCCAGGCAAGTTTGCAGGCCTAGGCCTAAAAATGGCCACCAGCCACATGGCCAGGCCCAACAACATCACAAAGGCCACCCCAAAAGACACACTTCCCCAACTCAATCCAATGCCATCCATGCCCTAAATGGTGTCTAAATTAAACAGATCACACAGAAAACAATTGATTAATAAAGCTGTGGCTACCTGCTCTGATCCTAGTGGATGAAAAAGCAGGCCTGTTGGCAGACAAGGCCAGGCAAGCTTGCAGGCCTAGGCCTCAAAATGGCCACCAGCCACATGGCCAGGCCCAACAACATCACAAAGGCCACCCCAAAAAAACACACTTCCCCAACTCAATCCAATGCCATCCATGCCCTAAATGATGTCTAAATTCAACAGATCACTCAGAAAACACTTGATTAATAAGGCTGTGGCTACCTGCTCTGATCCTAGTGGATGAAAAAGCAGGCCTGTTGGCAGACAAGGCCAGGCAAGCTTGCAGGCCTAGGCCTCAAAATGGTCACCAGCCACATGGCCAGGCCCAACAACATCACAAAGGCCACCCCCAAAAAACACACTTCCCCAACTCAATCCAATGCCATCCATGCCCTAAATGATGTCTAAATTCAACAGATCACACAGAAAACACTTGATTAATAAAGATGTGGCTACCTGCTCTGATCCTAGTGGATGAAAAAGCAGGCCTGTTGGCAGACAAGGCCAGGCAAGCTTGCAGGCCTAGGCCTCAAAATGGCCACCAGCCACATGGCCAGGCCCAACTACATCACAAAGGCCACCCCAAAAAACACACTTCCCCAACTCAATCCAATGCCATCCATGCCCTAAATGATGTCTAAATTCAACAGATCACACAGAAAACACTTGATTAATAAAGCTGTGGCTACTGCTCTGATCCTAGTGGATGAAAAAGCAGGCCTGTTGGCAGACAAGGCCAGACAAGTTTGCAGGCCTAGGCCTCAAAATGGCCACCAGCCACATGGCCAGGCCCAACAACATCACAAAGGCCACCCCAAAAAACACACTTCCCCAACTCAATCCAATGCCATCCATGCCCTAAATGATGTCTAAATTCAACAGATCACACAGAAAACACTTGATTAATAAAGCTGTGGCTACCTGCTCTGATCCTAGTGGATGAAAAAGCAGGCCTGTTGGCAGACAAGGCCAGGCAAGCTTGCAGGCCTAGGCCTCAAAATGGCCACCAGCACCATGGCCAGGCCCAACAACATCACAAAGGCCACCCCAAAAAACACACTTCCCCAACTCAATCCAATGACATCCATGCCCTAAATGATGTCTAAATTCAACAGATCACACAGAAAACACTTGATTAATAAAGCTGTGGATACCTGCTCCGATCCTAGTGGATGAAAAAGCAGGCCTGTTGGCAGACAAGGCCAGGCAAGCTTGCAGGCCTAGTCCTCAAAATGGCCACCAGCCACATGGCCAGGCCCAACAACATCACAAAGGCCACCCCCAAAAAACACACTTCCCCTACTCAATCCAATGCCATCCATGCCCTAAATGATGTCTAAATTCAACAGATCACACAGAAAACACTTGATTAATAAAGCTGTGGCTACCTGCTCTGATCCTAGTGGATGAAAAAGCAGGCCTGTTGGCAGACAAGGCCAGGCAAGATTGCAGGCCTAGGCCTCAAAATGGCCACCAGCCACATGGCCAGGCCCAACAACATCACAAAGGCCACCCCAAAAAACACACTTCCCCAACTCAATCCAATGCCATCCATGCCCTAAATGATGTCTAAATTCAACAGATCATACAGAAAACACTTGATTAATAAAGCTGTGGCTACCTGCTCTGATCCTAGTGGATGAAAAAGCAGGCCTGTTGGCAGACAAGGCCAGGCAAGCTTGCAGGCCTAGGCCTCAAAATGGCCACCAGCCACATGGCCAGGCCCAACAACATCACAAAGGCCACCCCCAAAAAACACACTTCCCCAACTCAATCCAATGCCATCCATGCCCTAAATGATGTCTAAATTCAACAGATCACACAGAAAACACTTGATTAATAAAGCTGTGGCTACCTGCTCTGATACTAGTGGACGAAAAAGCAGGCCTGTTGGCAGACAAGGCCAGGCAAGCTTGCAGGCCTAAACCTCAAAATGGCCATCAGCCACATGGCCAGGCCCAACAACATCACAAAGGCCACCCCCAAAAAACACACTTCCCCAACTCAATCCAATGCCATCCATGCCCTAAATAATATCTAAATTCAACAAATCAAACAGAAAACACTTGATTAATAAAGCTGTGGCTACCTGCTCTGATCCTAGTGGATGAAAAAGCAGGCCTGTTGGCAGACAAGGCCAGGCAAGATTGCAGGCCTAGGCCTCAAAATGGCCACCAACCACATGGCCAGACCCAACAACATCACAAAGGCCACCCCCAAAAAACACACTTCCCCAACTCAATCCAATGCCATCCATGCCCTAAATGATGTCTAAATTCAACAGATCACACAGAAAACACGTGATTAATAAAGATGTGGCTACCTGCTCTGATCCTAGTGGATGAAAAAGCAGGCCTGTTGGCAGACAAGGCCAGGCAAGCTTGCAGGCCTAGGCTTCAAAATGGCCACCAGCCACATGGCCAGGCCAAACAACATCACAAAGCCCACCCCAAAAAACACACTTCCCCAACTCAATTCAATGCCATCCATGCCCTAAATGATGTCTAAATTCAACAGATCACACAGAAAACACTTGATTAATAAAGCTGTGGCTACCTGCTCTGATCCTAGTGGATGAAAAAGCAGGCCTGTTGGCAGACAAGGCCAGGCAAGCTTGCAGGCCTAGGCCTCAAAATGGCCACCAGCCACATGGCCAGGCCCAACAACATCACAAAGGCCACCCCCAAAAAACACACTTCCCCAACTCAATTCAATGCCATCCATGCCCTAAATGATGTCTAAATTCAACAGATCACACAGAAAACACTTGATTAATAAAGCTGTGGCTACCTGCTCTGATCCTAGTGGATGAAAAAGCAGGCCTGTTGGCAGACAAGGCCAGGCAAGCTTGCAGGCCTAGGCCTCAAAATGGCCACCAGCCACATGGCCAGGCCCAACAACATCACAAAGGCCACCCCCAAAAAACACACTTCCCCAACTCAATCCAATGCCATCCATGCCCTAAATGATGTCTAAATTCAACAGATCACACAGAAAACACTTGATTAATAAAGCTGTGACTACCTGCTCTGATCCTAGTGGATGAAAAAGCAGGCCTGTTGGCAGACAAGGCCAGGCAAGCTTGCAGGCCTAGGCCTCAAAATGGCCACCAGCCACATGGCCAGGCCCAACAACATCACAAAGGCCACCCCAAAAAACACACTTCCCCAACTCAATCCAATGCCATCCATGCCCTAAACGATGTCTAAATTCAACAGATCACACAGAAAACACTTGATTAATAAAGCTGTGGCTACCTGCTCTGATCCTAGTGGATGAAAAAGCAGGCCTGTTGGCAGACAAGGCAAGGCAAGCTTGCAGGCCTAGGCCTCAAAATGGCCACCAGCCACATGGCCAGGCCCAACAACATCACAAAGGCCACCCCAAAAAACACACTTCCCCAACTCAATCCAATGCCATCCATGCCCTAAATGATGTCTAAATTCAACAGATCACACAGAAAACACTTGATTAATAAAGCTGTGGCTACCTGCTCTGATCCTAGTGGATGAAAAAGCAGGCCTGTTGGCAGACAAGGCCAGGCAAGCTTGCAGGCCTAGGCCTCAAAATGGCCACCAGCCACATGGCCAGGCCCAACAACATCACAAAGGCCACCCCCAAAAAACACACTTCCCCAACTCAATCCAATGCCATCCATGCCCTAAATGATGTCTAAATTCAACAGATCACACAGAAAACACTTGATTAATAAAGCTGTGGATACCTGCTCCGATCCTAGTGGATGAAAAAGCAGGCCTGTTGGCAGATAAGGCCAGGCAAGCTTGCAGGCCTAGGCCTCAAAATGGCCACCAGCCACATGGCCAGGCCCAACAACATCACAAAGGCCACCCCCAAAAAACACACTTCCCCTACTCAATCCAATGCCATCCATGCCCTAAATGATGTCTAAATTTAACAGATCACACAGAAAACACTTGATTAATAAAGCTGTGGCTACCTGCTCTGATCCTAGTGGATGAAAAAGCAGGCCTGTTGGCAGACAAGGCCAGGCAAGATTGCAGGCATAGGCCTCAAAATGGCCACCAGCCACATGGCCAGGCCCAACAACATCACAAAGGCCACCCCCAAAAAACACACTTCCCCAACTCAATCCAATGCCATCCATGCCCTAAATGATGTCTAAATTCAACAGATCACACAGAAAACACTTGATTAATAAAGCTGTGGCTACCTGCTCTGATCCTAGTGGATGAAAAAGCAGGCCTGGTGGCAGACAAGGCCAGGCAAGCTTGCAGGCCTAGGCTTCAAAATGGCCACCAGCCACATGGCCAGGCCCAACAACATCACAAAGGCCACCCCAAAAAACACACTTCCCCAACTCAATCCAATGCCATCCATGCCCTAAATGATGTCTAAATTCAACAGATCATACAGAAAACACTTGATTAATAAAGCTGTGGCTACCTGCTCTGATCCTAGTGGATGAAAAAGCAGGCCTGTTGGCAGACAAGGCCAGGCAAGCTTGCAGGCCTAGGCCTCAAAATGGCCAGCAGCCACATGGCCAGGCCCAACAACATCACAAAGGCCACCCCCAAAAAACACACTTCCCCAACTCAATCCAATGCCATCCATGCCCTAAATGATGTCTAAATTCAACAGATCACACAGAAAACACTTGATTAATAAAGCTGTGGCTACCTGCTCTGATCCTAGTGGATGAAAAAGCAGGCCTGTTGGCAGACAAGGCCAGGCAAGCTTGCAGGCCTAGGCCTCAAAATGGCCACCAGCCACATGGCCAGGCCCAACAACATCAGAAAGGCCACCCCCAAAAAACACACTTCCCCAAATCAATCCAATGCCATCCATGCCCTAAATGATATCTAAATTCAACAGATCACACAGAAAACACTTGATTAATAAAGCTGTGGCTACCTGCTCTGATCCTAGTGGATGAAAAAGCAGGCCTGTTGGCAGACAAGGCCAGGCAAGATTGCAGGCCTAGGCCTCAAAATGGCCACCAGCCACATGGCCAGGCCCAACAACGTCACAAAGGCCACCCCCAAAAAACACACTTCCCCAACTCAATCCAAGGCCATCCGTGCCCTAAATGATGTCTAAATTCAACAGATCACACAGAAAACACTTGATTAATAAAGCTGTGGCTACCTGCTCTGATCCTAGTGGATCAAAAAGCAGGCCTGTTGGCAGACAAGGCCAGGCAAGCTTGCAGGCCTAGGCTTCAAAATGGCCACCAGCCAGATGGCCAGGCCCAACAACATCACAAAGGCCACCCCAAAAAACACACTTCCCCAACTCAATCCAATGCCATCCATGCCCTAAATGATGTCTACATTCAACAGATCACACAGAAAACACTTGATTAATAAAGCTGTGGCTACCTGCTCTGATCCTAGTGGATGAAAAAGCAGGCCTGTTGGCAGACAAGGCCAGGCAAGCTTGCAGGCCTAGGCCTCAAAATGGCCACCAGCCACATGGCCAGGCCCAACAACATCACAAAGGCCACCCCCAAAAAACACACTTCCCCAACTCAATCCAATGCCATCCATGCCCTAAATGATGTCTAAATTCAACAGATCACACAGAAAACACTTGATTAATAAAGCTGTGGCTACCTGCTCTGATCCTCGTGGATGAAAAAGCAGGCCTGTTGGCAGACAAGGCCAGGCAAGCTTGCAGGCCTAGGCCTCAAAATGGCCACCAGCCACATGGCCAGGCCCAACAACATCACAAAGGCCACCCCAAAAAACACACTTCCCCAACTCAATCCAATGCCATCCATGTCCTAAATAATGTCTAAATTCAACAGATCACACAGAAAACACTTGATTAATAAAGCTGTGGCTACCTGCTCTGATCCTAGTGGATAAAAAAGCAGGCCTGTTGGCAGACAAGGCCAGGCAAGCTTGCAGGCCTAGGCCTCAAAATGGCCACCAGCCACATGGCCAGGCCCAACAACATCACAAAGGCCACCCCAAAAGACACACTTCCCCAACTCAATCCAATGCCATCCATGCCCTAAATGGTGTCTAAATTCAACAGATCACACAGAAAACAATTGATTAATAAAGCTGTGGCTACCTGCTCTGATCCTAGTGGATGAAAAAGCAGGCCTGTTGGCAGACAAGGCCAGGCAAGCTTGCAGGCCTAGGCCTCAAAATGGCCACCAGCCACATGGCCAGGCCCAACAACATCACAAAGGCCACCCCAAAAAAACACACTTCCCCAACTCAATCCAATGCCATCCATGCCCTAAATGATGTCTAAATTCAACAGATCACTCAGAAAACACTTGATTAATAAAGCTGTGGCTACCTGCTCTGATCCTAGTGGATGAAAAAGCAGGCCTGTTGGCAGACAAGGCCAGGCAAGCTTGCAGGCCTAGGCCTCAAAATGGCCACCAGCCCCATGGCCAGGCCCAACAACATCACAAAGGCCACCCCCAAAAAACACACTTCCCCAACTCAATCCAATGCCATCCATGCCCTAAATGATGTCTAAATTCAACAGATCACACAGAAAACACTTGATTAATAAAGCTGTGGCTACCTGCTCTGATCCTAGTGGATGAAAAAGCAGGCCTGTTGGCAGACAAGGCCAGGCAAGCTTGCAGGCCTAGGCCTCAAAATGGCCACCAGCCACATGGCCAGGCCCAACAACATCACAAAGGCCACCCCCAAAAAACACACTTCCCCAACTCAATCCAATGCCATCCATGCCCTAAATGATGTCTAAATTCAACAGATCACACAGAAAACACTTGATTAATAAAGCTGTGGCTACCTGCTCTGACACTAGTGGATGAAAAAGCAGGCCTGTTGGCAGACAAGGCCAGGCAAGCTTGCAGGCCTAGGCCTCAAAATGGCCACCAGCCACATGGCCAGGCCCAACAACATCACAAAGGCCACCCCCAAAAAACACACTTCCCCAACTCAATCCAATGCCATCCATGCCCTAAATGATGTCTAAATTCAACAAATCAAACAGAAAACACTTGATTAATAAAGCTGTGGCTACCTGCTCTGATCCTAGTGGATGAAAAAGCAGGCCTGTTGGCAGACAAGGCCAGGCAAGATTGCAGGCCTAGGCCTCAAAATGGCCACCAACCACATGGCCAGGCCCAACAACATCACAAAGGCCACCCCCAAAAAACACACTTCCCCAACTCAATCCAATGCCATCCATGCCCTAAATGATGTCTAAATTCAACAGATCACACAGAAAACACTTGATTAATAAAGATGTGGCTACCTGCTCTGATCCTAGTGGATGAAAAAGCAGGCCTGTTGGCAGACAAGGCCAGGCAAGCTTGCAGGCCTAGGCTTCAAAATGGCCACCAGCCAGATGGCCAGGCCAAACAACATCACAAAGCCCACCCCAAAAAACACACTTCCCCAACTCAATTCAATGCCATCCATGCCCTAAATGATGTCTAAATTCAACAGATCACACAGAAAACACTTGATTAATAAAGCTGTGGCTACCTGCTCTGATCCTAGTGGATGAAAAAGCAGGCCTGTTGGCAGACAAGGCCAGGCAAGCTTGCAGGCCTAGGCCTCAAAATGGCCACCAGCCACATGGCCAGGCCCAACAACATCACAAAGGCCACCCCCAAAAAACACACTTCCCCAACTCAATTCAATGCCATCCATGCCCTAAATGATGTCTAAATTCAACAGATCACACAGAAAACACTTGATTAATAAAGCTGTGGCTACCTGCTCTGATCCTAGTGGATGAAAAAGCAGGCCTGTTGGCAGACAAGGCCAGGCAAGCTTGCAGGCCTAGGCCTCAAAATGGCCACCAGCCACATGGCCAGGCCCAACAACATCACAAAGGCCACCCCCAAAAAACACACTTCCCCAACTCAATCCAATGCCATCCATGCCCTAAATGATGTCTAAATTCAACAGATCACACAGAAAACACTTGATTAATAAAGCTGTGACTACCTGCTCTGATCCTAGTGGATGAAAAAGCAGGCCTGTTGGCAGACAGGGCCAGGCAAGCTTGCAGGCCTAGGCCTCAAAATGGCCACCAGCCACATGGCCAGGCCCAACAACATCACAAAGGCCACCCCCAAAAAACACACTTCCCCAACTCAATTCAATGCCATCCATGCCCTAAATGATGTCTAAATTCAACAGATCACACAGAAAACACTTGATTAATAAAGCTGTGGCTACCTGCTCTGATCCTAGTGGATGAAAAAGCAGGCCTGTTGGCAGACAAGGCCAGGCAAGCTTGCAGGCCTAGGCCTCAAAATGGCCACCAGCCACATGGCCAGGCCCAACAACATCACAAAGGCCACCCCAAAAAACACACTTCCCCAACTCAATCCAATGCCATCCATGTCCTAAATAATGTCTAAATTCAACAGATCACACAGAAAACACTTGATTAATAAAGCTGTGGCTACCTGCTCTGATCCTAGTGGATAAAAAAGCAGGCCTGTTGGCAGACAAGGCCAGGCAAGCTTGCAGGCCTAGGCCTCAAAATGGCCACCAGCCACATGGCCAGGCCCAACAACATCACAAAGGCCACCCCAAAAGACACACTTCCCCAACTCAATCCAATGCCATCCATGCCCTAAATGGTGTCTAAATTCAACAGATCACACAGAAAACAATTGATTAATAAAGCTGTGGCTACCTGCTCTGATCCTAGTGGATGAAAAAGCAGGCCTGTTGGCAGACAAGGCCAGGCAAGCTTGCAGGCCTAGGCCTCAAAATGGCCACCAGCCACATGGCCAGGCCCAACAACATCACAAAGGCCACCCCAAAAAAACACACTTCCCCAACTCAATCCAATGCCATCCATGCCCTAAATGATGTCTAAATTCAACAGATCACTCAGAAAACACTTGATTAATAAAGCTGTGGCTACCTGCTCTGATCCTAGTGGATGAAAAAGCAGGCCTGTTGGCAGACAAGGCCAGGCAAGCTTGCAGGCCTAGGCCTCAAAATGGCCACCAGCCCCATGGCCAGGCCCAACAACATCACAAAGGCCACCCCCAAAAAACACACTTCCCCAACTCAATCCAATGCCATCCATGCCCTAAATGATGTCTAAATTCAACAGATCACACAGAAAACACTTGATTAATAAAGCTGTGGCTACCTGCTCTGATCCTAGTGGATGAAAAAGCAGGCCTGTTGGCAGACAAGGCCAGGCAAGCTTGCAGACCTAGGCCTCAAAATGGCCACCAGCCACATGGCCAGGCCCAACTACATCACAAAGGCCACCCCCAAAAAACACACTTCCCCAACTCAATCCAATGACATCCATGCCCTAAATGATGTCTAAATTCAACAGATCACACAGAAAACACTTGATTAATAAAGCTGTGGATACCTGCTCCGATCCTAGTGGATGAAAAAGCAGGCCTGTTGGCAGACAAGGCCAGGCAAGCTTGCAGGCCTAGGCCTCAAAATGGCCACCAGCCACATGGCCAGGCCCAACAACATCACAAAGGCCACCCCCAAAAAACACACTTCCCCTACTCAATCCAATGCCATCCATGCCCTAAATGATGTCTAAATTCAACAGATCACTCAGAAAACACTTGATTAATAAAGCTGTGGCTACCTGCTCTGATCCTAGTGGATGAAAAAGCAGGCCTGTTGGCAGACAAGGCCAGGCAAGATTGCAGGCCTAGGCCTCAAAATGGCCACCAGCCAGATGGCCAGGCCCAACAACATCACAAAGGCCACCCCAAAAAACACACTTCCCCAACTCAATCCAATGCCATCCATGCCCTAAATGATGTCTAAATTCAACAGATCATACAGAAAACACTTGATTAATAAAGCTGTGGCTACCTGCTCTGATCCTAGTGGATGAAAAAGCAGGCCTGTTGGCAGACAAGGCCAGGCAAGCTTGCAGGCCTAGGCCTCAAAATGGCCACCAGCCACATGGCCAGGCCCAACAACATCACAAAGGCCACCCCCAAAAAACACACTTCCCCAACTCAATCCAATGCCATCCATGCCCTAAATGATGTCTAAATTCAACAGATCACACAGAAAACACTTGATTAATAAAGCTGTGGCTACCTGCTCTGATACTAGTGGATGAAAAAGCAGGCCTGTTGGCAGACAAGGCCAGGCAAGCTTGCAGGCCTAGGCCTCAAAATGGCCACCAGCCACATGGCCAGGCCCAACAACATCACAAAGGCCACCCCCAAAAAACACACTTCCCCAACTCAATCCAATGCCATCCATGCCCTAAATGATGTCTAAATTCAACAAATCAAACAGAAAACACTTGATTAATAAAGCTGTGGCTACCTGCTCTGATCCTAGTGGATGAAAAAGCAGGCCTGTTGGCAGACAAGGCCAGGCAAGATTGCAGGCCTAGGCCTCAAAATGGCCACCAACCACATGGCCAGGCCCAACAACATCACAAAGGCCACCCCCAAAAAACACACTTCCCCAACTCAATCCAATGCCATCCATGCCCTAAATGATGTCTAAATTCAACAGATCACACAGAAAACACTTGATTAATAAAGATGTGGCTACCTGCTCTGATCCTAGTGGATGAAAAAGCAGGCCTGTTGGCAGACAAGGCCAGGCAAGCTTGCAGGCCTAGGCTTCAAAATGGCCACCAGCCAGATGGCCAGGCCAAACAACATCACAAAGCCCACCCCAAAAAACACACTTCCCCAACTCAATTCAATGCCATCCATGCCCTAAATGATGTCTAAATTCAACAGATCACACAGAAAACACTTGATTAATAAAGCTGTGGCTACCTGCTCTGATCCTAGTGGATGAAAAAGCAGGCCTGTTGGCAGACAAGGCCAGGCAAGCTTGCAGGCCTAGGCCTCAAAATGGCCACCAGCCACATGGCCAGGCCCAACAACATCACAAAGGCCACCCCCAAAAAACACACTTCCCCAACTCAATTCAATGCCATCCATGCCCTAAATGATGTCTAAATTCAACAGATCACACAGAAAACACTTGATTAATAAAGCTGTGGCTACCTGCTCTGATCCTAGTGGATGAAAAAGCAGGCCTGTTGGCAGACAAGGCCAGGCAAGCTTGCAGGCCTAGGCCTCAAAATGGCCACCAGCCACATGGCCAGGCCCAACAACATCACAAAGGCCACCCCCAAAAAACACACTTCCCCAACTCAATCCAATGCCATCCATGCCCTAAATGATGTCTAAATTCAACAGATCACACAGAAAACACTTGATTAATAAAGCTGTGACTACCTGCTCTGATCCTAGTGGATGAAAAAGCAGGCCTGTTGGCAGACAGGGCCAGGCAAGCTTGCAGGCCTAGGCCTCAAAATGGCCACCAGCCACATGGCCAGGCCCAACAACATCACAAAGGCCACCCCCAAAAAACACACTTCCCCAACTCAATTCAATGCCATCCATGCCCTAAATGATGTCTAAATTCAACAGATCACACAGAAAACACTTGATTAATAAAGCTGTGGCTACCTGCTCTGATCCTAGTGGATGAAAAAGCAGGCCTGTTGGCAGACAAGGCCAGGCAAGCTTGCAGGCCTAGGCCTCAAAATGGCCACCAGCCACATGGCCAGGCCCAACAACATCACAAAGGCCACCCCCAAAAAACACACTTCCCCAACTCAATCCAATGCCATCCATGCCCTAAATGATGTCTAAATTCAACAGATCACACAGAAAACACTTGATTAATAAAGCTGTGACTACCTGCTCTGATCCTAGTGGATGAAAAAGCAGGCCTGTTGGCAGACAATGCCAGGCAAGCTTGCAGGCCTAGGCCTCAAAATGGCCACCAGCCACATGGCCAGGCCCAACAACATCACAAAGGCCACCCCAAAAAACACACTTCCCCAACTCAATCCAATGCCATCCATGCCCTAAACGATGTCTAAATTCAACAGATCACACAGAAAACACTTGATTAATAAAGCTGTGGCTACCTGCTCTGATCCTAGTGGATGAAAAAGCAGGCCTGTTGGCAGACAAGGCAAGGCAAGCTTGCAGGCCTAGGCCTCAAAATGGCCACCAGCCACATGGCCAGGCCCAACAACATCACAAAGGCCACCCCAAAAAACACACTTCCCCAACTCAATCCAATGCCATCCATGCCCTAAATGATGTCTAAATTCAACAGATCACACAGAAAACACTTGATTAATAAAGCTGTGGCTACCTGCTCTGATCCTAGTGGATGAAAAAGCAGGCCTGTTGGCAGACAAGGCCAGGCAAGCTTGCAGGCCTAGGCCTCAAAATGGCCACCAGCCACATGGCCAGGCCCAACAACATCACAAAGGCCACCCCCAAAAACACACTTCCCCAACTCAATCCAATGCCATCCATGCCCTAAATGATGTCTAAATTCAACAGATCACACAGAAAACACTTGATTAATAAAGCTGTGGATACCTGCTCCGATCCTAGTGGATGAAAAAGCAGGCCTGTTGGCAGATAAGGCCAGGCAAGCTTGCAGGCCTAGGCCTCAAAATGGCCACCAGCCACATGGCCAGGCCCAACAACATCACAAAGGCCACCCCCAAAAAACACACTTCCCCTACTCAATCCAATGCCATCCATGCCCTAAATGATGTCTAAATTTAACAGATCACACAGAAAACACTTGATTAATAAAGCTGTGGCTACCTGCTCTGATCCTAGTGGATGAAAAAGCAGGCCTGTTGGCAGACAAGGCCAGGCAAGATTGCAGGCATAGGCCTCAAAATGGCCACCAGCCACATGGCCAGGCCCAACAACATCACAAAGGCCACCCCCAAAAAACACACTTCCCCAACTCAATCCAATGCCATCCATGCCCTAAATGATGTCTAAATTCAACAGATCACACAGAAAACACTTGATTAATAAAGCTGTGGCTACCTGCTCTGATCCTAGTGGATGAAAAAGCAGGCCTGTTGGCAGACAAGGCCAGGCAAGCTTGCAGGCCTAGGCTTCAAAATGGCCACCAGCCACATGGCCAGGCCCAACAACATCACAAAGGCCACCCCAAAAAACGCACTTCCCCAACTCAATCCAATGCCATCCATGCCCTAAATGATGTCTAAATTCAACAGATCATACAGAAAACACTTGATTAATAAAGCTGTGGCTACCTGCTCTGATCCTAGTGGATGAAAAAGCAGGCCTGTTGGCAGACAAGGCCAGGCAAGCTTGCAGGCCTAGGCCTCAAAATGGCCACCAGCCACATGGCCAGGCCCAACAACATCAGAAAGGCCACCCCCAAAAAACACACTTCCCCAAATCAATCCAATGCCATCCATGCCCTAAATGATATCTAAATTCAACAGATCACACAGAAAACACTTGATTAATAAAGCTGTGGCTACCTGCTCTGATCCTAGTGGATGAAAAAGCAGGCCTGTTGGCAGACAAGGCCAGGCAAGATTGCAGGCCTAGGCCTCAAAATGGCCACCAGCCACATGGCCAGGCCCAACAACGTCACAAAGGCCACCCCCAAAAAACACACTTCCCCAACCTAATCCAAGGCCATCCGTGCCCTAAATGATGTCTAAATTCAACAGATCACACAGAAAACACTTGATTAATAAAGCTGTGGCTACCTGCTCTGATCCTAGTGGATGAAAAAGCAGGCCTGTTGGCAGACAAGGCCAGGCAAGCTTGCAGGCCTAGGCTTCAAAATGGCCACCAGCCAGATGGCCAGGCCCAACAACATCACAAAGGCCACCCCAAAAAACACACTTCCCCAACTCAATCCAATGCCATCCATGCCCTAAATGATGTCTACATTCAACAGATCACACAGAAAACACTTGATTAATAAAGCTGTGGCTACCTGCTCTGATCCTAGTGGATGAAAAAGCAGGCCTGTTGGCAGACAAGGCCAGGCAAGCTTGCAGGCCTAGGCCTCAAAATGGCCACCAGCCACATGGCCAGGCCCAACAACATCACAAAGGCCACCCCCAAAAAACACACTTCCCCAACTCAATCCAATGCCATCCATGCCCTAAATGATGTCTAAATTCAACAGATCACACAGAAAACACTTGATTAATAAAGCTGTGGCTACCTGCTCTGATCCTCGTGGATGAAAAAGCAGGCCTGTTGGCAGACAAGGCCAGGCAAGCTTGCAGGCCTAGGCCTCAAAATGGCCACCAGCCACATGGCCAGGCCCAACAACATCACAAAGGCCACCCCAAAAAACACACTTCCCCAACTCAATCCAATGCCATCCATGTCCTAAATAATGTCTAAATTCAACAGATCACACAGAAAACACTTGATTAATAAAGCTGTGGCTACCTGCTCTGATCCTAGTGGATAAAAAAGCAGGCCTGTTGGCAGACAAGGCCAGGCAAGCTTGCAGGCCTAGGCCTCAAAATGGCCACCAGCCACATGGCCAGGCCCAACAACATCACAAAGGCCACCCCAAAAGACACACTTCCCCAACTCAATCCAATGCCATCCATGCCCTAAATGGTGTCTAAATTCAACAGATCACACAGAAAACAATTGATTAATAAAGCTGTGGCTACCTGCTCTGATCCTAGTGGATGAAAAAGCAGGCCTGTTGGCAGACAAGGCCAGGCAAGCTTGCAGGCCTAGGCCTCAAAATGGCCACCAGCCACATGGCCAGGCCCAACAACATCACAAAGGCCACCCCAAAAAAACACACTTCCCCAACTCAATCCAATGCCATCCATGCCCTAAATGATGTCTAAATTCAACAGATCACTCAGAAAACACTTGATTAATAAAGCTGTGGCTACCTGCTCTGATCCTAGTGGATGAAAAAGCAGGCCTGTTGGCAGACAAGGCCAGGCAAGCTTGCAGGCCTAGGCCTCAAAATGGCCACCAGCCCCATGGCCAGGCCCAACAACATCACAAAGGCCACCCCCAAAAAACACACTTCCCCAACTCAATCCAATGCCATCCATGCCCTAAATGATGTCTAAATTCAACAGATCACACAGAAAACACTTGATTAATAAAGCTGTGGCTACCTGCTCTGATCCTAGTGGATGAAAAAGCAGGCCTGTTGGCAGACAAGGCCAGGCAAGCTTGCAGGCCTAGGCCTCAAAATGGCCACCAGCCACATGGCCAGGCCCAACTACATCACAAAGGCCACCCCCAAAAAACACACTTCCCCAACTCAATCCAATGACATCCATGCCCTAAATGATGTCTAAATTCAACAGATCACACAGAAAACACTTGATTAATAAAGCTGTGGATACCTGCTCCGATCCTAGTGGATGAAAAAGCAGGCCTGTTGGCAGACAAGGCCAGGCAAGCTTGCAGGCCTAGGCCTCAAAATGGCCACCAGCCACATGGCCAGGCCCAACAACATCACAAAGGCCACCCCCAAAAAACACACTTCCCCTACTCAATCCAATGCCATCCATGCCCTAAATGATGTCTAAATTCAACAGATCACTCAGAAAACACTTGATTAATAAAGCTGTGGCTACCTGCTCTGATCCTAGTGGATGAAAAAGCAGGCCTGTTGGCAGACAAGGCCAGGCAAGCTTGCAGGCCTAGGCCTCAAAATGGCCACCAGCCACATGGCCAGGCCCAACAACATCACAAGGGCCACCCCCAAAAAACACACTTCCCCAACTCAATCCAATGCCATCCATGCCCTAAATGATGTCTAAATTCAACAGATCACACAGAAAACACTTGATTAATAAAGCTGTGGCTACCTGCTCTGATACTAGTGGATGAAAAAGCAGGCCTGTTGGCAGACAAGGCCAGGCAAGCTTGCAGGCCTAGGCCTCAAAATGGCCACCACATCACAAAGGCCACCCCCAAAAAACACACTTCCCCAACTCAATCCAATGCCATCCATGCCCTAAATGATGTCTAAATTCAACAAATCAAACAGAAAACACTTGATTAATAAAGCTGTGGCTACCTGCTCTGATCCTAGTGGATGAAAAAGCAGGCCTGTTGGCAGACAAGGCCAGGCAAGATTGCAGGCCTAGGCCTCAAAATGGCCACCAACCACATGGCCAGGCCCAACAACATCACAAAGGCCACCCCCAAAAAACACACTTCCCCAACTCAATCCAATGCCATCCATGCCCTAAATGATGTCTAAATTCAACAGATCACACAGAAAACACTTGATTAATAAAGATGTGGCTACCTGCTCTGATCCTAGTGGATGAAAAAGCAGGCCTGTTGGCAGACAAGGCCAGGCAAGCTTGCAGGCCTAGGCTTCAAAATGGCCACCAGCCACATGGCCAGGCCAAACAACATCACAAAGCCCACCCCAAAAAACACACTTCCCCAACTCAATTCAATGCCATCCATGCCCTAAATGATGTCTAAATTCAACAGATCACACAGAAAACACTTGATTAATAAAGCTGTGGCTACCTGCTCTGATCCTAGTGGATGAAAAAGCAGGCCTGTTGGCAGACAAGGCCAGGCAAGCTTGCAGGCCTAGGCCTCAAAATGGCCACCAGCCACATGGCCAGGCCCAACAACATCACAAAGGCCACCCCCAAAAAACACACTTCCCCAACTCAATTCAATGCCATCCATGCCCTAAATGATGTCTAAATTCAACAGATCACACAGAAAACACTTGATTAATAAAGCTGTGGCTACCTGCTCTGATCCTAGTGGATGAAAAAGCAGGCCTGTTGGCAGACAAGGCCAGGCAAGCTTGCAGGCCTAGGCCTCAAAATGGCCACCAGCCACATGGCCAGGCCCAACAACATCACAAAGGCCACCCCCAAAAAACACACTTCCCCAACTCAATCCAATGCCATCCATGCCCTAAATGATGTCTAAATTCAACAGATCACACAGAAAACACTTGATTAATAAAGCTGTGACTACCTGCTCTGATCCTAGTGGATGAAAAAGCAGGCCTGTTGGCAGACAGGGCCAGGCAAGCTTGCAGGCCTAGGCCTCAAAATGGCCACCAGCCACATGGCCAGGCCCAACAACATCACAAAGGCCACCCCAAAAAACACACTTCCCCAACTCAATCCAATGCCATCCATGCCCTAAATGATGTCTAAATTCAACAGATCACACAGAAAACACTTGATTAATAAAGCTGTGGCTACCTGCTCTGATCCTAGTGGATGATAAAGCAGGCCTGTTGGCAGACAAGGCCAGGCAAGCTTGCAGGCCTAGGCCTCAAAATGGCCACCAGCCACATGGCCAGGCCCAACAACATCACAAAGGCCACCCCAAAAAACACACTTCCCCAACTCAATCCAATGCCATCCATGCCCTAAATGATGTCTAAATTCAACAGATCACACAGAAAACACTTGATTAATAAAGCTGTGGCTACCTGCTCTGATCCTAGTGGATGAAAAAGCAGGCCTGTTGGCAGACAAGGCCAGGCAAGCTTGCAGGCCTAGGCCTCAAAATGGCCACCAGCCACATGGCCAGGCCCAACAACATCACAAAGGCCACCCCAACAAACACACTTCCCCAACTCAATCCAATGCCATCCATGCCCTAAATGATGTATAAATTCAACAGATCACACAGAAAACACTTGATTATTAAAGCTGTGGCTACCTGCTCTGATCCTAGTGGATGAAAAAGCAGGCCTGTTGGCACACAATGCCAGGCAAGCTTGCAGGCCTAGGCCTCAAAATGGCCACCAGCCACATGGCCAGGCCCAACAACATCACAAAGGCCACCCCCAAAAAACACACTTCCCCAACTCAATCCAATGCCATCCATGCCCTAAATGATGTCTAAATTCAACAGATCACACAGAAAACACTTGATTAATAAAGCTGTGGCTACCTGCTCTGATCCTAGTGGATGAAAAAGCAGGCCTGTTGGCAGACAAGGCCAGGCAAGCTTGCAGGCCTAGGCCTCAAAATGGCCACCAGCCACATGGCCAGGCCCAACAACATCACAAAGGCCACCCGAAAAAACACACTTCCCCAACTCAATCCAATGCCATCCATGCCCTAAATGATGTCTAAATTCAACAGATCACACAGAAAACACTTGATTAATAAAGCTGTGGCTACCTGCTCTGATCCTAGTGGATGAAAAAGCAGGCCTGTTGGCAGACAAGGCCAGGCAAGCTTGCAGACCTAGGCCTCAAAATGGCCACGAGCCACATGGCCAGGCCCAACAACATCACAAAGGCCACCCCAAAAAACACACTTCCCCAACTCAATCCAATGCCATCCATGCCCTAAATGATGTCTAAATTCAACAGATCACACAGAAAACACTTGATTAATAAAGCTGTGGCTACCTGCTCTGATCCTAGTGGATGAAAAAGCAGGCCTGTTGGCAGACAAGGCCAGGCAAGCTTGCAGGCCTAGGCCTCAAAATGGCCACCAGCCACATGGCCAGGCCCAACAACATCACAAAGGCCACCCCCAAAAAACACACTTCCCCAACTCAATCCAATGCCATCCATGCCCTAAATGATGTCTAAATTCAACAGATCACACAGAAAACACTTGATTAATAAAGCTGTGGATACCTGCTCCGATCCTAGTGGATGAAAAAGCAGGCCTGTTGGCAGACAAGGCCAGGCAAGCTTGCAGGCCTAGGCCTCAAAATGGCCACCAGCCACATGGCCAGGCCCAACAACATCACAAAGGCCACCCCCAAAAAACACACTTCCCCTACTCAATCCAATGCCATCCATGCCCTAAATGATGTCTAAATTCAACAGATCACACAGAAAGCACTTGATTAATAAAGCTGTGGCTACCTGCTCTGATCCTAGTGGATGAAAAAGCAGGCCTGTTGGCAGAAAAGGCCAGGCAAGATTGCAGGCCTAGGCCTCAAAATGGCCACCAGCCACATGGCCAGGACCAACAACATCACAAAGGCCACCCCCAAAAACACACTTCCCCAACTCAATCCAATGCCATCGATGCCCTAAATGATGTCTAAATTCAACAGATCACACAGAAAACACTTGATTAATAAAGCTGTGGCTACCTGCTCTGATCCCAGTGGATGAAAAAGCAGGCCTGTTGGCAGACAAGGCCAGGCAAGCTTGCAGGCCTAAGCCTCAAAATGGCCACCAGCCACATGGCCAGGCCCAACAACATCACAAAGGCCACCCCAAAAAACACACTTCCCCAACTCAATCCAATGCCATCCATGCCCTAAATGATGTCTAAATTCAACAGATCACACAGAAAACTCTTGATTAATAAAGCTGTGGCTACCTGCTCTGATCCTAGTGGATGAAAAAGCAGGCCTGTTGGCAGACAAGGCCAGGCAAGCTTGCAGGCCTAGGCCTCAAAATGGCCACCAGCCACATGGCCAGGCCCTACAACATCACAAAGGCCACCCCCAAAAAACACACTTCCCCTACTCAATCCAATGCCATCCATGCCCTAAATGATGTCTAAATTCAACAGATCACACAGAAAACACTTGATTAATAAAGCTGTGGATACCTGCTCCGATCCTAGTGGACGATAAAGCAGGCCTGTTGGCAGACAAGGCCAGGCAAGCTTGCAGGCCTAGGCCTCAAAATGGCCACCAGCCACATGGCCAGGCCCAACAACATCACAAAGGCCACCCCCAAAAAACACACTTCCCCTACTCAATCCAATGCCATCCATGCCCTAAATGATGTCTAAATTCAACAGATCACACAGAAAACACTTGATTAATAAAGCTGTGGCTACCTGCTCTGATCCTAGTGGATGAAAAAGCAGGCCTGTTGGCAGACAAGGCCAGACAAGATTGCAGGCCTAGGCCTCAAAATGGCCACCAGACACATGGCCAGGCCCAACAACATCACAAAGGCCACCCCCAAAAAACACACTTCCCCAACTCAATCCAATGCCATCCATGCCCTAAATGATGTCTAAATTCAACAGATCACACAGAAAACACTTGATTAATAAAGCTGTGGCTACCTGCTCTGATCCTAGTGGATGAAAAAGCAGGCCTGTTGGCAGACAAGGCCAGGCAAGCTTGCAGGCCTAGGCTTCAAAATGGCCACCAGCCACATGGCCAGGCCCAACAACATCACAAAGGCCACCCCAAAAAACACACTTCCCCAACTCAATTCAATGCCATCCATGCCCTAAATGATGTCTAAATTCAACAGATCACACAGAAAACACTTGATTAATAAAGCTGTGGCTACCTGCTCTGATCCTAGTGGATGAAAAAGCAGGCCTGTTGGCAGACAAGGCCAGGCAAGCTTGCAGGCCTAGGCTTCAAAATGGCCACCAGCCAGATGGCCAGGCCCAACAACATCACAAAGGCCACCCCAAAAAACACACTTCCCCAACTCAATCCAATGCCATCCATGCCCTAAATGATGTCTACATTCAACACATCACACAGAAAACACTTGATTAATAAAGCTGTGGCTACCTGCTCTGATCCTAGTGGATGAAAAAGCAGGCCTGTTGGCAGACAAGGCCAGGCAAGCTTGCAGGCCTAGGCCTCAAAATGGCCACCAGCCACATGGCCAGGCCCAACAACATCACAAAGGCCACCCCCAAAAACACACTTCCCCAACTCAATCCAATGCCATCCATGCCCTAAATGATGTCTAAATTCAACAGATCACACAGAAAACACTTGATTAATAAAGCTGTGGCTACCTGCTCTGATCCTAGTGGATGAAAAAGCAGGCCTGTTGGCAGACAAGGCCAGGCAAGCTTGCAGGCCTAGGCCTCAAAATGGCCACCAGCCACATGGCCAGGCCCAACAACATCACAAAGGCCACCCCCAAAAAACACACTTCCCCAACTCAATTCAATGCCATCCATGCCCTAAATGATGTCTAAATTCAACAGATCACACAGAAAACACTTGATTAATAAAGCTGTGGCTACCTGCTCTGATCCTAGTGGATGAAAAAGCAGGCCTGTTGGCAGACAAGGCCAGGCAAGCTTGCAGGCCTAGGCCTCAAAATGGCCACCAGCCACATGGCCAGGCCCAACAACATCACAAAGGCCACCCCCAAAAAACACACTTCCCCAACTCAATCCAATGCCATCCATGCCCTAAATGATGTCTAAATTCAACAGATCACACAGAAAACACTTGATTAATAAAGCTGTGACTACCTGCTCTGATCCTAGTGGATGAAAAAGCAGGCCTGTTGGCAGACAGGGCCAGGCAAGCTTGCAGGCCTAGGCCTCAAAATGGCCACCAGCCACATGGCCAGGCCCAACAACATCACAAAGGCCACCCCCAAAAAACACACTTCCCCAACTCAATTCAATGCCATCCATGCCCTAAATGATGTCTAAATTCAACAGATCACACAGAAAACACTTGATTAATAAAGCTGTGGCTACCTGCTCTGATCCTAGTGGATGAAAAAGCAGGCCTGTTGGCAGACAAGGCCAGGCAAGCTTGCAGGCCTAGGCCTCAAAATGGCCACCAGCCACATGGCCAGGCCCAACAACATCACAAAGGCCACCCCCAAAAAACACACTTCCCCAACTCAATCCAATGCCATCCATGCCCTAAATGATGTCTAAATTCAACAGATCACACAGAAAACACTTGATTAATAAAGCTGTGACTACCTGCTCTGATCCTAGTGGATGAAAAAGCAGGCCTGTTGGCAGACAATGCCAGGCAAGCTTGCAGGCCTAGGCCTCAAAATGGCCACCAGCCACATGGCCAGGCCCAACAACATCACAAAGGCCACCCCAAAAAACACACTTCCCCAACTCAATCCAATGCCATCCATGCCCTAAACGATGTCTAAATTCAACAGATCACACAGAAAACACTTGATTAATAAAGCTGTGGCTACCTGCTCTGATCCTAGTGGATGAAAAAGCAGGCCTGTTGGCAGACAAGGCAAGGCAAGCTTGCAGGCCTAGGCCTCAAAATGGCCACCAGCCACATGGCCAGGCCCAACAACATCACAAAGGCCACCCCAAAAAACACACTTCCCCAACTCAATCCAATGCCATCCATGCCCTAAATGATGTCTAAATTCAACAGATCACACAGAAAACACTTGATTAATAAAGCTGTGGCTACCTGCTCTGATCCTAGTGGATGAAAAAGCAGGCCTGTTGGCAGACAAGGCCAGGCAAGCTTGCAGGCCTAGGCCTCAAAATGGCCACCAGCCACATGGCCAGGCCCAACAACATCACAAAGGCCACCCCCAAAAACACACTTCCCCAACTCAATCCAATGCCATCCATGCCCTAAATGATGTCTAAATTCAACAGATCACACAGAAAACACTTGATTAATAAAGCTGTGGATACCTGCTCCGATCCTAGTGGATGAAAAAGCAGGCCTGTTGGCAGATAAGGCCAGGCAAGCTTGCAGGCCTAGGCCTCAAAATGGCCACCAGCCACATGGCCAGGCCCAACAACATCACAAAGGCCACCCCCAAAAAACACACTTCCCCTACTCAATCCAATGCCATCCATGCCCTAAATGATGTCTAAATTTAACAGATCACACAGAAAACACTTGATTAATAAAGCTGTGGCTACCTGCTCTGATCCTAGTGGATGAAAAAGCAGGCCTGTTGGCAGACAAGGCCAGGCAAGATTGCAGGCATAGGCCTCAAAATGGCCACCAGCCACATGGCCAGGCCCAACAACATCACAAAGGCCACCCCCAAAAAACACACTTCCCCAACTCAATCCAATGCCATCCATGCCCTAAATGATGTCTAAATTCAACAGATCACACAGAAAACACTTGATTAATAAAGCTGTGGCTACCTGCTCTGATCCTAGTGGATGAAAAAGCAGGCCTGTTGGCAGACAAGGCCAGGCAAGCTTGCAGGCCTAGGCTTCAAAATGGCCACCAGCCACATGGCCAGGCCCAACAACATCACAAAGGCCACCCCAAAAAACGCACTTCCCCAACTCAATCCAATGCCATCCATGCCCTAAATGATGTCTAAATTCAACAGATCATACAGAAAACACTTGATTAATAAAGCTGTGGCTACCTGCTCTGATCCTAGTGGATGAAAAAGCAGGCCTGTTGGCAGACAAGGCCAGGCAAGCTTGCAGGCCTAGGCCTCAAAATGGCCACCAGCCACATGGCCAGGCCCAACAACATCAGAAAGGCCACCCCCAAAAAACACACTTCCCCAAATCAATCCAATGCCATCCATGCCCTAAATGATATCTAAATTCAACAGATCACACAGAAAACACTTGATTAATAAAGCTGTGGCTACCTGCTCTGATCCTAGTGGATGAAAAAGCAGGCCTGTTGGCAGACAAGGCCAGGCAAGATTGCAGGCCTAGGCCTCAAAATGGCCACCAGCCACATGGCCAGGCCCAACAACGTCACAAAGGCCACCCCCAAAAAACACACTTCCCCAACCTAATCCAAGGCCATCCGTGCCCTAAATGATGTCTAAATTCAACAGATCACACAGAAAACACTTGATTAATAAAGCTGTGGCTACCTGCTCTGATCCTAGTGGATGAAAAAGCAGGCCTGTTGGCAGACAAGGCCAGGCAAGCTTGCAGGCCTAGGCTTCAAAATGGCCACCAGCCAGATGGCCAGGCCCAACAACATCACAAAGGCCACCCCAAAAAACACACTTCCCCAACTCAATCCAATGCCATCCATGCCCTAAATGATGTCTACATTCAACAGATCACACAGAAAACACTTGATTAATAAAGCTGTGGCTACCTGCTCTGATCCTAGTGGATGAAAAAGCAGGCCTGTTGGCAGACAAGGCCAGGCAAGCTTGCAGGCCTAGGCCTCAAAATGGCCACCAGCCACATGGCCAGGCCCAACAACATCACAAAGGCCACCCCCAAAAAACACACTTCCCCAACTCAATCCAATGCCATCCATGCCCTAAATGATGTCTAAATTCAACAGATCACACAGAAAACACTTGATTAATAAAGCTGTGGCTACCTGCTCTGATCCTCGTGGATGAAAAAGCAGGCCTGTTGGCAGACAAGGCCAGGCAAGCTTGCAGGCCTAGGCCTCAAAATGGCCACCAGCCACATGGCCAGGCCCAACAACATCACAAAGGCCACCCCAAAAAACACACTTCCCCAACTCAATCCAATGCCATCCATGTCCTAAATAATGTCTAAATTCAACAGATCACACAGAAAACACTTGATTAATAAAGCTGTGGCTACCTGCTCTGATCCTAGTGGATAAAAAAGCAGGCCTGTTGGCAGACAAGGCCAGGCAAGCTTGCAGGCCTAGGCCTCAAAATGGCCACCAGCCACATGGCCAGGCCCAACAACATCACAAAGGCCACCCCAAAAGACACACTTCCCCAACTCAATCCAATGCCATCCATGCCCTAAATGGTGTCTAAATTCAACAGATCACACAGAAAACAATTGATTAATAAAGCTGTGGCTACCTGCTCTGATCCTAGTGGATGAAAAAGCAGGCCTGTTGGCAGACAAGGCCAGGCAAGCTTGCAGGCCTAGGCCTCAAAATGGCCACCAGCCACATGGCCAGGCCCAACAACATCACAAAGGCCACCCCAAAAAAACACACTTCCCCAACTCAATCCAATGCCATCCATGCCCTAAATGATGTCTAAATTCAACAGATCACTCAGAAAACACTTGATTAATAAAGCTGTGGCTACCTGCTCTGATCCTAGTGGATGAAAAAGCAGGCCTGTTGGCAGACAAGGCCAGGCAAGCTTGCAGGCCTAGGCCTCAAAATGGCCACCAGCCCCATGGCCAGGCCCAACAACATCACAAAGGCCACCCCCAAAAAACACACTTCCCCAACTCAATCCAATGCCATCCATGCCCTAAATGATGTCTAAATTCAACAGATCACACAGAAAACACTTGATTAATAAAGCTGTGGCTACCTGCTCTGATCCTAGTGGATGAAAAAGCAGGCCTGTTGGCAGACAAGGCCAGGCAAGCTTGCAGGCCTAGGCCTCAAAATGGCCACCAGCCACATGGCCAGGCCCAACTACATCACAAAGGCCACCCCCAAAAAACACACTTCCCCAACTCAATCCAATGACATCCATGCCCTAAATGATGTCTAAATTCAACAGATCACACAGAAAACACTTGATTAATAAAGCTGTGGATACCTGCTCCGATCCTAGTGGATGAAAAAGCAGGCCTGTTGGCAGACAAGGCCAGGCAAGCTTGCAGGCCTAGGCCTCAAAATGGCCACCAGCCACATGGCCAGGCCCAACAACATCACAAAGGCCACCCCCAAAAAACACACTTCCCCTACTCAATCCAATGCCATCCATGCCCTAAATGATGTCTAAATTCAACAGATCACTCAGAAAACACTTGATTAATAAAGCTGTGGCTACCTGCTCTGATCCTAGTGGATGAAAAAGCAGGCCTGTTGGCAGACAAGGCCAGGCAAGCTTGCAGGCCTAGGCCTCAAAATGGCCACCAGCCACATGGCCAGGCCCAACAACATCACAAAGGCCACCCCCAAAAAACACACTTCCCCAACTCAATCCAATGCCATCCATGCCCTAAATGATGTCTAAATTCAACAGATCACACAGAAAACACTTGATTAATAAAGCTGTGGCTACCTGCTCTGATACTAGTGGATGAAAAAGCAGGCCTGTTGGCAGACAAGGCCAGGCAAGCTTGCAGGCCTAGGCCTCAAAATGGCCACCACATCACAAAGGCCACCCCCAAAAAACACACTTCCCCAACTCAATCCAATGCCATCCATGCCCTAAATGATGTCTAAATTCAACAAATCAAACAGAAAACACTTGATTAATAAAGCTGTGGCTACCTGCTCTGATCCTAGTGGATGAAAAAGCAGGCCTGTTGGCAGACAAGGCCAGGCAAGATTGCAGGCCTAGGCCTCAAAATGGCCACCAACCACATGGCCAGGCCCAACAACATCACAAAGGCCACCCCCAAAAAACACACTTCCCCAACTCAATCCAATGCCATCCATGCCCTAAATGATGTCTAAATTCAACAGATCACACAGAAAACACTTGATTAATAAAGATGTGGCTACCTGCTCTGATCCTAGTGGATGAAAAAGCAGGCCTGTTGGCAGACAAGGCCAGGCAAGCTTGCAGGCCTAGGCTTCAAAATGGCCACCAGCCACATGGCCAGGCCAAACAACATCACAAAGCCCACCCCAAAAAACACACTTCCCCAACTCAATTCAATGCCATCCATGCCCTAAATGATGTCTAAATTCAACAGATCACACAGAAAACACTTGATTAATAAAGCTGTGGCTACCTGCTCTGATCCTAGTGGATGAAAAAGCAGGCCTGTTGGCAGACAAGGCCAGGCAAGCTTGCAGGCCTAGGCCTCAAAATGGCCACCAGCCACATGGCCAGGCCCAACAACATCACAAAGGCCACCCCCAAAAAACACACTTCCCCAACTCAATTCAATGCCATCCATGCCCTAAATGATGTCTAAATTCAACAGATCACACAGAAAACACTTGATTAATAAAGCTGTGGCTACCTGCTCTGATCCTAGTGGATGAAAAAGCAGGCCTGTTGGCAGACAAGGCCAGGCAAGCTTGCAGGCCTAGGCCTCAAAATGGCCACCAGCCACATGGCCAGGCCCAACAACATCACAAAGGCCACCCCCAAAAAACACACTTCCCCAACTCAATCCAATGCCATCCATGCCCTAAATGATGTCTAAATTCAACAGATCACACAGAAAACACTTGATTAATAAAGCTGTGACTACCTGCTCTGATCCTAGTGGATGAAAAAGCAGGCCTGTTGGCAGACAGGGCCAGGCAAGCTTGCAGGCCTAGGCCTCAAAATGGCCACCAGCCACATGGCCAGGCCCAACAACATCACAAAGGCCACCCCAAAAAACACACTTCCCCAACTCAATCCAATGCCATCCATGCCCTAAATGATGTCTAAATTCAACAGATCACACAGAAAACACTTGATTAATAAAGCTGTGGCTACCTGCTCTGATCCTAGTGGATGATAAAGCAGGCCTGTTGGCAGACAAGGCCAGGCAAGCTTGCAGGCCTAGGCCTCAAAATGGCCACCAGCCACATGGCCAGGCCCAACAACATCACAAAGGCCACCCCAAAAAACACACTTCCCCAACTCAATCCAATGCCATCCATGCCCTAAATGATGTCTAAATTCAACAGATCACACAGAAAACACTTGATTAATAAAGCTGTGGCTACCTGCTCTGATCCTAGTGGATGAAAAAGCAGGCCTGTTGGCAGACAAGGCCAGGCAAGCTTGCAGGCCTAGGCCTCAAAATGGCCACCAGCCACATGGCCAGGCCCAACAACATCACAAAGGCCACCCCAACAAACACACTTCCCCAACTCAATCCAATGCCATCCATGCCCTAAATGATGTATAAATTCAACAGATCACACAGAAAACACTTGATTATTAAAGCTGTGGCTACCTGCTCTGATCCTAGTGGATGAAAAAGCAGGCCTGTTGGCACACAATGCCAGGCAAGCTTGCAGGCCTAGGCCT
This sequence comes from Triturus cristatus, assembly GCF_964204655.1. Taxonomy (NCBI): domain Eukaryota; kingdom Metazoa; phylum Chordata; class Amphibia; order Caudata; family Salamandridae; genus Triturus; species Triturus cristatus. Next base: position 61,950 of record NW_028188360.1, read on the forward strand.
CAAAATGGCCACCAGCCACATGGCCAGGCCCAACAACATCACAAAGGCCACCCCCAAAAAACACACTTCCCCAACTCAATCCAATGCCATCCATGCCCTAAATGATGTCTAAATTCAACAGATCACACAGAAAACACTTGATTAATAAAGCTGTGGCTACCTGCTCTGATCCTAGTGGATGAAAAAGCAGGCCTGTTGGCAGACAAGGCCAGGCAAGCTTGCAGGCCTAGGCCTCAAAATGGCCACCAGCCACATGGCCAGGCCCAACAACATCACAAAGGCCACCCGAAAAAACACACTTCCCCAACTCAATCCAATGCCATCCATGCCCTAAATGATGTCTAAATTCAACAGATCACACAGAAAACACTTGATTAATAAAGCTGTGGCTACCTGCTCTGATCCTAGTGGATGAAAAAGCAGGCCTGTTGGCAGACAAGGCCAGGCAAGCTTGCAGACCTAGGCCTCAAAATGGCCACGAGCCACATGGCCAGGCCCAACAACATCACAAAGGCCACCCCAAAAAACACACTTCCCCAACTCAATCCAATGCCATCCATGCCCTAAATGATGTCTAAATTCAACAGATCACACAGAAAACACTTGATTAATAAAGCTGTGGCTACCTGCTCTGATCCTAGTGGATGAAAAAGCAGGCCTGTTGGCAGACAAGGCCAGGCAAGCTTGCAGGCCTAGGCCTCAAAATGGCCACCAGCCACATGGCCAGGCCCAACAACATCACAAAGGCCACCCCCAAAAAACACACTTCCCCAACTCAATCCAATGCCATCCATGCCCTAAATGATGTCTAAATTCAACAGATCACACAGAAAACACTTGATTAATAAAGCTGTGGATACCTGCTCCGATCCTAGTGGATGAAAAAGCAGGCCTGTTGGCAGACAAGGCCAGGCAAGCTTGCAGGCCTAGGCCTCAAAATGGCCACCAGCCACATGGCCAGGCCCAACAACATCACAAAGGCCACCCCCAAAAAACACACTTCCCCTACTCAATCCAATGCCATCCATGCCCTAAATGATGTCTAAATTCAACAGATCACACAGAAAGCACTTGATTAATAAAGCTGTGGCTACCTGCTCTGATCCTAGTGGATGAAAAAGCAGGCCTGTTGGCAGAAAAGGCCAGGCAAGATTGCAGGCCTAGGCCTCAAAATGGCCACCAGCCACATGGCCAGGACCAACAACATCACAAAGGCCACCCCCAAAAACACACTTCCCCAACTCAATCCAATGCCATCGATGCCCTAAATGATGTCTAAATTCAACAGATCACACAGAAAACACTTGATTAATAAAGCTGTGGCTACCTGCTCTGATCCCAGTGGATGAAAAAGCAGGCCTGTTGGCAGACAAGGCCAGGCAAGCTTGCAGGCCTAAGCCTCAAAATGGCCACCAGCCACATGGCCAGGCCCAACAACATCACAAAGGCCACCCCAAAAAACACACTTCCCCAACTCAATCCAATGCCATCCATGCCCTAAATGATGTCTAAATTCAACAGATCACACAGAAAACTCTTGATTAATAAAGCTGTGGCTACCTGCTCTGATCCTAGTGGATGAAAAAGCAGGCCTGTTGGCAGACAAGGCCAGGCAAGCTTGCAGGCCTAGGCCTCAAAATGGCCACCAGCCACATGGCCAGGCCCTACAACATCACAAAGGCCACCCCCAAAAAACACACTTCCCCTACTCAATCCAATGCCATCCATGCCCTAAATGATGTCTAAATTCAACAGATCACACAGAAAACACTTGATTAATAAAGCTGTGGATACCTGCTCCGATCCTAGTGGACGATAAAGCAGGCCTGTTGGCAGACAAGGCCAGGCAAGCTTGCAGGCCTAGGCCTCAAAATGGCCACCAGCCACATGGCCAGGCCCAACAACATCACAAAGGCCACCCCCAAAAAACACACTTCCCCTACTCAATCCAATGCCATCCATGCCCTAAATGATGTCTAAATTCAACAGATCACACAGAAAACACTTGATTAATAAAGCTGTGGCTACCTGCTCTGATCCTAGTGGATGAAAAAGCAGGCCTGTTGGCAGACAAGGCCAGACAAGATTGCAGGCCTAGGCCTCAAAATGGCCACCAGACACATGGCCAGGCCCAACAACATCACAAAGGCCACCCCCAAAAAACACACTTCCCCAACTCAATCCAATGCCATCCATGCCCTAAATGATGTCTAAATTCAACAGATCACACAGAAAACACTTGATTAATAAAGCTGTGGCTACCTGCTCTGATCCTAGTGGATGAAAAAGCAGGCCTGTTGGCAGACAAGGCCAGGCAAGCTTGCAGGCCTAGGCTTCAAAATGGCCACCAGCCACATGGCCAGGCCCAACAACATCACAAAGGCCACCCCAAAAAACACACTTCCCCAACTCAATTCAATGCCATCCATGCCCTAAATGATGTCTAAATTCAACAGATCACACAGAAAACACTTGATTAATAAAGCTGTGGCTACCTGCTCTGATCCTAGTGGATGAAAAAGCAGGCCTGTTGGCAGACAAGGCCAGGCAAGCTTGCAGGCCTAGGCTTCAAAATGGCCACCAGCCAGATGGCCAGGCCCAACAACATCACAAAGGCCACCCCAAAAAACACACTTCCCCAACTCAATCCAATGCCATCCATGCCCTAAATGATGTCTACATTCAACAGATCACACAGAAAACACTTGATTAATAAAGCTGTGGCTACCTGCTCTGATCCTAGTGGATGAAAAAGCAGGCCTGTTGGCAGACAAGGCCAGGCAAGCTTGCAGGCCTAGGCCTCAAAATGGCCACCAGCCACATGGCCAGGCCCAACAACATCACAAAGGCCACCCCCAAAAACACACTTCCCCAACTCAATCCAATGCCATCCATGCCCTAAATGATGTCTAAATTCAACAGATCACACAGAAAACACTTGATTAATAAAGCTGTGGCTACCTGCTCTGATCCTAGTGGATGAAAAAGCAGGCCTGTTGGCAGACAAGGCCAGGCAAGCTTGCAGGCCTAGGCCTCAAAATGGCCACCAGCCACATGGCCAGGCCCAACAACATCAGAAAGGCCACCCCCAAAAAACACACTTCCCCAAATCAATCCAATGCCATCCATGCCCTAAATGATATCTAAATTCAACAGATCACACAGAAAACACTTGATTAATAAAGCTGTGGCTACCTGCTCTGATCCTAGTGGATGAAAAAGCAGGCCTGTTGGCAGACAAGGCCAGGCAAGATTGCAGGCCTAGGCCTCAAAATGGCCACCAGCCACATGGCCAGGCCCAACAACGTCACAAAGGCCACCCCCAAAAAACACACTTCCCCAACCTAATCCAAGGCCATCCGTGCCCTAAATGATGTCTAAATTCAACAGATCACACAGAAAACACTTGATTAATAAAGCTGTGGCTACCTGCTCTGATCCTAGTGGATGAAAAAGCAGGCCTGTTGGCAGACAAGGCCAGGCAAGCTTGCAGGCCTAGGCTTCAAAATGGCCACCAGCCAGATGGCCAGGCCCAACAACATCACAAAGGCCACCCCAAAAAACACACTTCCCCAACTCAATCCAATGCCATCCATGCCCTAAATGATGTCTACATTCAACAGATCACACAGAAAACACTTGATTAATAAAGCTGTGGCTACCTGCTCTGATCCTAGTGGATGAAAAAGCAGGCCTGTTGGCAGACAAGGCCAGGCAAGCTTGCAGGCCTAGGCCTCAAAATGGCCACCAGCCACATGGCCAGGCCCAACAACATCACAAAGGCCACCCCCAAAAAACACACTTCCCCAACTCAATCCAATGCCATCCATGCCCTAAATGATGTCTAAATTCAACAGATCACACAGAAAACACTTGATTAATAAAGCTGTGGCTACCTGCTCTGATCCTCGTGGATGAAAAAGCAGGCCTGTTGGCAGACAAGGCCAGGCAAGCTTGCAGGCCTAGGCCTCAAAATGGCCACCAGCCACATGGCCAGGCCCAACAACATCACAAAGGCCACCCCAAAAAACACACTTCCCCAACTCAATCCAATGCCATCCATGTCCTAAATAATGTCTAAATTCAACAGATCACACAGAAAACACTTGATTAATAAAGCTGTGGCTACCTGCTCTGATCCTAGTGGATAAAAAAGCAGGCCTGTTGGCAGACAAGGCCAGGCAAGCTTGCAGGCCTAGGCCTCAAAATGGCCACCAGCCACATGGCCAGGCCCAACAACATCACAAAGGCCACCCCAAAAGACACACTTCCCCAACTCAATCCAATGCCATCCATGCCCTAAATGGTGTCTAAATTCAACAGATCACACAGAAAACAATTGATTAATAAAGCTGTGGCTACCTGCTCTGATCCTAGTGGATGAAAAAGCAGGCCTGTTGGCAGACAAGGCCAGGCAAGCTTGCAGGCCTAGGCCTCAAAATGGCCACCAGCCACATGGCCAGGCCCAACAACATCACAAAGGCCACCCCAAAAAAACACACTTCCCCAACTCAATCCAATGCCATCCATGCCCTAAATGATGTCTAAATTCAACAGATCACTCAGAAAACACTTGATTAATAAAGCTGTGGCTACCTGCTCTGATCCTAGTGGATGAAAAAGCAGGCCTGTTGGCAGACAAGGCCAGGCAAGCTTGCAGGCCTAGGCCTCAAAATGGCCACCAGCCACATGGCCAGGCCCAACAACATCACAAAGGCCACCCCCAAAAACACACTTCCCCAACTCAATCCAATGCCATCCATGCCCTAAATGATGTCTAAATTCAACAGATCACACAGAAAACACTTGATTAATAAAGCTGTGGCTACCTGCTCTGATCCTAGTGGATGAAAAAGCAGGCCTGTTGGCAGACAAGGCCAGGCAAGCTTGCAGGCCTAGGCCTCAAAATGGCCACCAGCCACATGGCCAGGCCCAACAACATCAGAAAGGCCACCCCCAAAAAACACACTTCCCCAAATCAATCCAATGCCATCCATGCCCTAAATGATATCTAAATTCAACAGATCACACAGAAAACACTTGATTAATAAAGCTGTGGCTACCTGCTCTGATCCTAGTGGATGAAAAAGCAGGCCTGTTGGCAGACAAGGCCAGGCAAGATTGCAGGCCTAGGCCTCAAAATGGCCACCAGCCACATGGCCAGGCCCAACAACGTCACAAAGGCCACCCCCAAAAAACACACTTCCCCAACCTAATCCAAGGCCATCCGTGCCCTAAATGATGTCTAAATTCAACAGATCACACAGAAAACACTTGATTAATAAAGCTGTGGCTACCTGCTCTGATCCTAGTGGATGAAAAAGCAGGCCTGTTGGCAGACAAGGCCAGGCAAGCTTGCAGGCCTAGGCTTCAAAATGGCCACCAGCCAGATGGCCAGGCCCAACAACATCACAAAGGCCACCCCAAAAAACACACTTCCCCAACTCAATCCAATGCCATCCATGCCCTAAATGATGTCTACATTCAACAGATCACACAGAAAACACTTGATTAATAAAGCTGTGGCTACCTGCTCTGATCCTAGTGGATGAAAAAGCAGGCCTGTTGGCAGACAAGGCCAGGCAAGCTTGCAGGCCTAGGCCTCAAAATGGCCACCAGCCACATGGCCAGGCCCAACAACATCACAAAGGCCACCCCCAAAAAACACACTTCCCCAACTCAATCCAATGCCATCCATGCCCTAAATGATGTCTAAATTCAACAGATCACACAGAAAACACTTGATTAATAAAGCTGTGGCTACCTGCTCTGATCCTCGTGGATGAAAAAGCAGGCCTGTTGGCAGACAAGGCCAGGCAAGCTTGCAGGCCTAGGCCTCAAAATGGCCACCAGCCACATGGCCAGGCCCAACAACATCACAAAGGCCACCCCAAAAAACACACTTCCCCAACTCAATCCAATGCCATCCATGTCCTAAATAATGTCTAAATTCAACAGATCACACAGAAAACACTTGATTAATAAAGCTGTGGCTACCTGCTCTGATCCTAGTGGATAAAAAAGCAGGCCTGTTGGCAGACAAGGCCAGGCAAGCTTGCAGGCCTAGGCCTCAAAATGGCCACCAGCCACATGGCCAGGCCCAACAACATCACAAAGGCCACCCCAAAAGACACACTTCCCCAACTCAATCCAATGCCATCCATGCCCTAAATGGTGTCTAAATTCAACAGATCACACAGAAAACAATTGATTAATAAAGCTGTGGCTACCTGCTCTGATCCTAGTGGATGAAAAAGCAGGCCTGTTGGCAGACAAGGCCAGGCAAGCTTGCAGGCCTAGGCCTCAAAATGGCCACCAGCCACATGGCCAGGCCCAACAACATCACAAAGGCCACCCCAAAAAAACACACTTCCCCAACTCAATCCAATGCCATCCATGCCCTAAATGATGTCGAAATTCAACAGATCACTCAGAAAACACTTGATTAATAAAGCTGTGGCTACCTGCTCTGATCCTAGTGGATGAAAAAGCAGGCCTGTTGGCAGACAAGGCCAGGCAAGCTTGCAGGCCTAGGCCTCAAAATGGCCACCAGCCCCATGGCCAGGCCCAACAACATCACAAAGGCCACCCCCAAAAAACACACTTCCCCAACTCAATCCAATGCCATCCATGCCCTAAATGATGTCTAAATTCAACAGATCACACAGAAAACACTTGATTAATAAAGCTGTGGCTACCTGCTCTGATCCTAGTGGATGAAAAAGCAGGCCTGTTGGCAGACAAGGCCAGGCAAGCTTGCAGGCCTAGGCCTCAAAATGGCCACCAGCCACATGGCCAGGCCCAACTACATCACAAAGGCCACCCCCAAAAAACACACTTCCCCAACTCAATCCAATGACATCCATGCCCTAAATGATGTCTAAATTCAACAGATCACACAGAAAACACTTGATTAATAAAGCTGTGGATACCTGCTCCGATCCTAGTGGATGAAAAAGCAGGCCTGTTGGCAGACAAGGCCAGGCAAGCTTGCAGGCCTAGGCCTCAAAATGGCCACCAGCCACATGGCCAGGCCCAACAACATCACAAAGGCCACCCCCAAAAAACACACTTCCCCTACTCAATCCAATGCCATCCATGCCCTAAATGATGTCTAAATTCAACAGATCACTCAGAAAACACTTGATTAATAAAGCTGTGGCTACCTGCTCTGATCCTAGTGGATGAAAAAGCAGGCCTGTTGGCAGACAAGGCCAGGCAAGCTTGCAGGCCTAGGCCTCAAAATGGCCACCAGCCACATGGCCAGGCCCAACAACATCACAAAGGCCACCCCCAAAAAACACACTTCCCCAACTCAATCCAATGCCATCCATGCCCTAAATGATGTCTAAATTCAACAGATCACACAGAAAACACTTGATTAATAAAGCTGTGGCTACCTGCTCTGATACTAGTGGATGAAAAAGCAGGCCTGTTGGCAGACAAGGCCAGGCAAGCTTGCAGGCCTAGGCCTCAAAATGGCCACCACATCACAAAGGCCACCCCCAAAAAACACACTTCCCCAACTCAATCCAATGCCATCCATGCCCTAAATGATGTCTAAATTCAACAAATCAAACAGAAAACACTTGATTAATAAAGCTGTGGCTACCTGCTCTGATCCTAGTGGATGAAAAAGCAGGCCTGTTGGCAGACAAGGCCAGGCAAGATTGCAGGCCTAGGCCTCAAAATGGCCACCAACCACATGGCCAGGCCCAACAACATCACAAAGGCCACCCCCAAAAAACACACTTCCCCAACTCAATCCAATGCCATCCATGCCCTAAATGATGTCTAAATTCAACAGATCACACAGAAAACACTTGATTAATAAAGATGTGGCTACCTGCTCTGATCCTAGTGGATGAAAAAGCAGGCCTGTTGGCAGACAAGGCCAGGCAAGCTTGCAGGCCTAGGCTTCAAAATGGCCACCAGCCACATGGCCAGGCCAAACAACATCACAAAGCCCACCCCAAAAAACACACTTCCCCAACTCAATTCAATGCCATCCATGCCCTAAATGATGTCTAAATTCAACAGATCACACAGAAAACACTTGATTAATAAAGCTGTGGCTACCTGCTCTGATCCTAGTGGATGAAAAAGCAGGCCTGTTGGCAGACAAGGCCAGGCAAGCTTGCAGGCCTAGGCCTCAAAATGGCCACCAGCCACATGGCCAGGCCCAACAACATCACAAAGGCCACCCCCAAAAAACACACTTCCCCAACTCAATTCAATGCCATCCATGCCCTAAATGATGTCTAAATTCAACAGATCACACAGAAAACACTTGATTAATAAAGCTGTGGCTACCTGCTCTGATCCTAGTGGATGAAAAAGCAGGCCTGTTGGCAGACAAGGCCAGGCAAGCTTGCAGGCCTAGGCTTCAAAATGGCCACCAGCCAGATGGCCAGGCCCAACAACATCACAAAGGCCACCCCAAAAAACACACTTCCCCAACTCAATCCAATGCCATCCATGCCCTAAATGATGTCTACATTCAACAGATCACACAGAAAACACTTGATTAATAAAGCTGTGGCTACCTGCTCTGATCCTAGTGGATGAAAAAGCAGGCCTGTTGGCAGACAAGGCCAGGCAAGCTTGCAGGCCTAGGCCTCAAAATGGCCACCAGCCACATGGCCAGGCCCAACAACATCACAAAGGCCACCCCCAAAAAACACACTTCCCCAACTCAATCCAATGCCATCCATGCCCTAAATGATGTCTAAATTCAACAGATCACACAGAAAACACTTGATTAATAAAGCTGTGGCTACCTGCTCTGATCCTCGTGGATGAAAAAGCAGGCCTGTTGGCAGACAAGGCCAGGCAAGCTTGCAGGCCTAGGCCTCAAAATGGCCACCAGCCACATGGCCAGGCCCAACAACATCACAAAGGCCACCCCAAAAAACACACTTCCCCAACTCAATCCAATGCCATCCATGTCCTAAATAATGTCTAAATTCAACAGATCACACAGAAAACACTTGATTAATAAAGCTGTGGCTACCTGCTCTGATCCTAGTGGATAAAAAAGCAGGCCTGTTGGCAGACAAGGCCAGGCAAGCTTGCAGGCCTAGGCCTCAAAATGGCCACCAGCCACATGGCCAGGCCCAACAACATCACAAAGGCCACCCCAAAAGACACACTTCCCCAACTCAATCCAATGCCATCCATGCCCTAAATGGTGTCTAAATTCAACAGATCACACAGAAAACAATTGATTAATAAAGCTGTGGCTACCTGCTCTGATCCTAGTGGATGAAAAAGCAGGCCTGTTGGCAGACAAGGCCAGGCAAGCTTGCAGGCCTAGGCCTCAAAATGGCCACCAGCCACATGGCCAGGCCCAACAACATCACAAAGGCCACCCCAAAAAAACACACTTCCCCAACTCAATCCAATGCCATCCATGCCCTAAATGATGTCTAAATTCAACAGATCACTCAGAAAACACTTGATTAATAAAGCTGTGGCTACCTGCTCTGATCCTAGTGGATGAAAAAGCAGGCCTGTTGGCAGACAAGGCCAGGCAAGCTTGCAGGCCTAGGCCTCAAAATGGCCACCAGCCCCATGGCCAGGCCCAACAACATCACAAAGGCCACCCCCAAAAAACACACTTCCCCAACTCAATCCAATGCCATCCATGCCCTAAATGATGTCTAAATTCAACAGATCACACAGAAAACACTTGATTAATAAAGCTGTGGCTACCTGCTCTGATCCTAGTGGATGAAAAAGCAGGCCTGTTGGCAGACAAGGCCAGGCAAGCTTGCAGGCCTAGGCCTCAAAATGGCCACCAGCCACATGGCCAGGCCCAACTACATCACAAAGGCCACCCCCAAAAAACACACTTCCCCAACTCAATCCAATGACATCCATGCCCTAAATGATGTCTAAATTCAACAGATCACACAGAAAACACTTGATTAATAAAGCTGTGGATACCTGCTCCGATCCTAGTGGATGAAAAAGCAGGCCTGTTGGCAGACAAGGCCAGGCAAGCTTGCAGGCCTAGGCCTCAAAATGGCCACCAGCCACATGGCCAGGCCCAACAACATCACAAAGGCCACCCCCAAAAAACACACTTCCCCTACTCAATCCAATGCCATCCATGCCCTAAATGATGTCTAAATTCAACAGATCACTCAGAAAACACTTGATTAATAAAGCTGTGGCTACCTGCTCTGATCCTAGTGGATGAAAAAGCAGGCCTGTTGGCAGACAAGGCCAGGCAAGCTTGCAGGCCTAGGCCTCAAAATGGCCACCAGCCACATGGCCAGGCCCAACAACATCACAAAGGCCACCCCCAAAAAACACACTTCCCCAACTCAATCCAATGCCATCCATGCCCTAAATGATGTCTAAATTCAACAGATCACACAGAAAACACTTGATTAATAAAGCTGTGGCTACCTGCTCTGATACTAGTGGATGAAAAAGCAGGCCTGTTGGCAGACAAGGCCAGGCAAGCTTGCAGGCCTAGGCCTCAAAATGGCCACCACATCACAAAGGCCACCCCCAAAAAACACACTTCCCCAACTCAATCCAATGCCATCCATGCCCTAAATGATGTCTAAATTCAACAAATCAAACAGAAAACACTTGATTAATAAAGCTGTGGCTACCTGCTCTGATCCTAGTGGATGAAAAAGCAGGCCTGTTGGCAGACAAGGCCAGGCAAGATTGCAGGCCTAGGCCTCAAAATGGCCACCAACCACATGGCCAGGCCCAACAACATCACAAAGGCCACCCCCAAAAAACACACTTCCCCAACTCAATCCAATGCCATCCATGCCCTAAATGATGTCTAAATTCAACAGATCACACAGAAAACACTTGATTAATAAAGATGTGGCTACCTGCTCTGATCCTAGTGGATGAAAAAGCAGGCCTGTTGGCAGACAAGGCCAGGCAAGCTTGCAGGCCTAGGCTTCAAAATGGCCACCAGCCACATGGCCAGGCCAAACAACATCACAAAGCCCACCCCAAAAAACACACTTCCCCAACTCAATTCAATGCCATCCATGCCCTAAATGATGTCTAAATTCAACAGATCACACAGAAAACACTTGATTAATAAAGCTGTGGCTACCTGCTCTGATCCTAGTGGATGAAAAAGCAGGCCTGTTGGCAGACAAGGCCAGGCAAGCTTGCAGGCCTAGGCCTCAAAATGGCCACCAGCCACATGGCCAGGCCCAACAACATCACAAAGGCCACCCCCAAAAAACACACTTCCCCAACTCAATTCAATGCCATCCATGCCCTAAATGATGTCTAAATTCAACAGATCACACAGAAAACACTTGATTAATAAAGCTGTGGCTACCTGCTCTGATCCTAGTGGATGAAAAAGCAGGCCTGTTGGCAGACAAGGCCAGGCAAGCTTGCAGGCCTAGGCCTCAAAATGGCCACCAGCCACATGGCCAGGCCCAACAACATCACAAAGGCCACCCCCAAAAAACACACTTCCCCAACTCAATCCAATGCCATCCATGCCCTAAATGATGTCTAAATTCAACAGATCACACAGAAAACACTTGATTAATAAAGCTGTGACTACCTGCTCTGATCCTAGTGGATGAAAAAGCAGGCCTGTTGGCAGACAGGGCCAGGCAAGCTTGCAGGCCTAGGCCTCAAAATGGCCACCAGCCACATGGCCAGGCCCAACAACATCACAAAGGCCACCCCAAAAAACACACTTCCCCAACTCAATCCAATGCCATCCATGCCCTAAATGATGTCTAAATTCAACAGATCACACAGAAAACACTTGATTAATAAAGCTGTGGCTACCTGCTCTGATCCTAGTGGATGATAAAGCAGGCCTGTTGGCAGACAAGGCCAGGCAAGCTTGCAGGCCTAGGCTTTAAAATGGCCACCAGCCACATGGCCAGGCCCAACAACATCACAAAGGCCACCCCAAAAAACACACTTCCCCAACTCAATCCAATGCCATCCATGCCCTAAATGATGTCTAAATTCAACAGATCACACAGAAAACACTTGATTAATAAAGCTGTGGCTACCTGCTCTGATCCTAGTGGATGAAAAAGCAGGCCTGTTGGCAGACAAGGCCAGGCAAGCTTGCAGGCCTAGGCCTCAAAATGGCCACCAGCCACATGGCCAGGCCCAACAACATCACAAAGGCCACCCCAACAAACACACTTCCCCAACTCAATCCAATGCCATCCATGCCCTAAATGATGTATAAATTCAACAGATCACACAGAAAACACTTGATTAATAAAGCTGTGGCTACCTGCTCTGATCCTAGTGGATGAAAAAGCAGGCCTGTTGGCACACAATGCCAGGCAAGCTTGCAGGCCTAGGCCTCAAAATGGCCACCAGCCACATGGCCAGGCCCAACAACATCACAAAGGCCACCCCCAAAAAACACACTTCCCCAACTCAATCCAATGCCATCCATGCCCTAAATGATGTCTAAATTCAACAGATCACACAGAAAACACTTGATTAATAAAGCTGTGGCTACCTGCTCTGATCCTAGTGGATGAAAAAGCAGGCCTGTTGGCAGACAAGGCCAGGCAAGCTTGCAGGCCTAGGCCTCAAAATGGCCACCAGCCACATGGCCAGGCCCAACAACATCACAAAGGCCACCCGAAAAAACACACTTCCCCAACTCAATCCAATGCCATCCATGCCCTAAATGATGTCTAAATTCAACAGATCACACAGAAAACACTTGATTAATAAAGCTGTGGCTACCTGCTCTGATCCTAGTGGATGAAAAAGCAGGCCTGTTGGCAGACAAGGCCAGGCAAGCTTGCAGACCTAGGCCTCAAAATGGCCACGAGCCACATGGCCAGGCCCAACAACATCACAAAGGCCACCCCAAAAAACACACTTCCCCAACTCAATCCAATGCCATCCATGCCCTAAATGATGTCTAAATTCAACAGATCACACAGAAAACACTTGATTAATAAAGCTGTGGCTACCTGCTCTGATCCTAGTGGATGAAAAAGCAGGCCTGTTGGCAGACAAGGCCAGGCAAGCTTGCAGGCCTAGGCCTCAAAATGGCCACCAGCCACATGGCCAGGCCCAACAACATCACAAAGGCCACCCCCAAAAAACACACTTCCCCAACTCAATCCAATGCCATCCATGCCCTAAATGATGTCTAAATTCAACAGATCACACAGAAAACACTTGATTAATAAAGCTGTGGATACCTGCTCCGATCCTAGTGGATGAAAAAGCAGGCCTGTTGGCAGACAAGGCCAGGCAAGCTTGCAGGCCTAGGCCTCAAAATGGCCACCAGCCACATGGCCAGGCCCAACAACATCACAAAGGCCACCCCCAAAAAACACACTTCCCCTACTCAATCCAATGCCATCCATGCCCTAAATGATGTCTAAATTCAACAGATCACACAGAAAGCACTTGATTAATAAAGCTGTGGCTACCTGCTCTGATCCTAGTGGATGAAAAAGCAGGCCTGTTGGCAGAAAAGGCCAGGCAAGATTGCAGGCCTAGGCCTCAAAATGGCCACCAGCCACATGGCCAGGACCAACAACATCACAAAGGCCACCCCCAAAAACACACTTCCCCAACTCAATCCAATGCCATCGATGCCCTAAATGATGTCTAAATTCAACAGATCACACAGAAAACACTTGATTAATAAAGCTGTGGCTACCTGCTCTGATCCCAGTGGATGAAAAAGCAGGCCTGTTGGCAGACAAGGCCAGGCAAGCTTGCAGGCCTAAGCCTCAAAATGGCCACCAGCCACATGGCCAGGCCCAACAACATCACAAAGGCCACCCCAAAAAACACACTTCCCCAACTCAATCCAATGCCATCCATGCCCTAAATGATGTCTAAATTCAACAGATCACACAGAAAACTCTTGATTAATAAAGCTGTGGCTACCTGCTCTGATCCTAGTGGATGAAAAAGCAGGCCTGTTGGCAGACAAGGCCAGGCAAGCTTGCAGGCCTAGGCCTCAAAATGGCCACCAGCCACATGGCCAGGCCCAACAACATCACAAAGGCCACCCCCAAAAAACACACTTCCCCTACTCAATCCAATGCCATCCATGCCCTAAATGATGTCTAAATTCAACAGATCACACAGAAAACACTTGATTAATAAAGCTGTGGATACCTGCTCCGATCCTAGTGGACGATAAAGCAGGCCTGTTGGCAGACAAGGCCAGGCAAGCTTGCAGGCCTAGGCCTCAAAATGGCCACCAGCCACATGGCCAGGCCCAACAACATCACAAAGGCCACCCCCAAAAAACACACTTCCCCTACTCAATCCAATGCCATCCATGCCCTAAATGATGTCTAAATTCAACAGATCACACAGAAAACACTTGATTAATAAAGCTGTGGCTACCTGCTCTGATCCTAGTGGATGAAAAAGCAGGCCTGTTGGCAGACAAGGCCAGACAAGATTGCAGGCCTAGGCCTCAAAATGGCCACCAGACACATGGCCAGGCCCAACAACATCACAAAGGCCACCCCCAAAAAACACACTTCCCCAACTCAATCCAATGCCATCCATGCCCTAAATGATGTCTAAATTCAACAGATCACACAGAAAACACTTGATTAATAAAGCTGTGGCTACCTGCTCTGATCCTAGTGGATGAAAAAGCAGGCCTGTTGGCAGACAAGGCCAGGCAAGCTTGCAGGCCTAGGCTTCAAAATGGCCACCAGCCACATGGCCAGGCCCAACAACATCACAAAGGCCACCCCAAAAAACACACTTCCCCAACTCAATCCAATGCCATCCATGCCCTAAATGATGTCTAAATTCAACAGATCATACAGAAAACACTTGATTAATAAAGCTGTGGCTACCTGCTCTGACCTAGTGGATGAAAAAGCAGGCCTGTTGGCAGACAAGGCCAGGCAAGCTTGCAGGCCTAGGCCTCAAAATGGCCACCAGCCACATGGCCAGGCCCAACAACATCACAAAGGCCACCCCCAAAAAACACACTTTCCCAACTCAATCCAATGCCATCCATGCCCTAAATGATGTCTAAATTCAACAGATCACACAGAAAACACTTGATTAATAAAGCTGTGGCTACCTGCTCTGATCCTAGTGGATGAAAAAGCAGGCCTGTTGGCAGACAAGGCCAGGCAAGCTTGCAGGCCTAGGCCTCAAAATGGCCACCAGCCACATGGCCAGGCCCAACAACATCACAAAGGCCACCCCCAAAAACACACTTCCCCAACTCAATCCAATGCCATCCATGCCCTAAATGATGTCTAAATTCAACAGATCACACAGAAAACACTTGATTAATAAAGCTGTGGCTACCTGCTCTGATCCTAGTGGATGAAAAAGCAGGCCTGTTGGCAGACAAGGCCAGGCAAGATTGCAGGCCTAGGCCTCAAAATGGCCACCAGCCACATGGCCAGGCCCAACAACATCACAAAGGCCACCCCCAAAAAACACACTTCCCCAACTCAATCCAATGCCATCCGTGCCCTAAATGATGTCTAAATTCAACAGATCACACAGAAAACACTTGATCAATAAAGCTGTGGCTACCTGCTCTGATCCTAGTGGATGAAAAAGCAGGCCTGTTGGCAGACAAGGCCAGGCAAGCTTGCAGGCCTAGGCCTCAAAATGGCCACCAGCCACATGGCCAGGCCCAACAACATCACAAAGGCCACCCCCAAAAAACACACTTCCCCAACTCAATCCAATGCCATCCATGCCCTAAATGATGTCTAAATTCAACAGATCACACAGAAAACACTTGATTAATAAAGCTGTGGCTACCTGCTCTGATCCTAGTGGATGAAAAAGCAGGCCTGTTGGCAGACAAGGCCAGGCAAGCTTGCAGGCCTAGGCCTCAAAATGGCCACCAGCCACATGGCCAGGCCCAACAACATCACAAAGGCCACCCCAAAAAACACACTTCCCCAACTCAATCCAATGCCATCCATGCCCTAAATGATGTCTAAATTCAACAGATCACAAAGAAAACACTTGATTAATAAATCTGTGGCTACCTGCTCTGATCCTAGTGGATGAAAAAGCAGGCCTGTTGGCAGACAAGGCCAGGCAAGCTTGCAGGCCTAGGCCTCAAAATGGCCACCAGCCACATGGCCAGGCCCAACAACATCACAAAGGCCACCCCCAAAAAACACACTTCCCCAACTCAATCCAATGCCATCCATGCCCTAAATGATGTCTAAATTCAACAGATCACACAGAAAACACTTGATTAATAAAGCTGTGGATACCTGCTCCGATCCTAGTGGATGAAAAAGCAGGCCTGTTGGCAGACAAGGCCAGGCAAGCTTGCAGGCCTAGGCCTCAAAATGGCCACCAGCCACATGGCCAGGCCCAACAACATCACAAAGGCCACCCCCAAAAAACACACTTCCCCTACTCAATCCAATGCCATCCATGCCCTAAATGATGTCTAAATTCAACAGATCACACAGAAAACACTTGATTAATAAAGCTGTGGATACCTGCTCCTATCCTAGTGGATGAAAAAGCAGGCCTGTTGGCAGACAAGGCCAGGCAAGCTTGCAGGCCTAGGCCTCAAAATGGCCACCAGCCACATGGCCAGGCCCAACAACATCACAAAGGCCACCCCCAAAAAACACACTTCCCCTACTCAATCCAATGCCATCCATGCCCTAAATGATGTCTAAATTCAACAGATCACACAGAAAACACTTGATTAATAAAGCTGTGGCTACCTGCTCTGATCCTAGTGGATGAAAAAGCAGGCCTGTTGGCAGACAAGGCCAGACAAGATTGCAGGCCTAGGCCTCAAAATGGCCACCAGCCACATGGCCAGGCCCAACAACATCACAAAGGCCACCCCAAAAAACACACTTCCCCAACTCAATCCAATGCCATCCATGCCCTAAATGATGTCTAAATTCAACAGATCACACAGAAAACACTTGATTAATAAAGCTGTGGCTACCTGCTCTGATCCTAGTGGATGAAAAAGCAGGCCTGTTGGCAGACAAGGCCAGGCAAGGTTGCAGGCCTAGGCCTCAAAATGGCCACCAGCCACATGGCCAGGCCCAACAACATCAGAAAGGCCACCCCCAAAAAACACACTTCCCCAAATCAATCCAATGCCATCCATGCCCTAAATGATGTCTAAATTCAACAGATCACACAGAAAACACTTGATTAATAAAGCTGTGGCTACCTGCTCTGATCCTAGTGGATGAAAAAGCAGGCCTGTTGGCAGACAAGGCCAGGCAAGATTGCAGGCCTAGGCCTCAAAATGGCCACCAGCCACATGGCCAGGCCCAACAACGTCACAAAGGCCACCCCCAAAAAACACACTTCCCCAACTCAATCCAAGGCCATCCGTGCCCTAAATGATGTCTAAATTCAACAGATCACACAGAAAACACTTGATTAATAAAGCTGTGGCTACCTGCTCTGATCCTAGTGGATGAAAAAGCAGGCCTGTTGGCAGACAAGGCCAGGCAAGCTTGCAGGCCTAGGCTTCAAAATGGCCACCAGCCACATGGCCAGGCCCAACAACATCACAAAGGCCACCCCAAAAAACACACTTCCCCAACTCAATCCAATGCCATCCATGCCCTAAATGATGTCTACATTCAACAGATCACACAGAAAACACTTGATTAATAAAGCTGTGGCTACCTGCTCTGATCCTAGTGGATGAAAAAGCAGGCCTGTTGGCAGACAAGGCCAGGCAAGCTTGCAGGCCTAGGCCTCAAAATGGCCACCAGCCACATGGCCAGGCCCAACAACATCACAAAGGCCACCCCCAAAAAACACACTTCCCCAACTCAATCCAATGCCATCCATGCCCTAAATGATGTCTAAATTCAACAGATCACACAGAAAACACTTGATTAATAAAGCTGTGGCTACCTGCTCTGATCCTCGTGGATGAAAAAGCAGGCCTGTTGGCAGACAAGGCCAGGCAAGCTTGCAGGCCTAGGCCTCAAAATGGCCACCAGCCACATGGCCAGGCCCAACAACATCACAAAGGCCACCCCAAAAAACACACTTCCCCAACTCAATACAATGCCATCCATGCCCTGAATGATGTCTAAATTCAACAGATCACACATAAAACACTTGATTAATAAAGCTGTGGCTACCTGCTCTGATCCTAGTGGATGAAAAAGCAGGCCTGTTGGCAGACAAGGCCAGGCAAGTTTGCAGGCCTAGGCCTAAAAATGGCCACCAGCCACATGGCCAGGCCCAACAACATCACAAAGGCCACCCCAAAAGACACACTTCCCCAACTCAATCCAATGCCATCCATGCCCTAAATGGTGTCTAAATTCAACAGATCACACAGAAAACAATTGATTAATAAAGCTGTGGCTACCTGCTCTGATCCTAGTGGATGAAAAAGCAGGCCTGTTGGCAGACAAGGCCAGGCAAGCTTGCAGGCCTAGGCCTCAAAATGGCCACCAGCCACATGGCCAGGCCCAACAACATCACAAAGGCCACCCCAAAAAAACACACTTCCCCAACTCAATCCAATGCCATCCATGCCCTAAATGATGTCTAAATTCAACAGATCACTCAGAAAACACTTGATTAATAAGGCTGTGGCTACCTGCTCTGATCCTAGTGGTTGAAAAAGCAGGCCTGTTGGCAGACAAGGCCAGGCAAGCTTGCAGGCCTAGGCCTCAAAATGGTCACCAGCCACATGGCCAGGCCCAACAACATCACAAAGGCCACCCCCAAAAAACACACTTCCCCAACTCAATCCAATGCCATCCATGCCCTAAATGATGTCTAAATTTAACAGATCACACAGAAAACACTTGATTAATAAAGCTGTGGCTACCTGCTCTGATCCTAGTGGATGAAAAAGCAGGCCTGTTGGCAGACAAGGCCAGGCAAGCTTGCAGGCCTAGGCCTCAAAATGGCCACCAGCCACATGGCCAGGCCCAACTACATCACAAAGGCCACCCCAAAAAACACACTTCCCCAACTCAATCCAATGCCATCCATGCCCTAAATGATGTCTAAATTCAACAGATCACACAGAAAACACTTGATTAATAAAGCTGTGGCTACTGCTCTGATCCTAGTGGATGAAAAAGCAGGCCTGTTGGCAGACAAGGCCAGGCAAGCTTGCAGGCCTAGGCCTCAAAATGGCCACCAGCCACATGGCCAGGCCCAACAACATCACAAAGGCCACCCCAAAAAACACACTTCCCCAACTCAATCCAATGCCATCCATGCCCTAAATGATGTCTAAATTCAACAGATCACACAGAAAACACTTGATTAATAAAGCTGTGGCTACCTGCTCTGATCCTAGTGGATGAAAAAGCAGGCCTGTTGGCAGACAAGGCCAGGCAAGCTTGCAGGCCTAGGCCTCAAAATGGCCACCAGCACCATGGCCAGGCCCAACAACATCACAAAGGCCACCCCAAAAAACACACTTCCCCAACTCAATCCAATGACATCCATGCCCTAAATGATGTCTAAATTCAACAGATCACACAGAAAACACTTGATTAATAAAGCTGTGGATACCTGCTCCGATCCTAGTGGATGAAAAAGCAGGCCTGTTGGCAGACAAGGCCAGGCAAGCTTGCAGGCCTAGGCCTCAAAATGGCCACCAGCCACATGGCCAGGCCCAACAACATCACAAAGGCCACCCCCAAAAACACACTTCCCCAACTCAATCCAATGCCATCCATGCCCTAAATGATGTCTAAATTCAACAGATCACACAGAAAACACTTGATTAATAAAGCTGTGGCTACCTGCTCTGATCCTAGTGGATGAAAAAGCAGGCCTGTTGGCAGACAAGGCCAGGCAAGCTTGCAGGCCTAGGCCTCAAAATGGCCACCAGCCACATGGCCAGGCCCAACAACATCAGAAAGGCCACCCCCAAAAAACACACTTCCCCAAATCAATCCAATGCCATCCATGCCCTAAATGATATCTAAATTCAACAGATCACACAGAAAACACTTGATTAATAAAGCTGTGGCTACCTGCTCTGATCCTAGTGGATGAAAAAGCAGGCCTGTTGGCAGACAAGGCCAGGCAAGATTGCAGGCCTAGGCCTCAAAATGGCCACCAGCCACATGGCCAGGCCCAACAACGTCACAAAGGCCACCCCCAAAAAACACACTTCCCCAACCTAATCCAAGGCCATCCGTGCCCTAAATGATGTCTAAATTCAACAGATCACACAGAAAACACTTGATTAATAAAGCTGTGGCTACCTGCTCTGATCCTAGTGGATGAAAAAGCAGGCCTGTTGGCAGACAAGGCCAGGCAAGCTTGCAGGCCTAGGCTTCAAAATGGCCACCAGCCAGATGGCCAGGCCCAACAACATCACAAAGGCCACCCCAAAAAACACACTTCCCCAACTCAATCCAATGCCATCCATGCCCTAAATGATGTCTACATTCAACAGATCACACAGAAAACACTTGATTAATAAAGCTGTGGCTACCTGCTCTGATCCTAGTGGATGAAAAAGCAGGCCTGTTGGCAGACAAGGCCAGGCAAGCTTGCAGGCCTAGGCCTCAAAATGGCCACCAGCCACATGGCCAGGCCCAACAACATCACAAAGGCCACCCCCAAAAAACACACTTCCCCAACTCAATCCAATGCCATCCATGCCCTAAATGATGTCTAAATTCAACAGATCACACAGAAAACACTTGATTAATAAAGCTGTGGCTACCTGCTCTGATCCTCGTGGATGAAAAAGCAGGCCTGTTGGCAGACAAGGCCAGGCAAGCTTGCAGGCCTAGGCCTCAAAATGGCCACCAGCCACATGGCCAGGCCCAACAACATCACAAAGGCCACCCCAAAAAACACACTTCCCCAACTCAATCCAATGCCATCCATGTCCTAAATAATGTCTAAATTCAACAGATCACACAGAAAACACTTGATTAATAAAGCTGTGGCTACCTGCTCTGATCCTAGTGGATAAAAAAGCAGGCCTGTTGGCAGACAAGGCCAGGCAAGCTTGCAGGCCTAGGCCTCAAAATGGCCACCAGCCACATGGCCAGGCCCAACAACATCACAAAGGCCACCCCAAAAGACACACTTCCCCAACTCAATCCAATGCCATCCATGCCCTAAATGATGTCTAAATTCAACAGATCACTCAGAAAACACTTGATTAATAAAGCTGTGGCTACCT
Organism: Triturus cristatus; assembly: GCF_964204655.1. Lineage (NCBI taxonomy): Eukaryota > Metazoa > Chordata > Amphibia > Caudata > Salamandridae > Triturus > Triturus cristatus. The sequence continues at coordinate 83,086 of NW_028188360.1, forward strand.
GCTCTGATCCTAGTGGATGAAAAAGCAGGCCTGTTGGCAGACAAGGCCAGGCAAGCTTGCAGGCCTAGGCCTCAAAATGGCCACCAGCCCCATGGCCAGGCCCAACAACATCACAAAGGCCACCCCCAAAAAACACACTTCCCCAACTCAATCCAATGCCATCCATGCCCTAAATGATGTCTAAATTCAACAGATCACACAGAAAACACTTGATTAATAAAGCTGTGGCTACCTGCTCTGATCCTCGTGGATGAAAAAGCAGGCCTGTTGGCAGACAAGGCCAGGCAAGCTTGCAGGCCTAGGCCTCAAAATGGCCACCAGCCACATGGCCAGGCCCAACAACATCACAAAGGCCACCCCAAAAAACACACTTCCCCAACTCAATCCAATGCCATCCATGTCCTAAATAATGTCTAAATTCAACAGATCACACAGAAAACACTTGATTAATAAAGCTGTGGCTACCTGCTCTGATCCTAGTGGATAAAAAAGCAGGCCTGTTGGCAGACAAGGCCAGGCAAGCTTGCAGGCCTAGGCCTCAAAATGGCCACCAGCCACATGGCCAGGCCCAACAACATCACAAAGGCCACCCCAAAAGACACACTTCCCCAACTCAATCCAATGCCATCCATGCCCTAAATGGTGTCTAAATTCAACAGATCACACAGAAAACAATTGATTAATAAAGCTGTGGCTACCTGCTCTGATCCTAGTGGATGAAAAAGCAGGCCTGTTGGCAGACAAGGCCAGGCAAGCTTGCAGGCCTAGGCCTCAAAATGGCCACCAGCCACATGGCCAGGCCCAACAACATCACAAAGGCCACCCCAAAAAAACACACTTCCCCAACTCAATCCAATGCCATCCATGCCCTAAATGATGTCTAAATTCAACAGATCACTCAGAAAACACTTGATTAATAAAGCTGTGGCTACCTGCTCTGATCCTAGTGGATGAAAAAGCAGGCCTGTTGGCAGACAAGGCCAGGCAAGCTTGCAGGCCTAGGCCTCAAAATGGCCACCAGCCCCATGGCCAGGCCCAACAACATCACAAAGGCCACCCCCAAAAAACACACTTCCCCAACTCAATCCAATGCCATCCATGCCCTAAATGATGTCTAAATTCAACAGATCACACAGAAAACACTTGATTAATAAAGCTGTGGCTACCTGCTCTGATCCTAGTGGATGAAAAAGCAGGCCTGTTGGCAGACAAGGCCAGGCAAGCTTGCAGGCCTAGGCCTCAAAATGGCCACCAGCCACATGGCCAGGCCCAACTACATCACAAAGGCCACCCCCAAAAAACACACTTCCCCAACTCAATCCAATGACATCCATGCCCTAAATGATGTCTAAATTCAACAGATCACACAGAAAACACTTGATTAATAAAGCTGTGGATACCTGCTCCGATCCTAGTGGATGAAAAAGCAGGCCTGTTGGCAGACAAGGCCAGGCAAGCTTGCAGGCCTAGGCCTCAAAATGGCCACCAGCCACATGGCCAGGCCCAACAACATCACAAAGGCCACCCCCAAAAAACACACTTCCCCTACTCAATCCAATGCCATCCATGCCCTAAATGATGTCTAAATTCAACAGATCACTCAGAAAACACTTGATTAATAAAGCTGTGGCTACCTGCTCTGATCCTAGTGGATGAAAAAGCAGGCCTGTTGGCAGACAAGGCCAGGCAAGCTTGCAGGCCTAGGCCTCAAAATGGCCACCAGCCACATGGCCAGGCCCAACAACATCACAAAGGCCACCCCCAAAAAACACACTTCCCCAACTCAATCCAATGCCATCCATGCCCTAAATGATGTCTAAATTCAACAGATCACACAGAAAACACTTGATTAATAAAGCTGTGGCTACCTGCTCTGATACTAGTGGATGAAAAAGCAGGCCTGTTGGCAGACAAGGCCAGGCAAGCTTGCAGGCCTAGGCCTCAAAATGGCCACCACATCACAAAGGCCACCCCCAAAAAACACACTTCCCCAACTCAATCCAATGCCATCCATGCCCTAAATGATGTCTAAATTCAACAAATCAAACAGAAAACACTTGATTAATAAAGCTGTGGCTACCTGCTCTGATCCTAGTGGATGAAAAAGCAGGCCTGTTGGCAGACAAGGCCAGGCAAGATTGCAGGCCTAGGCCTCAAAATGGCCACCAACCACATGGCCAGGCCCAACAACATCACAAAGGCCACCCCCAAAAAACACACTTCCCCAACTCAATCCAATGCCATCCATGCCCTAAATGATGTCTAAATTCAACAGATCACACAGAAAACACTTGATTAATAAAGATGTGGCTACCTGCTCTGATCCTAGTGGATGAAAAAGCAGGCCTGTTGGCAGACAAGGCCAGGCAAGCTTGCAGGCCTAGGCTTCAAAATGGCCACCAGCCACATGGCCAGGCCAAACAACATCACAAAGCCCACCCCAAAAAACACACTTCCCCAACTCAATTCAATGCCATCCATGCCCTAAATGATGTCTAAATTCAACAGATCACACAGAAAACACTTGATTAATAAAGCTGTGGCTACCTGCTCTGATCCTAGTGGATGAAAAAGCAGGCCTGTTGGCAGACAAGGCCAGGCAAGCTTGCAGGCCTAGGCCTCAAAATGGCCACCAGCCACATGGCCAGGCCCAACAACATCACAAAGGCCACCCCCAAAAAACACACTTCCCCAACTCAATTCAATGCCATCCATGCCCTAAATGATGTCTAAATTCAACAGATCACACAGAAAACACTTGATTAATAAAGCTGTGGCTACCTGCTCTGATCCTAGTGGATGAAAAAGCAGGCCTGTTGGCAGACAAGGCCAGGCAAGCTTGCAGGCCTAGGCTTCAAAATGGCCACCAGCCAGATGGCCAGGCCCAACAACATCACAAAGGCCACCCCAAAAAACACACTTCCCCAACTCAATCCAATGCCATCCATGCCCTAAATGATGTCTACATTCAACAGATCACACAGAAAACACTTGATTAATAAAGCTGTGGCTACCTGCTCTGATCCTAGTGGATGAAAAAGCAGGCCTGTTGGCAGACAAGGCCAGGCAAGCTTGCAGGCCTAGGCCTCAAAATGGCCACCAGCCACATGGCCAGGCCCAACAACATCACAAAGGCCACCCCCAAAAAACACACTTCCCCAACTCAATCCAATGCCATCCATGCCCTAAATGATGTCTAAATTCAACAGATCACACAGAAAACACTTGATTAATAAAGCTGTGGCTACCTGCTCTGATCCTCGTGGATGAAAAAGCAGGCCTGTTGGCAGACAAGGCCAGGCAAGCTTGCAGGCCTAGGCCTCAAAATGGCCACCAGCCACATGGCCAGGCCCAACAACATCACAAAGGCCACCCCAAAAAACACACTTCCCCAACTCAATCCAATGCCATCCATGTCCTAAATAATGTCTAAATTCAACAGATCACACAGAAAACACTTGATTAATAAAGCTGTGGCTACCTGCTCTGATCCTAGTGGATAAAAAAGCAGGCCTGTTGGCAGACAAGGCCAGGCAAGCTTGCAGGCCTAGGCCTCAAAATGGCCACCAGCCACATGGCCAGGCCCAACAACATCACAAAGGCCACCCCAAAAGACACACTTCCCCAACTCAATCCAATGCCATCCATGCCCTAAATGGTGTCTAAATTCAACAGATCACACAGAAAACAATTGATTAATAAAGCTGTGGCTACCTGCTCTGATCCTAGTGGATGAAAAAGCAGGCCTGTTGGCAGACAAGGCCAGGCAAGCTTGCAGGCCTAGGCCTCAAAATGGCCACCAGCCACATGGCCAGGCCCAACAACATCACAAAGGCCACCCCAAAAAAACACACTTCCCCAACTCAATCCAATGCCATCCATGCCCTAAATGATGTCTAAATTCAACAGATCACTCAGAAAACACTTGATTAATAAAGCTGTGGCTACCTGCTCTGATCCTAGTGGATGAAAAAGCAGGCCTGTTGGCAGACAAGGCCAGGCAAGCTTGCAGGCCTAGGCCTCAAAATGGCCACCAGCCCCATGGCCAGGCCCAACAACATCACAAAGGCCACCCCCAAAAAACACACTTCCCCAACTCAATCCAATGCCATCCATGCCCTAAATGATGTCTAAATTCAACAGATCACACAGAAAACACTTGATTAATAAAGCTGTGGCTACCTGCTCTGATCCTAGTGGATGAAAAAGCAGGCCTGTTGGCAGACAAGGCCAGGCAAGCTTGCAGGCCTAGGCCTCAAAATGGCCACCAGCCACATGGCCAGGCCCAACTACATCACAAAGGCCACCCCCAAAAAACACACTTCCCCAACTCAATCCAATGACATCCATGCCCTAAATGATGTCTAAATTCAACAGATCACACAGAAAACACTTGATTAATAAAGCTGTGGATACCTGCTCCGATCCTAGTGGATGAAAAAGCAGGCCTGTTGGCAGACAAGGCCAGGCAAGCTTGCAGGCCTAGGCCTCAAAATGGCCACCAGCCACATGGCCAGGCCCAACAACATCACAAAGGCCACCCCCAAAAAACACACTTCCCCTACTCAATCCAATGCCATCCATGCCCTAAATGATGTCTAAATTCAACAGATCACTCAGAAAACACTTGATTAATAAAGCTGTGGCTACCTGCTCTGATCCTAGTGGATGAAAAAGCAGGCCTGTTGGCAGACAAGGCCAGGCAAGCTTGCAGGCCTAGGCCTCAAAATGGCCACCAGCCACATGGCCAGGCCCAACAACATCACAAAGGCCACCCCCAAAAAACACACTTCCCCAACTCAATCCAATGCCATCCATGCCCTAAATGATGTCTAAATTCAACAGATCACACAGAAAACACTTGATTAATAAAGCTGTGGCTACCTGCTCTGATACTAGTGGATGAAAAAGCAGGCCTGTTGGCAGACAAGGCCAGGCAAGCTTGCAGGCCTAGGCCTCAAAATGGCCACCACATCACAAAGGCCACCCCCAAAAAACACACTTCCCCAACTCAATCCAATGCCATCCATGCCCTAAATGATGTCTAAATTCAACAAATCAAACAGAAAACACTTGATTAATAAAGCTGTGGCTACCTGCTCTGATCCTAGTGGATGAAAAAGCAGGCCTGTTGGCAGACAAGGCCAGGCAAGATTGCAGGCCTAGGCCTCAAAATGGCCACCAACCACATGGCCAGGCCCAACAACATCACAAAGGCCACCCCCAAAAAACACACTTCCCCAACTCAATCCAATGCCATCCATGCCCTAAATGATGTCTAAATTCAACAGATCACACAGAAAACACTTGATTAATAAAGATGTGGCTACCTGCTCTGATCCTAGTGGATGAAAAAGCAGGCCTGTTGGCAGACAAGGCCAGGCAAGCTTGCAGGCCTAGGCTTCAAAATGGCCACCAGCCACATGGCCAGGCCAAACAACATCACAAAGCCCACCCCAAAAAACACACTTCCCCAACTCAATTCAATGCCATCCATGCCCTAAATGATGTCTAAATTCAACAGATCACACAGAAAACACTTGATTAATAAAGCTGTGGCTACCTGCTCTGATCCTAGTGGATGAAAAAGCAGGCCTGTTGGCAGACAAGGCCAGGCAAGCTTGCAGGCCTAGGCCTCAAAATGGCCACCAGCCACATGGCCAGGCCCAACAACATCACAAAGGCCACCCCCAAAAAACACACTTCCCCAACTCAATTCAATGCCATCCATGCCCTAAATGATGTCTAAATTCAACAGATCACACAGAAAACACTTGATTAATAAAGCTGTGGCTACCTGCTCTGATCCTAGTGGATGAAAAAGCAGGCCTGTTGGCAGACAAGGCCAGGCAAGCTTGCAGGCCTAGGCCTCAAAATGGCCACCAGCCACATGGCCAGGCCCAACAACATCACAAAGGCCACCCCCAAAAAACACACTTCCCCAACTCAATCCAATGCCATCCATGCCCTAAATGATGTCTAAATTCAACAGATCACACAGAAAACACTTGATTAATAAAGCTGTGACTACCTGCTCTGATCCTAGTGGATGAAAAAGCAGGCCTGTTGGCAGACAGGGCCAGGCAAGCTTGCAGGCCTAGGCCTCAAAATGGCCACCAGCCACATGGCCAGGCCCAACAACATCACAAAGGCCACCCCAAAAAACACACTTCCCCAACTCAATCCAATGCCATCCATGCCCTAAATGATGTCTAAATTCAACAGATCACACAGAAAACACTTGATTAATAAAGCTGTGGCTACCTGCTCTGATCCTAGTGGATGATAAAGCAGGCCTGTTGGCAGACAAGGCCAGGCAAGCTTGCAGGCCTAGGCCTCAAAATGGCCACCAGCCACATGGCCAGGCCCAACAACATCACAAAGGCCACCCCAAAAAACACACTTCCCCAACTCAATCCAATGCCATCCATGCCCTAAATGATGTCTAAATTCAACAGATCACACAGAAAACACTTGATTAATAAAGCTGTGGCTACCTGCTCTGATCCTAGTGGATGAAAAAGCAGGCCTGTTGGCAGACAAGGCCAGGCAAGCTTGCAGGCCTAGGCCTCAAAATGGCCACCAGCCACATGGCCAGGCCCAACAACATCACAAAGGCCACCCCAACAAACACACTTCCCCAACTCAATCCAATGCCATCCATGCCCTAAATGATGTATAAATTCAACAGATCACACAGAAAACACTTGATTAATAAAGCTGTGGCTACCTGCTCTGATCCTAGTGGATGAAAAAGCAGGCCTGTTGGCACACAATGCCAGGCAAGCTTGCAGGCCTAGGCCTCAAAATGGCCACCAGCCACATGGCCAGGCCCAACAACATCACAAAGGCCACCCCCAAAAAACACACTTCCCCAACTCAATCCAATGCCATCCATGCCCTAAATGATGTCTAAATTCAACAGATCACACAGAAAACACTTGATTAATAAAGCTGTGGCTACCTGCTCTGATCCTAGTGGATGAAAAAGCAGGCCTGTTGGCAGACAAGGCCAGGCAAGCTTGCAGGCCTAGGCCTCAAAATGGCCACCAGCCACATGGCCAGGCCCAACAACATCACAAAGGCCACCCGAAAAAACACACTTCCCCAACTCAATCCAATGCCATCCATGCCCTAAATGATGTCTAAATTCAACAGATCACACAGAAAACACTTGATTAATAAAGCTGTGGCTACCTGCTCTGATCCTAGTGGATGAAAAAGCAGGCCTGTTGGCAGACAAGGCCAGGCAAGCTTGCAGACCTAGGCCTCAAAATGGCCACGAGCCACATGGCCAGGCCCAACAACATCACAAAGGCCACCCCAAAAAACACACTTCCCCAACTCAATCCAATGCCATCCATGCCCTAAATGATGTCTAAATTCAACAGATCACACAGAAAACACTTGATTAATAAAGCTGTGGCTACCTGCTCTGATCCTAGTGGATGAAAAAGCAGGCCTGTTGGCAGACAAGGCCAGGCAAGCTTGCAGGCCTAGGCCTCAAAATGGCCACCAGCCACATGGCCAGGCCCAACAACATCACAAAGGCCACCCCCAAAAAACACACTTCCCCAACTCAATCCAATGCCATCCATGCCCTAAATGATGTCTAAATTCAACAGATCACACAGAAAACACTTGATTAATAAAGCTGTGGATACCTGCTCCGATCCTAGTGGATGAAAAAGCAGGCCTGTTGGCAGACAAGGCCAGGCAAGCTTGCAGGCCTAGGCCTCAAAATGGCCACCAGCCACATGGCCAGGCCCAACAACATCACAAAGGCCACCCCCAAAAAACACACTTCCCCTACTCAATCCAATGCCATCCATGCCCTAAATGATGTCTAAATTCAACAGATCACACAGAAAGCACTTGATTAATAAAGCTGTGGCTACCTGCTCTGATCCTAGTGGATGAAAAAGCAGGCCTGTTGGCAGAAAAGGCCAGGCAAGATTGCAGGCCTAGGCCTCAAAATGGCCACCAGCCACATGGCCAGGACCAACAACATCACAAAGGCCACCCCCAAAAACACACTTCCCCAACTCAATCCAATGCCATCGATGCCCTAAATGATGTCTAAATTCAACAGATCACACAGAAAACACTTGATTAATAAAGCTGTGGCTACCTGCTCTGATCCCAGTGGATGAAAAAGCAGGCCTGTTGGCAGACAAGGCCAGGCAAGCTTGCAGGCCTAAGCCTCAAAATGGCCACCAGCCACATGGCCAGGCCCAACAACATCACAAAGGCCACCCCAAAAAACACACTTCCCCAACTCAATCCAATGCCATCCATGCCCTAAATGATGTCTAAATTCAACAGATCACACAGAAAACTCTTGATTAATAAAGCTGTGGCTACCTGCTCTGATCCTAGTGGATGAAAAAGCAGGCCTGTTGGCAGACAAGGCCAGGCAAGCTTGCAGGCCTAGGCCTCAAAATGGCCACCAGCCACATGGCCAGGCCCAACAACATCACAAAGGCCACCCCCAAAAAACACACTTCCCCTACTCAATCCAATGCCATCCATGCCCTAAATGATGTCTAAATTCAACAGATCACACAGAAAACACTTGATTAATAAAGCTGTGGATACCTGCTCCGATCCTAGTGGACGATAAAGCAGGCCTGTTGGCAGACAAGGCCAGGCAAGCTTGCAGGCCTAGGCCTCAAAATGGCCACCAGCCACATGGCCAGGCCCAACAACATCACAAAGGCCACCCCCAAAAAACACACTTCCCCTACTCAATCCAATGCCATCCATGCCCTAAATGATGTCTAAATTCAACAGATCACACAGAAAACACTTGATTAATAAAGCTGTGGCTACCTGCTCTGATCCTAGTGGATGAAAAAGCAGGCCTGTTGGCAGACAAGGCCAGACAAGATTGCAGGCCTAGGCCTCAAAATGGCCACCAGACACATGGCCAGGCCCAACAACATCACAAAGGCCACCCCCAAAAAACACACTTCCCCAACTCAATCCAATGCCATCCATGCCCTAAATGATGTCTAAATTCAACAGATCACACAGAAAACACTTGATTAATAAAGCTGTGGCTACCTGCTCTGATCCTAGTGGATGAAAAAGCAGGCCTGTTGGCAGACAAGGCCAGGCAAGCTTGCAGGCCTAGGCTTCAAAATGGCCACCAGCCACATGGCCAGGCCCAACAACATCACAAAGGCCACCCCAAAAAACACACTTCCCCAACTCAATCCAATGCCATCCATGCCCTAAATGATGTCTAAATTCAACAGATCATACAGAAAACACTTGATTAATAAAGCTGTGGCTACCTGCTCTGACCTAGTGGATGAAAAAGCAGGCCTGTTGGCAGACAAGGCCAGGCAAGCTTGCAGGCCTAGGCCTCAAAATGGCCACCAGCCACATGGCCAGGCCCAACAACATCACAAAGGCCACCCCCAAAAAACACACTTTCCCAACTCAATCCAATGCCATCCATGCCCTAAATGATGTCTAAATTCAACAGATCACACAGAAAACACTTGATTAATAAAGCTGTGGCTACCTGCTCTGATCCTAGTGGATGAAAAAGCAGGCCTGTTGGCAGACAAGGCCAGGCAAGCTTGCAGGCCTAGGCCTCAAAATGGCCACCAGCCACATGGCCAGGCCCAACAACATCACAAAGGCCACCCCCAAAAACACACTTCCCCAACTCAATCCAATGCCATCCATGCCCTAAATGATGTCTAAATTCAACAGATCACACAGAAAACACTTGATTAATAAAGCTGTGGCTACCTGCTCTGATCCTAGTGGATGAAAAAGCAGGCCTGTTGGCAGACAAGGCCAGGCAAGATTGCAGGCCTAGGCCTCAAAATGGCCACCAGCCACATGGCCAGGCCCAACAACATCACAAAGGCCACCCCCAAAAAACACACTTCCCCAACTCAATCCAATGCCATCCGTGCCCTAAATGATGTCTAAATTCAACAGATCACACAGAAAACACTTGATCAATAAAGCTGTGGCTACCTGCTCTGATCCTAGTGGATGAAAAAGCAGGCCTGTTGGCAGACAAGGCCAGGCAAGCTTGCAGGCCTAGGCCTCAAAATGGCCACCAGCCACATGGCCAGGCCCAACAACATCACAAAGGCCACCCCCAAAAAACACACTTCCCCAACTCAATCCAATGCCATCCATGCCCTAAATGATGTCTAAATTCAACAGATCACACAGAAAACACTTGATTAATAAAGCTGTGGCTACCTGCTCTGATCCTAGTGGATGAAAAAGCAGGCCTGTTGGCAGACAAGGCCAGGCAAGCTTGCAGGCCTAGGCCTCAAAATGGCCACCAGCCACATGGCCAGGCCCAACAACATCACAAAGGCCACCCCAAAAAACACACTTCCCCAACTCAATCCAATGCCATCCATGCCCTAAATGATGTCTAAATTCAACAGATCACAAAGAAAACACTTGATTAATAAATCTGTGGCTACCTGCTCTGATCCTAGTGGATGAAAAAGCAGGCCTGTTGGCAGACAAGGCCAGGCAAGCTTGCAGGCCTAGGCCTCAAAATGGCCACCAGCCACATGGCCAGGCCCAACAACATCACAAAGGCCACCCCAAAAAACACACTTCCCCAACTCAATCCAATGCCATCCATGCCCTAAATGATGTCTAAATTCAACAGATCACACAGAAAACACTTGATTAATAAAGCTGTGGCTACCTGCTCTGATCCTAGTGGATGAAAAAGCAGGCCTGTTGGCAGACAAGGCCAGGCAAGCTTGCAGGCCTAGGCCTCAAAATGGCCACCAGCCACATGGCCAGGCCCAACAACATCACAAAGGCCACCCCCAAAAAACACACTTCCCCAACTCAATCCAATGCCATCCATGCCCTAAATGATGTCTAAATTCAACAGATCACACAGAAAACACTTGATTAATAAAGCTGTGGCTACCTGCTCTGATCCTAGTGGATGAAAAAGCAGGCCTGTTGGCAGACAAGGCCAGGCAAGCTTGCAGGCCTAGGCCTCAAAATGGCCACCAGCCACATGGCCAGGCCCAACAACATCACAAAGGCCACCCCCAAAAAACACACTTCCCCAACTCAATCCAATGCCATCCATGCCCTAAATGATGTCTAAATTCAACAGATCACACAGAAAACACTTGATTAATAAAGGCTGTGGCTACCTGCTCTGATCCTAGTGGATGAAAAAGCGGGCCTGTTGGCAGACAAGGCCAGGCAAGCTTGCAGGCCTAGGCCTCAAAATGGCCACCAGCCACATGGCCAGGCCCAACAACATCACAAAGGCCACCCCAAAAAACACACTTCCCCAACTCAATCCAATGCCATCCATGCCCTAAATGATGTCTAAATTTCAACAGATCACACAGAAAACACTTGATTAATAAAGCTGTGGCTACCTGCTCTGATCCTAGTGGATGAAAAAGCAGGCCTGTTGGCAGACAAGGCCAGGCAAGCTTGCAGGCCTAGGCCTCAAAATGGCCACCAGCCACATGGCCAGGCCCAACAACATCACAAAGGCCACCCCCAAAAAACACACTTCCCCAAATCAATCCAATGCCATCCATGCCCTAAATGATGTCTAAATTCAACAGATCACACAGAAAACACTTGATTAATAAAGCTGTGGCTACCTGCTCTGATCCTAGTGGATGAAAAAGCAGGCCTGTTGGCAGACAAGGCCAGGCAAGATTGCAGGCCTAGGCCTCAAAATGGCCACCAGCCCACATGGCCAGGCCCAACAACATCACAAAGGCCACCCCAAAAAACACACTTCCCCAACTCAATCCAATGCCATCCATGCCCTAAATGATGTCTAAATTCAACAGATCACACAGAAAACACTTGATTAATAAAGCTGTGGCTACCTGCTCTGATCCTAGTGGATGAAAAAGCAGGCCTGTTGGCAGACAAGGCCAGGCAAGCTTGCAGGCCTAGGCTTCAAAATGGCCACCAGCCCATGGCCAGGCCCAACAACATCACAAAGGCCACCCCAAAAACACACTTCCCCAACTCAATACAATGCCATCCATGCCCTAAATGATGTCTACATTCAACAGATCACACAGAAAACACTTGATTAAAAAAGCTGTGGCTACCTGCTCTGATCCTAGTGGATGAAAAAGCAGGCCTGTGGCAGACAAGGCCAGGCAAGCTTGCAGGCCTAGGCCTCAAAATGGCCACCAGCCCATGGCCAGGCCCAACAACATCACAAAGGCCACCCCAAAAAACACACTTCCCCAACTCAATCCAATGCCATCCATGCCCTAAATGATGTCTAAATTCACAGATCACACAGAAAACACTTGATTAATAAAGCTGTGGCTACCTGCTCTGATCCTCGGATGAAGAAAAAAGCAGCCCTGTTGGCAGACAAGGCCAGGCAAGCTTGCAGGCCTAGGCCTCAAAATGGCCACCACCATGGCCAGGCCAACAACATCACAAAGGCACCCCAAAAAAACACACTCCCAAACTCAATACAATGCCATCCATGCCCTGAATGATGTCTAAATTCAACAGATCACACAAAAAAACCTTGATTAATAAAGCTGTGGCTACCTGCTCTGATCCTAGTGGATGAAAAAGCAGCCTGTTGGCAGACAAGGCCAGGCAGTTTGCAGGCCTAGGCCAAAATGCCACCAGCCACATGGCCAGGCCCAACAACATCACAAAGGCCACCCAAAAGACACACTTCCCCAACTCAATCCAATGCCATCCATGCCCTAAATGGTGTCTTAAATTCAACAGATCACACAGAAAAACAATTGATTAATAAAGCTGTGGCTACCTGCTCTGATCCTAGTGGATGAAATAGCAGGCCTGTTGGCAGACAAGGCCAGGCAAGCTTGCAGGCCAGGCCCCCAGCCACATGGCCAGGCCCAACAACATCACAAAGGCCACCCCAAAAAAACACACTTCCCCAACTCACATCCAATGCCATCCATGCCCTAAATGATGGCTAAATTCAACAATCACTCAGAAAACACTTGATTAATAAGGCTGTGGCTACCTGCTCTGATCCTAGTGGTTGAAAAAGCCAGGCCTGTTGGCAGACAAGGCCAGCAAGCTTGCAGGCCTAGGCCTCAAAATGTCACCAGCCACATGGCCAGGCCCAACAACATCACAAAGGCCACCCCAAAAAACACCCTTCCCCAACTCAATCCAATGCCATCCATGCCCTAAATGATGTCTAAATTTAACAGATCACACAGAAAACACTTGATTAATAAAGCTGTGGCTACCTGCTCTGATCCTAGTGGATGAAAAAGCAGGCCTGTTGGCAGACAAGGCCAGGCAAAGCTTGCAGGCCTAGGCCTCAAAATGGCCACCAGGCCACATGGCCAGGCCCAACTACATCACAAAGGCCACCCCAAAAAACACACTTCCCCAACTCAATCCAATGCCATCCATGTCCTAAATGATGTCTAAATTCAACAGATCACACAGAAAACACTTTGATTAATAAAAGCTGTGGCTACTGCTCTGATCCTAGTGGATGAAAAAGCAGGCCTGTTGGCAGACAAGGCCAGGCAAGCTGCAGGCCTAGGCCTCAAAATGGCCACCAGCCACATGGCCAGGCCCAACAACATCACAAAGGCCACCCCAAAAAACACACTTCCCCAACTCAATCCAATGCCATCCATGCCCTAAATGATGTCTAAAATTCAACAGATCACACAGAAACACTTGATTAATTAAGCTGTGGCTACCTGCTCTGATCCTAAGTGGATGAAAAAGCAGCCTGTTGCAGACAAGGCCAGGCAAGCTGCAGGCCTAGGCTCAAAATGGCCACCAGCACCATGGCCAGGCCCCAACAACATCACAAAGGCCACCCCAAAAAACACACTTCCCCAACTCAACAAAAAACACACTTCCCCAACTCAATCCAATGACATCCATGCCCTAAATGATGTCTAAATTCAACAGATCACACAGAAAACACTTGATTAATAAAGCTGTGGATACCTGCTCCGATCCTAGTGGATGAAAAAGCAGGCCTGTTGGCAGACAAGGCCAGGCAAGCTTGCAGGCCTAGGCCTCAAAATGGCCACCAGCCACATGGCCAGGCCCAACAACATCACAAAGGCCACCCCCAAAAAACACACTTCCCCTACACAATCCAATGCCATCCATGCCCTAAATGATGTCTAAATTCAACAGATCACACAGAAAACACTTGATTAATAAAGCTGTGGCTACCTGCTCTGATCCTAGTGGATGAAAAAGCAGGCCTGTTGGCAGACAAGGCCAGGCAAGATTGCAGGCCTAGGCCTTAAAATGGCCACCAGCCAGATGGCCAGGCCCAACAACATCACAAAGGCCACCCCAAAAAACACACTTCCCCAACTCAATCCAATGCCATCCATGCCCTAAATGATGTCTAAATTCAACAGATCATACAGAAAACACTTGATTAATAAAGCTGTGGCTACCTGCTCTGATCCTAGTGGATGAAAAAGCAGGCCTGTTGGCAGACAAGGCCAGGCAAGCTTGCAGGCCTAGGCCTCAAAATGGCCACCAGCCACATGGCCAGGCCCAACAACATCACAAAGGCCACCCCCAAAAAACACACTTCCCCAACTCAATCCAATGCCATCCATGCCCTAAATGATGTCTAAATTCAACAGATCACACAGAAAACACTTGATTAATAAAGCTGTGGCTACCTGCTCTGATACTAGGGGATGAAAAAGCAGGCCTGTTGGCAGACAAGGCCAGGCAAGCTTGCAGGCCTAGACCTCAAAATGGCCACCAGCCACATGGCCAGGCCCAACAACATCTCAAAGGCCACCCCCAAAAAACACACTTCCCCAACTCAATCCAATGCCATCCATGCCCTAAATAATATCTAAATTCAACAAATCAAACAGAAAACACTTGATTAATAAAGCTGTGGCTACCTGCTCTGATCCTAGTGGATGAAAAAGCAGGCCTGTTGGCAGACAAGGCCAGGCAAGATTGCAGGCCTAGGCCTCAAAATGGCCACCAACCACATGGCCAGGCCCAACAACATCACAAAGGCCACCCCCAAAAAACACACTTCCCCAACTCAATCCAATGCCATCCATGCCCTAAATGATGTCTAAATTCAACAGATCACACAGAAAACACTTGATTAATAAAGATGTGGCTACCTGCTCTGATCCTAGTGGATGAAAAAGCAGGCCTGTTGGCAGACAAGGCCAGGCAAGCTTGCAGGCCTAGGCTTCAAAATGGCCACCAGCCACATGGCCAGGCCAAACAACATCACAAAGCCCACCCCAAAAAACACACTTCCCCAACTCAATTCAATGCCATCCATGCCCTAAATGATGTCTAAATTCAACAGATCACACAGAAAACACTTGATTAATAAAGCTGTGGCTACCTGCTCTGATCCTAGTGGATGAAAAAGCAGGCCTGTTGGCAGACAAGGCCAGGCAAGCTTGCAGGCCTAGGCCTCAAAATGGCCACCAGCCACATGGCCAGGCCCAACAACATCACAAAGGCCACCCCAAAAAACACACTTCCCCAACTCAATACAATGCCATCCATGCCCTGAATGATGTCTAAATTCAACAGATCACACATAAAACACTTGATTAATAAAGCTGTGGCTACCTGCTCTGATCCTAGTGGATGAAAAAGCAGGCCTGTTGGCAGACAAGGCCAGGCAAGTTTGCAGGCCTAGGCCTAAAAATGGCCACCAGCCACATGGCCAGGCCCAACAACATCACAAAGGCCACCCCAAAAGACACACTTCCCCAACTCAATCCAATGCCATCCATGCCCTAAATGGTGTCTAAATTCAACAGATCACACAGAAAACAATTGATTAATAAAGCTGTGGCTACCTGCTCTGATCCTAGTGGATGAAAAAGCAGGCCTGTTGGCAGACAAGGCCAGGCAAGCTTGCAGGCCTAGGCCTCAAAATGGCCACCAGCCACATGGCCAGGCCCAACAACATCACAAAGGCCACCCCAAAAAAACACACTTCCCCAACTCAATCCAATGCCATCCATGCCCTAAATGATGTCTAAATTCAACAGATCACTCAGAAAACACTTGATTAATAAGGCTGTGGCTACCTGCTCTGATCCTAGTGGTTGAAAAAGCAGGCCTGTTGGCAGACAAGGCCAGGCAAGCTTGCAGGCCTAGGCCTCAAAATGGTCACCAGCCACATGGCCAGGCCCAACAACATCACAAAGGCCACCCCCAAAAAACACACTTCCCCAACTCAATCCAATGCCATCCATGCCCTAAATGATGTCTAAATTTAACAGATCACACAGAAAACACTTGATTAATAAAGCTGTGGCTACCTGCTCTGATCCTAGTGGATGAAAAAGCAGGCCTGTTGGCAGACAAGGCCAGGCAAGCTTGCAGGCCTAGGCCTCAAAATGGCCACCAGCCACATGGCCAGGCCCAACTACATCACAAAGGCCACCCCAAAAAACACACTTCCCCAACTCAATCCAATGCCATCCATGCCCTAAATGATGTCTAAATTCAACAGATCACACAGAAAACACTTGATTAATAAAGCTGTGGCTACTGCTCTGATCCTAGTGGATGAAAAAGCAGGCCTGTTGGCAGACAAGGCCAGGCAAGCTTGCAGGCCTAGGCCTCAAAATGGCCACCAGCCACATGGCCAGGCCCAACTACATCACAAAGGCCACCCCAAAAAACACACTTCCCCAACTCAATCCAATGCCATCCATGCCCTAAATGATGTCTAAATTCAACAGATCACACAGAAAACACTTGATTAATAAAGCTGTGGCTACTGCTCTGATCCTAGTGGATGAAAAAGCAGGCCTGTTGGCAGACAAGGCCAGGCAAGCTTGCAGGCCTAGGCCTCAAAATGGCCACCAGCCACATGGCCAGGCCCAACAACATCACAAAGGCCACCCCAAAAAACACACTTCCCCAACTCAATCCAATGCCATCCATGCCCTAAATGATGTCTAAATTCAACAGATCACACAGAAAACACTTGATTAATAAAGCTGTGGCTACCTGCTCTGATCCTAGTGGATGAAAAAGCAGGCCTGTTGGCAGACAAGGCCAGGCAAGCTTGCAGGCCTAGGCCTCAAAATGGCCACCAGCACCATGGCCAGGCCCAACAACATCACAAAGGCCACCCCAAAAAACACACTTCCCCAACTCAATCCAATGACATCCATGCCCTAAATGATGTCTAAATTCAACAGATCACACAGAAAACACTTGATTAATAAAGCTGTGGATACCTGCTCCGATCCTAGTGGATGAAAAAGCAGGCCTGTTGGCAGACAAGGCCAGGCAAGCTTGCAGGCCTAGGCCTCAAAATGGCCACCAGCCACATGGCCAGGCCCAACAACATCACAAAGGCCACCCCCAAAAAACACACTTCCCCTACACAATCCAATGCCATCCATGCCCTAAATGATGTCTAAATTCAACAGATCACACAGAAAACACTTGATTAATAAAGCTGTGGCTACCTGCTCTGATCCTAGTGGATGAAAAAGCAGGCCTGTTGGCAGACAAGGCCAGGCAAGATTGCAGGCCTAGGCCTTAAAATGGCCACCAGCCAGATGGCCAGGCCCAACAACATCACAAAGGCCACCCCAAAAAACACACTTCCCCAACTCAATCCAATGCCATCCATGCCCTAAATGATGTCTAAATTCAACAGATCATACAGAAAACACTTGATTAATAAAGCTGTGGCTACCTGCTCTGATCCAAGTGGATGAAAAAGCAGGCCTGTTGGCAGACAAGGCCAGGCAAGCTTGCAGGCCTAGGCCTCAAAATGGCCACCAGCCACATGGCCAGGCCCAACAACATCACAAAGGCCACCCCCAAAAAACACACTTCCCCAACTCAATCCAATGCCATCCATGCCCTAAATGATGTCTAAATTCAACAGATCACACAGAAAACACTTGATTAATAAAGCTGTGGCTACCTGCTCTGATACTAGGGGATGAAAAAGCAGGCCTGTTGGCAGACAAGGCCAGGCAAGCTTGCAGGCCTAGACCTCAAAATGGCCACCAGCCACATGGCCAGGCCCAACAACATCTCAAAGGCCACCCCCAAAAAACACACTTCCCCAACTCAATCCAATGCCATCCATGCCCTAAATAATATCTAAATTCAACAAATCAAACAGAAAACACTTGATTAATAAAGCTGTGGCTACCTGCTCTGATCCTAGTGGATGAAAAAGCAGGCCTGTTGGCAGACAAGGCCAGGCAAGATTGCAGGCCTAGGCCTCAAAATGGCCACCAACCACATGGCCAGGCCCAACAACATCACAAAGGCCACCCCCAAAAAACACACTTCCCCAACTCAATCCAATGCCATCCATGCCCTAAATGATGTCTAAATTCAACAGATCACACAGAAAACACTTGATTAATAAAGATGTGGCTACCTGCTCTGATCCTAGTGGATGAAAAAGCAGGCCTGTTGGCAGACAAGGCCAGGCAAGCTTGCAGGCCTAGGCTTCAAAATGGCCACCAGCCACATGGCCAGGCCAAACAACATCACAAAGCCCACCCCAAAAAACACACTTCCCCAACTCAATTCAATGCCATCCATGCCCTAAATGATGTCTAAATTCAACAGATCACACAGAAAACACTTGATTAATAAAGCTGTGGCTACCTGCTCTGATCCTAGTGGATGAAAAAGCAGGCCTGTTGGCAGACAAGGCCAGGCAAGCTTGCAGGCCTAGGCCTCAAAATGGCCACCAGCCACATGGCCAGGCCCAACAACATCACAAAGGCCACCCCCAAAAAACACACTTCCCCAACTCAATTCAATGCCATCCATGCCCTAAATGATGTCTAAATTCAACAGATCACACAGAAAACACTTGATTAATAAAGCTGTGGCTACCTGCTCTGATCCTAGTGGATGAAAAAGCAGGCCTGTTGGCAGACAAGGCCAGGCAAGCTTGCAGGCCTAGGCCTCAAAATGGCCACCAGCCACATGGCCAGGCCCAACAACATCACAAAGGCCACCCCCAAAAAACACACTTCCCCAACTCAATCCAATGCCATCCATGCCCTAAATGATGTCTAAATTCAACAGATCACACAGAAAACACTTGATTAATAAAGCTGTGACTACCTGCTCTGATCCTAGTGGATGAAAAAGCAGGCCTGTTGGCAGACAAGGCCAGGCAAGCTTGCAGGCCTAGGCCTCAAAGTGGCCACCAGCCACATGGCCAGGCCCAACAACATCACAAAGGCCACCCCAAAAAACACACTTCCCCAACTCAATCCAATGCCATCCATGCCCTAAATGATGTCTAAATTCAACAGATCACACAGAAAACACTTGATTAATAAAGCTGTGGCTACCTGCTTTGATCCTAGTGGATGAAAAAGCAGGCCTGTTGGCAGACAAGGCAAGGCAAGCTTGCAGGCCTAGGCCTCAAAATGGCCACCAGCCACATGGCCAGGCCCAACAACATCACAAAGGCCACCCCAAAAAACACAATTCCCCAACTCAATCCAATGCCATCCATGCCCTAAATGATGTCTAAATTCAACAGATCATACAGAAAACACTTGATTAATAAAGCTGTGGCTACCTGCTCTGATCCTAGTGGATGAAAAAGCAGGCCTGTTGGCAGACAAGGCCAGGCAAGCTTGCAGGCCTAGGCCTCAAAATGGCCAGCAGCCACATGGCCAGGCCCAACAACATCACAAAGGCCACCCCCAAAAAACACACTTCCCCAACTCAATCCAATGCCATCCATGCCCTAAATGATGTCTAAATTCAACAGATTACACAGAAAACACTTGATTAATAAAGCTGTGGCTACCTGCTCTGATCCTAGTGGATGAAAAAGCAGGCCTGTTGGCAGACAAGGCCAGGCAAGCTTGCAGGCCTAGGCCTCAAAATGGCCACCAGCCACATGGCCAGGCCCAACAACATCACAAAGGCCACCCCCAAAAAACACACTTTCCCAACTCAATCCAATGCCATCCATGCCCTAAATGATGTCTAAATTCAACAGATCACACAGAAAACACTTGATTAATAAAGCTGTGGCTACCTGCTCTGATCCTAGTGGATGAAAAAGCAGGCCTGTTGGCAGACAAGGCCAGGCAAGATTGCAGGCCTAGGCCTCAAAATGGCCACCAACCACATGGCCAGGCCCAACAACATCACAAAGGCCACCCCCAAAAAACACACTTCCCCAACTCAATCCAATGCCATCCATGCCCTAAATGATGTCTAAATTCAACAGATCACACAGAAAACACTTGATTAATAAAGATGTGGCTACCTGCTCTGATCCTAGTGGATGAAAAAGCAGGCCTGTTGGCAGACAAGGCCAGGCAAGCTTGCAGGCCTAGGCTTCAAAATGGCCACCAGCCACATGGCCAGGCCAAACAACATCACAAAGCCCACCCCAAAAAACACACTTCCCCAACTCAATTCAATGCCATCCATGCCCTAAATGATGTCTAAATTCAACAGATCACACAGAAAACACTTGATTAATAAAGCTGTGGCTACCTGCTCTGATCCTAGTGGATGAAAAAGCAGGCCTGTTGGCAGACAAGGCCAGGCAAGCTTGCAGGCCTAGGCCTCAAAATGGCCACCAGCCACATGGCCAGGCCCAACAACATCACAAAGGCCACCCCCAAAAAACACACTTCCCCAACTCAATTCAATGCCATCCATGCCCTAAATGATGTCTAAATTCAACAGATCACACAGAAAACACTTGATTAATAAAGCTGTGGCTACCTGCTCTGATCCTAGTGGATGAAAAAGCAGGCCTGTTGGCAGACAAGGCCAGGCAAGCTTGCAGGCCTAGGCCTCAAAATGGCCACCAGCCACATGGCCAGGCCCAACAACATCAAAAAGGCCACCCCCAAAAAACACACTTCCCCAACTCAATCCAATGCCATCCATGCCCTAAATGATGTCTAAATTCAACAGATCACACAGAAAACACTTGATTAATAAAGCTGTGACTACCTGCTCTGATCCTAGTGGATGAAAAAGCAGGCCTGTTGGCAGACAGGGCCAGGCAAGCTTGCAGGCCTAGGCCTCAAAATGGCCACCAGCCACATGGTCAGGCCCAACAACATCACAAAGGCCACCCCAAAAAACACACTTCCCCAACTCAATCCAATGCCATCCATGCCCTAAATGATGTCTAAATTCAACAGATCACACAGAAAACACTTGATTAATAAAGCTGTGGCTACCTGCTCTGATCCTAGTGGATGATAAAGCAGGCCTGTTGGCAGACAAGGCCAGGCAAGCTTGCAGGCCTAGGCCTCAAAATGGCCACCAGCCACATGGCCAGGCCCAACAACATCACAAAGGCCACCCCAAAAAACACACTTCCCCAACTCAATCCAATGCCATCCATGCCCTAAATGATGTCTAAATTCAACAGATCACACAGAAAACACTTGATTAATAAAGCTGTGGCTACCTGCTCTGATCCTAGTGGATGAAAAAGCAGGCCTGTTGGCAGACAAGGCCAGGCAAGCTTGCAGGCCTAGGCCTCAAAATGGCCACCAGCCACATGGCCAGGCCCAACAACATCACAAAGGCCACCCCAAAAAACACACTTCCCCAACTCAATCCAATGCCATCCATGCCCTAAATGATGTATAAATTCAACAGATCACACAGAAAACACTTGATTAATAAAGCTGTGGCTACCTGCTCTGATCCTAGTGGATGAAAAAGCAGGCCTGTTGGCACACAATGCCAGGCAAGCTTGCAGGCCTAGGCCTCAAAATGGCCACCAGCCACATGGCCAGGCCCAACAACATCACAAAGGCCACCCCCAAAAAACACACTTCCCCAACTCAATCCAATGCCATCCATGCCCTAAATGATGTCTAAATTCAACAGATCACACAGAAAACACTTGATTAATAAAGCTGTGGCTACCTGCTCTGATCCTAGTGGATGAAAAAGCAGGCCTGTTGGCAGACAAGGCCAGGCAAGCTTGCAGGCCTAGGCCTCAAAATGGCCACCAGCCACATGGCCAGGCCCAACAACATCACAAAGGCCACCCGAAAAAACACACTTCCCCAACTCAATCCAATGCCATCCATGCCCTAAATGATGTCTAAATTCAACAGATCACACAGAAAACACTTGATTAATAAAGCTGTGGCTACCTGCTCTGATCCTAGTGGATGAAAAAGCAGGCCTGTTGGCAGACAAGGCCAGGCAAGCTTGCAGACCTAGGCCTCAAAATGGCCACGAGCCACATGGCCAGGCCCAACAACATCACAAAGGCCACCCCAAAAAACACACTTCCCCAACTCAATCCAATGCCATCCATGCCCTAAATGATGTCTAAATTCAACAGATCACACAGAAAACACTTGATTAATAAAGCTGTGGCTACCTGCTCTGATCCTAGTGGATGAAAAAGCAGGCCTGTTGGCAGACAAGGCCAGGCAAGCTTGCAGGCCTAGACCTCAAAATGGCCACCAGCCACATGGCCAGGCCCAACAACATCACAAAGGCCACCCCCAAAAAACACACTTCCCCAACTCAATCCAATGCCATCCATGCCCTAAATGATGTCTAAATTCAACAGATCACACA
This sequence comes from Triturus cristatus, assembly GCF_964204655.1. Taxonomy (NCBI): domain Eukaryota; kingdom Metazoa; phylum Chordata; class Amphibia; order Caudata; family Salamandridae; genus Triturus; species Triturus cristatus. The sequence continues at coordinate 105,661 of NW_028188360.1, forward strand.
GAAAACACTTGATTAATAAAGCTGTGGATACCTGCTCCGATCCTAGTGGATGAAAAAGCAGGCCTGTTGGCAGACAAGGCCAGGCAAGCTTGCAGGCCTAGGCCTCAAAATGGCCACCAGCCACATGGCCAGGCCCAACAACATCACAAAGGCCACCCCCAAAAAACACACTTCCCCTACTCAATCCAATGCCATCCATGCCCTAAATGATGTCTAAATTCAACAGATCACACAGAAAGCACTTGATTAATAAAGCTGTGGCTACCTGCTCTGATCCTAGTGGATGAAAAAGCAGGCCTGTTGGCAGAAAAGGCCAGGCAAGATTGCAGGCCTAGGCCTCAAAATGGCCACCAGCCACATGGCCAGGACCAACAACATCACAAAGGCCACCCCCAAAAACACACTTCCCCAACTCAATCCAATGCCATTGATGCCCTAAATGATGTCTAAATTCAACAGATCACACAGAAAACACTTGATTAATAAAGCTGTGGCTACCTGCTCTGATCCCAGTGGATGAAAAAGCAGGCCTGCTGGCAGACAAGGCCAGGCAAGCTTGCAGGCCTAAGCCTCAAAATGGCCACCAGCCACATGGCCAGGCCCAACAACATCACAAAGGCCACCCCAAAAAACACACTTCCCCAACTCAATCCAATGCCATCCATGCCCTAAATGATGTCTAAATTCAACAGATCACACAGAAAACTCTTGATTAATAAAGCTGTGGCTACCTGCTCTGATCCTAGTGGATGAAAAAGCAGGCCTGTTGGCAGACAAGGCCAGGCAAGCTTGCAGGCCTAGGCCTCAAAATGGCCACCAGCCACATGGCCAGGCCCAACAACATCACAAAGGCCACACCCAAAAAACACACTTCCCCTACTCAATCCAATGCCATCCATGCCCTAAATGATGTCTAAATTCAACAGATCACACAGAAAACACTTGATTAATAAAGCTGTGGATACCTGCTCCGATCCTAGTGGACGATAAAGCAGGCCTGTTGGCAGACAAGGCCAGGCAAGCTTGCAGGCCTAGGCCTCAAAATGGCCACCAGCCACATGGCCAGGCCCAACAACATCACAAAGGCCACCCCCAAAAAACACACTTCCCCTACTCAATCCAATGCCATCCATGCCCTAAATGATGTCTAAATTCAACAGATCACACAGAAAACACTTGATTAATAAAGCTGTGGCTACCTGCTCTGGTCCTAGTGGATGAAAAAGCAGGCCTGTTGGCAGACAAGGCCAAACAAGATTGCAGGCCTAGGCCTCAAAATGGCCACCAGACACATGGCCAGGCCCAACAACATCACAAAGGCCACCCCCAAAAAACACACTTCCCCAACTCAATCCAATGCCATCCATGCCCTAAATGATGTCTAAATTCAACAGATCACACAGAAAACACTTGATTAATAAAGCTGTGGCTACCTGCTCTGATCCTAGTGGATGAAAAAGCAGGCCTGTTGGCAGACAAGGCCAGGCAAGCTTGCAGGCCTAGGCTTCAAAATGGCCACCAGCCACATGGCCAGGCCCAACAACATCACAAAGGCCACCCCAAAAAACACACTTCCCCAACTCAATCCAATGCCATCCATGCCCTAAATGATGTCTAAATTCAACAGATCATACAGAAAACACTTGATTAATAAAGCTGTGGCTACCTGCTCTGATCCTAGTGGATGAAAAAGCAGGCCTGTTGGCAGACAAGGCCAGGCAAGCTTGCAGGCCTAGGCCTCAAAATGGCCACCAGCCACATGGCCAGGCCCAACAACATCACAAAGGCCACCCCCAAAAAACACACTTTCCCAACTCAATCCAATGCCATCCATGCCCTAAATGATGTCTAAATTCAACAGATCACACAGAAAACACTTGATTAATAAAGCTGTGGCTACCTGCTCTGATCCTAGTGGATGAAAAAGCAGGCCTGTTGGCAGACAAGGCCAGGCAAGCTTGCAGGCCTAGGCCTCAAAATGGCCACCAGCCACATGGCCAGGCCCAACAACATCACAAAGGCCACCCCCAAAAACACACTTCCCCAACTCAATCCAATGCCATCCATGCCCTAAATGATGTCTAAATTCAACAGATCACACAGAAAACACTTGATTAATAAAGCTGTGGCTACCTGCTCTGATCCTAGTGGATGAAAAAGCAGGCCTGTTGGCAGACAAGGCCAGGCAAGATTGCAGGCCTAGGCCTCAAAATGGCCACCAGCCACATGGCCAGGCCCAACAACATCACAAAGGCCACCCCCAAAAAACACACTTCCCCAACTCAATCCAATGCCATCCGTGCCCTAAATGATGTCTAAATTCAACAGATCACACAGAAAACACTTGATCAATAAAGCTGTGGCTACCTGCTCTGATCCTAGTGGATGAAAAAGCAGGCCTGTTGGCAGACAAGGCCAGGCAAGCTTGCAGGCCTAGGCCTCAAAATGGCCACCAGCCACATGGCCAGGCCCAACAACATCACAAAGGCCACCCCCAAAAAACACACTTCCCCAACTCAATCCAATGCCATCCATGCCCTAAATGATGTCTAAATTCAACAGATCACACAGAAAACACTTGATTAATAAAGCTGTGGCTACCTGCTCTGATCCTAGTGGATGAAAAAGCAGGCCTGTTGGCAGACAAGGCCAGGCAAGCTTGCAGGCCTAGGCCTCAAAATGGCCACCAGCCACATGGCCAGGCCCAACAACATCACAAAGGCCACCCCAAAAAACACACTTCCCCAACTCAATCCAATGCCATCCATGCCCTAAATGATGTCTAAATTCAACAGATCACAAAGAAAACACTTGATTAATAAATCTGTGGCTACCTGCTCTGATCCTAGTGGATGAAAAAGCAGGCCTGTTGGCAGACAAGGCCAGGCAAGCTTGCAGGCCTAGGCCTCAAAATGGCCACCAGCCACATGGCCAGGCCCAACAACATCACAAAGGCCACCCCCAAAAAACACACTTCCCCAACTCAATCCAATGCCATCCATGCCCTAAATGATGTCTAAATTCAACAGATCACACAGAAAACACTTGATTAATAAAGCTGTGGATACCTGCTCCGATCCTAGTGGATGAAAAGGCAGGCCTGTTGGCAGACAAGGCCAGGCAAGCTTGCAGGCCTAGGCCTCAAAATGGCCACCAGCCACATGGCCAGGCCCAACAACATCACAAAGGCCACCCCCAAAAAACACACTTCCCCTACTCAATCCAATGCCATCCATGCCCTAAATGATGTCTAAATTCAACAGATCACACAGAAAACACTTGATTAATAAAGCTGTGGATACCTGCTCCTATCCTAGTGGATGAAAAAGCAGGCCTGTTGGCAGACAAGGCCAGGCAATCTTGCAGGCCTAGGCCTCAAAATAGCCACCAGCCACATGGCCAGGCCCAACAACATCACAAAGGCCACCCCCAAAAAACACACTTCCCCTACTCAATCCAATGCCATCCATGCCCTAAATGATGTCTAAATTCAACAGATCACACAGAAAACACTTGATTAATAAAGCTGTGGCTACCTGCTCTGATCCTAGTGGATGAAAAAGCAGGCCTGTTGGCAGACAAGGCCAGACAAGATTGCAGGCCTAGGCCTCAAAATGGCCACCAGCCACATGGCCAGGCCCAACAACATCACAAAGGCCACCCCAAAAAACACACTTCCCCAACTCAATCCAATGCCATCCATGCCCTAAATGATGTCTAAATTCAACAGATCACACAGAAAACACTTGATTAATAAAGCTGTGGCTACCTGCTCTGATCCTAGTGGATGAAAAAGCAGGCCTGTTGGCAGACAAGGCTAGGCAAGGTTGCAGGCCTAGGCCTCAAAATGGCCACCAGCCACATGGCCAGGCCCAACAACATCAGAAAGGCCACCCCCAAAAAACACACTTCCCCAAATCAATCCAATGCCATCCATGCCCTAAATGATGTCTAAATTCAACAGATCACACAGAAAACACTTGATTAATAAAGCTGTGGCTACCTGCTCTGATCCTAGTGGATGAAAAAGCAGGCCTGTTGGCAGACAAGGCCAGGCAAGATTGCAGGCCTAGGCCTCAAAATGGCCACCAGCCACATGGCCAGGCCCAACAACGTCACAAAGGCCACCCCCAAAAAACACACTTCCCCAACTCAATCCAAGGCCATCCGTGCCCTAAATGATGTCTAAATTCAACAGATCACACAGAAAACACTTGATTAATAAAGCTGTGGCTACCTGCTCTGATCCTAGTGGATGAAAAAGCAGGCCTGTTGGCAGACAAGGCCAGGCAAGCTTGCAGGCCTAGGCTTCAAAATGGCCACCAGCCACATGGCCAGGCCCAACAACATCACAAAGGCCACCCCAAAAAACACACTTCCCCAACTCAATCCAATGCCATCCATGCCCTAAATGATGTCTACATTCAACAGATCACACAGAAAACACTTGATTAATAAAGCTGTGGCTACCTGCTCTGATCCTAGTGGATGAAAAAGCAGGCCTGTTGGCAGACAAGGCCAGGCAAGCTTGCAGGCCTAGGCCTCAAAATGGCCACCAGCCACATGGCCAGGCCCAACAACATCACAAAGGCCACCCCCAAAAAACACACTTCCCCAACTCAATCCAATGCCATCCATGCCCTAAATGATGTCTAAATTCAACAGATCACACAGAAAACACTTGATTAATAAAGCTGTGGCTACCTGCTCTGATCCTCGTGGATGAAAAAGCAGGCCTGTTGGCAGACAAGGCCAGGCAAGCTTGCAGGCCTAGGCCTCAAAATGGCCACCAGCCACATGGCCAGGCCCAACAACATCACAAAGGCCACCCCAAAAAACACACTTCCCCAACTCAATCCAATGCCATCCATGCCCTAAATGATGTCTAAATTCAACAGATCACACATAATACACTTGATTAATAAAGCTGTGGCTACCTGCTCTGATCCTAGTGGATGAAAAAGCAGGCCTGTTGGCAGACAAGGCCAGGCAAGTTTGCAGGCCTAGGCCTAAAAATGGCCACCAGCCACATGGCCAGGCCCAACAACATCACAAAGGCCACCCCAAAAGACACACTTCCCCAACTCAATCCAATGCCATCCATGCCCTAAATGGTGTCTAAATTCAACAGATCACACAGAAAACAATTGATTAATAAAGCTGTGGCTACCTGCTCTGATCCTAGTGGATGAAAAAGCAGGCCTGTTGGCAGACAAGGCCAGGCAAGCTTGCAGGCCTAGGCCTCAAAATGGCCACCAGCCACATGGCCAGGCCCAACAACATCACAAAGGCCACCCCAAAAAAACACACTTCCCCAACTCAATCCAATGCCATCCATGCCCTAAATGATGTCTAAATTCAACAGATCACTCAGAAAACACTTGATTAATAAGGCTGTGGCTACCTGCTCTGATCCTAGTGGATGAAAAAGCAGGCCTGTTGGCAGACAAGGCCAGGCAAGCTTGCAGGCCTAGGCCTCAAAATGGTCACCAGCCACATGGCCAGGCCCAACAACATCACAAAGGCCACCCCCAAAAAACACACTTCCCCAACTCAATCCAATGCCATCCATGCCCTAAATGATGTCTAAATTCAACAGATCACACAGAAAACACTTGATTAATAAAGCTGTGGCTACCTGCTCTGATCCTAGTGGATGAAAAAGCAGGCCTGTTGGCAGACAAGGCCAGGCAAGCTTGCAGGCCTAGGCCTCAAAATGGCCACCAGCCACATGGCCAGGCCCAACTACATCACAAAGGCCACCCCAAAAAACACACTTCCCCAACTCAATCCAATGCCATCCATGCCCTAAATGATGTCTAAATTCAACAGATCACACAGAAAACACTTGATTAATAAAGCTGTGGCTACTGCTCTGATCCTAGTGGATGAAAAAGCAGGCCTGTTGGCAGACAAGGCCAGGCAAGCTTGCAGGCCTAGGCCTCAAAATGGCCACCAGCCACATGGCCAGGCCCAACAACATCACAAAGGCCACCCCAAAAAACACACTTCCCCAACTCAATCCAATGCCATCCATGCCCTAAATGATGTCTAAATTCAACAGATCACACAGAAAACACTTGATTAATAAAGCTGTGGCTACCTGCTCTGATCCTAGTGGATGAAAAAGCAGGCCTGTTGGCAGACAAGGCCAGGCAAGCTTGCAGGCCTAGGCCTCAAAATGGCCACCAGCACCATGGCCAGGCCCAACAACATCACAAAGGCCACCCCAAAAAACACACTTCCCCAACTCAATCCAATGACATCCATGCCCTAAATGATGTCTAAATTCAACAGATCACACAGAAAACACTTGATTAATAAAGCTGTGGATACCTGCTCCGATCCTAGTGGATGAAAAAGCAGGCCTGTTGGCAGACAAGGCCAGGCAAGCTTGCAGGCCTAGGCCTCAAAATGGCCACCAGCCACATGGCCAGGCCCAACAACATCACAAAGGCCACCCCCAAAAAACACACTTCCCCTACTCAATCCAATGCCATCCATGCCCTAAATGATGTCTAAATTCAACAGATCACACAGAAAACACTTGATTAATAAAGCTGTGGCTACCTGCTCTGATCCTAGTGGATGAAAAAGCAGGCCTGTTGGCAGACAAGGCCAGGCAAGATTGCAGGCCTAGGCCTCAAAATGGCCACCAGCCAGATGGCCAGGCCCAACAACATCACAAAGGCCACCCCAAAAAACACACTTCCCCAACTCAATCCAATGCCATCCATGCCCTAAATGATGTCTAAATTCAACAGATCACACAGAAAACACTTGATTAATAAAGCTGTGGATACCTGCTCCGATCCTAGTGGACGATAAAGCAGGCCTGTTGGCAGACAAGGCCAGGCAAGCTTGCAGGCCTAGGCCTCAAAATGGCCACCAGCCACATGGCCAGGCCCAACAACATCACAAAGGCCACCCCCAAAAAACACACTTCCCCTACTCAATCCAATGCCATCCATGCCCTAAATGATGTCTAAATTCAACAGATCACACAGAAAACACTTGATTAATAAAGCTGTGGCTACCTGCTCTGATCCTAGTGGATGAAAAAGCAGGCCTGTTGGCAGACAAGGCCAAACAAGATTGCAGGCCTAGGCCTCAAAATGGCCACCAGACACATGGCCAGGCCCAACAACATCACAAAGGCCACCCCCAAAAAACACACTTCCCCAACTCAATCCAATGCCATCCATGCCCTAAATGATGTCTAAATTCAACAGATCACACAGAAAACACTTGATTAATAAAGCTGTGGCTACCTGCTCTGATCCTAGTGGATGAAAAAGCAGGCCTGTTGGCAGACAAGGCCAGGCAAGCTTGCAGGCCTAGGCTTCAAAATGGCCACCAGCCACATGGCCAGGCCCAACAACATCACAAAGGCCACCCCAAAAAACACACTTCCCCAACTCAATCCAATGCCATCCATGCCCTAAATGATGTCTAAATTCAACAGATCATACAGAAAACACTTGATTAATAAAGCTGTGGCTACCTGCTCTGATCCTAGTGGATGAAAAAGCAGGCCTGTTGGCAGACAAGGCCAGGCAAGCTTGCAGGCCTAGGCCTCAAAATGGCCACCAGCCACATGGCCAGGCCCAACAACATCACAAAGGCCACCCCCAAAAAACACACTTTCCCAACTCAATCCAATGCCATCCATGCCCTAAATGATGTCTAAATTCAACAGATCACACAGAAAACACTTGATTAATAAAGCTGTGGCTACCTGCTCTGATCCTAGTGGATGAAAAAGCAGGCCTGTTGGCAGACAAGGCCAGGCAAGCTTGCAGGCCTAGGCCTCAAAATGGCCACCAGCCACATGGCCAGGCCCAACAACATCACAAAGGCCACCCCCAAAAACACACTTCCCCAACTCAATCCAATGCCATCCATGCCCTAAATGATGTCTAAATTCAACAGATCACACAGAAAACACTTGATTAATAAAGCTGTGGCTACCTGCTCTGATCCTAGTGGATGAAAAAGCAGGCCTGTTGGCAGACAAGGCCAGGCAAGATTGCAGGCCTAGGCCTCAAAATGGCCACCAGCCACATGGCCAGGCCCAACAACATCACAAAGGCCACCCCCAAAAAACACACTTCCCCAACTCAATCCAATGCCATCCGTGCCCTAAATGATGTCTAAATTCAACAGATCACACAGAAAACACTTGATCAATAAAGCTGTGGCTACCTGCTCTGATCCTAGTGGATGAAAAAGCAGGCCTGTTGGCAGACAAGGCCAGGCAAGCTTGCAGGCCTAGGCCTCAAAATGGCCACCAGCCACATGGCCAGGCCCAACAACATCACAAAGGCCACCCCCAAAAAACACACTTCCCCAACTCAATCCAATGCCATCCATGCCCTAAATGATGTCTAAATTCAACAGATCACACAGAAAACACTTGATTAATAAAGCTGTGGCTACCTGCTCTGATCCTAGTGGATGAAAAAGCAGGCCTGTTGGCAGACAAGGCCAGGCAAGCTTGCAGGCCTAGGCCTCAAAATGGCCACCAGCCACATGGCCAGGCCCAACAACATCACAAAGGCCACCCCAAAAAACACACTTCCCCAACTCAATCCAATGCCATCCATGCCCTAAATGATGTCTAAATTCAACAGATCACAAAGAAAACACTTGATTAATAAATCTGTGGCTACCTGCTCTGATCCTAGTGGATGAAAAAGCAGGCCTGTTGGCAGACAAGGCCAGGCAAGCTTGCAGGCCTAGGCCTCAAAATGGCCACCAGCCACATGGCCAGGCCCAACAACATCACAAAGGCCACCCCCAAAAAACACACTTCCCCAACTCAATCCAATGCCATCCATGCCCTAAATGATGTCTAAATTCAACAGATCACACAGAAAACACTTGATTAATAAAGCTGTGGATACCTGCTCCGATCCTAGTGGATGAAAAGGCAGGCCTGTTGGCAGACAAGGCCAGGCAAGCTTGCAGGCCTAGGCCTCAAAATGGCCACCAGCCACATGGCCAGGCCCAACAACATCACAAAGGCCACCCCCAAAAAACACACTTCCCCTACTCAATCCAATGCCATCCATGCCCTAAATGATGTCTAAATTCAACAGATCACACAGAAAACACTTGATTAATAAAGCTGTGGATACCTGCTCCTATCCTAGTGGATGAAAAAGCAGGCCTGTTGGCAGACAAGGCCAGGCAATCTTGCAGGCCTAGGCCTCAAAATAGCCACCAGCCACATGGCCAGGCCCAACAACATCACAAAGGCCACCCCCAAAAAACACACTTCCCCTACTCAATCCAATGCCATCCATGCCCTAAATGATGTCTAAATTCAACAGATCACACAGAAAACACTTGATTAATAAAGCTGTGGCTACCTGCTCTGATCCTAGTGGATGAAAAAGCAGGCCTGTTGGCAGACAAGGCCAGACAAGATTGCAGGCCTAGGCCTCAAAATGGCCACCAGCCACATGGCCAGGCCCAACAACATCACAAAGGCCACCCCAAAAAACACACTTCCCCAACTCAATCCAATGCCATCCATGCCCTAAATGATGTCTAAATTCAACAGATCACACAGAAAACACTTGATTAATAAAGCTGTGGCTACCTGCTCTGATCCTAGTGGATGAAAAAGCAGGCCTGTTGGCAGACAAGGCTAGGCAAGGTTGCAGGCCTAGGCCTCAAAATGGCCACCAGCCACATGGCCAGGCCCAACAACATCAGAAAGGCCACCCCCAAAAAACACACTTCCCCAAATCAATCCAATGCCATCCATGCCCTAAATGATGTCTAAATTCAACAGATCACACAGAAAACACTTGATTAATAAAGCTGTGGCTACCTGCTCTGATCCTAGTGGATGAAAAAGCAGGCCTGTTGGCAGACAAGGCCAGGCAAGATTGCAGGCCTAGGCCTCAAAATGGCCACCAGCCACATGGCCAGGCCCAACAACGTCACAAAGGCCACCCCCAAAAAACACACTTCCCCAACTCAATCCAAGGCCATCCGTGCCCTAAATGATGTCTAAATTCAACAGATCACACAGAAAACACTTGATTAATAAAGCTGTGGCTACCTGCTCTGATCCTAGTGGATGAAAAAGCAGGCCTGTTGGCAGACAAGGCCAGGCAAGCTTGCAGGCCTAGGCTTCAAAATGGCCACCAGCCACATGGCCAGGCCCAACAACATCACAAAGGCCACCCCAAAAAACACACTTCCCCAACTCAATCCAATGCCATCCATGCCCTAAATGATGTCTACATTCAACAGATCACACAGAAAACACTTGATTAATAAAGCTGTGGCTACCTGCTCTGATCCTAGTGGATGAAAAAGCAGGCCTGTTGGCAGACAAGGCCAGGCAAGCTTGCAGGCCTAGGCCTCAAAATGGCCACCAGCCACATGGCCAGGCCCAACAACATCACAAAGGCCACCCCCAAAAAACACACTTCCCCAACTCAATCCAATGCCATCCATGCCCTAAATGATGTCTAAATTCAACAGATCACACAGAAAACACTTGATTAATAAAGCTGTGGCTACCTGCTCTGATCCTAGTGGATGAAAAAGCAGGCCTGTTGGCAGACAAGGCCAGGCAAGATTGCAGGCCTAGGCCTCAAAATGGCCACCAGCCAGATGGCCAGGCCCAACAACATCACAAAGGCCACCCCAAAAAACACACTTCCCCAACTCAATCCAATGCCATCCATGCCCTAAATGATGTCTAAATTCAACAGATCACACAGAAAACACTTGATTAATAAAGCTGTGGATACCTGCTCCGATCCTAGTGGACGATAAAGCAGGCCTGTTGGCAGACAAGGCCAGGCAAGCTTGCAGGCCTAGGCCTCAAAATGGCCACCAGCCACATGGCCAGGCCCAACAACATCACAAAGGCCACCCCCAAAAAACACACTTCCCCTACTCAATCCAATGCCATCCATGCCCTAAATGATGTCTAAATTCAACAGATCACACAGAAAACACTTGATTAATAAAGCTGTGGCTACCTGCTCTGATCCTAGTGGATGAAAAAGCAGGCCTGTTGGCAGACAAGGCCAAACAAGATTGCAGGCCTAGGCCTCAAAATGGCCACCAGACACATGGCCAGGCCCAACAACATCACAAAGGCCACCCCCAAAAAACACACTTCCCCAACTCAATCCAATGCCATCCATGCCCTAAATGATGTCTAAATTCAACAGATCACACAGAAAACACTTGATTAATAAAGCTGTGGCTACCTGCTCTGATCCTAGTGGATGAAAAAGCAGGCCTGTTGGCAGACAAGGCCAGGCAAGCTTGCAGGCCTAGGCTTCAAAATGGCCACCAGCCACATGGCCAGGCCCAACAACATCACAAAGGCCACCCCAAAAAACACACTTCCCCAACTCAATCCAATGCCATCCATGCCCTAAATGATGTCTAAATTCAACAGATCATACAGAAAACACTTGATTAATAAAGCTGTGGCTACCTGCTCTGATCCTAGTGGATGAAAAAGCAGGCCTGTTGGCAGACAAGGCCAGGCAAGCTTGCAGGCCTAGGCCTCAAAATGGCCACCAGCCACATGGCCAGGCCCAACAACATCACAAAGGCCACCCCCAAAAAACACACTTTCCCAACTCAATCCAATGCCATCCATGCCCTAAATGATGTCTAAATTCAACAGATCACACAGAAAACACTTGATTAATAAAGCTGTGGCTACCTGCTCTGATCCTAGTGGATGAAAAAGCAGGCCTGTTGGCAGACAAGGCCAGGCAAGCTTGCAGGCCTAGGCCTCAAAATGGCCACCAGCCACATGGCCAGGCCCAACAACATCACAAAGGCCACCCCCAAAAACACACTTCCCCAACTCAATCCAATGCCATCCATGCCCTAAATGATGTCTAAATTCAACAGATCACACAGAAAACACTTGATTAATAAAGCTGTGGCTACCTGCTCTGATCCTAGTGGATGAAAAAGCAGGCCTGTTGGCAGACAAGGCCAGGCAAGATTGCAGGCCTAGGCCTCAAAATGGCCACCAGCCACATGGCCAGGCCCAACAACATCACAAAGGCCACCCCCAAAAAACACACTTCCCCAACTCAATCCAATGCCATCCGTGCCCTAAATGATGTCTAAATTCAACAGATCACACAGAAAACACTTGATCAATAAAGCTGTGGCTACCTGCTCTGATCCTAGTGGATGAAAAAGCAGGCCTGTTGGCAGACAAGGCCAGGCAAGCTTGCAGGCCTAGGCCTCAAAATGGCCACCAGCCACATGGCCAGGCCCAACAACATCACAAAGGCCACCCCCAAAAAACACACTTCCCCAACTCAATCCAATGCCATCCATGCCCTAAATGATGTCTAAATTCAACAGATCACACAGAAAACACTTGATTAATAAAGCTGTGGCTACCTGCTCTGATCCTAGTGGATGAAAAAGCAGGCCTGTTGGCAGACAAGGCCAGGCAAGCTTGCAGGCCTAGGCCTCAAAATGGCCACCAGCCACATGGCCAGGCCCAACAACATCACAAAGGCCACCCCAAAAAACACACTTCCCCAACTCAATCCAATGCCATCCATGCCCTAAATGATGTCTAAATTCAACAGATCACAAAGAAAACACTTGATTAATAAATCTGTGGCTACCTGCTCTGATCCTAGTGGATGAAAAAGCAGGCCTGTTGGCAGACAAGGCCAGGCAAGCTTGCAGGCCTAGGCCTCAAAATGGCCACCAGCCACATGGCCAGGCCCAACAACATCACAAAGGCCACCCCCAAAAAACACACTTCCCCAACTCAATCCAATGCCATCCATGCCCTAAATGATGTCTAAATTCAACAGATCACACAGAAAACACTTGATTAATAAAGCTGTGGATACCTGCTCCGATCCTAGTGGATGAAAAGGCAGGCCTGTTGGCAGACAAGGCCAGGCAAGCTTGCAGGCCTAGGCCTCAAAATGGCCACCAGCCACATGGCCAGGCCCAACAACATCACAAAGGCCACCCCCAAAAAACACACTTCCCCTACTCAATCCAATGCCATCCATGCCCTAAATGATGTCTAAATTCAACAGATCACACAGAAAACACTTGATTAATAAAGCTGTGGATACCTGCTCCTATCCTAGTGGATGAAAAAGCAGGCCTGTTGGCAGACAAGGCCAGGCAATCTTGCAGGCCTAGGCCTCAAAATAGCCACCAGCCACATGGCCAGGCCCAACAACATCACAAAGGCCACCCCCAAAAAACACACTTCCCCTACTCAATCCAATGCCATCCATGCCCTAAATGATGTCTAAATTCAACAGATCACACAGAAAACACTTGATTAATAAAGCTGTGGCTACCTGCTCTGATCCTAGTGGATGAAAAAGCAGGCCTGTTGGCAGACAAGGCCAGACAAGATTGCAGGCCTAGGCCTCAAAATGGCCACCAGCCACATGGCCAGGCCCAACAACATCACAAAGGCCACCCCAAAAAACACACTTCCCCAACTCAATCCAATGCCATCCATGCCCTAAATGATGTCTAAATTCAACAGATCACACAGAAAACACTTGATTAATAAAGCTGTGGCTACCTGCTCTGATCCTAGTGGATGAAAAAGCAGGCCTGTTGGCAGACAAGGCTAGGCAAGGTTGCAGGCCTAGGCCTCAAAATGGCCACCAGCCACATGGCCAGGCCCAACAACATCAGAAAGGCCACCCCCAAAAAACACACTTCCCCAAATCAATCCAATGCCATCCATGCCCTAAATGATGTCTAAATTCAACAGATCACACAGAAAACACTTGATTAATAAAGCTGTGGCTACCTGCTCTGATCCTAGTGGATGAAAAAGCAGGCCTGTTGGCAGACAAGGCCAGGCAAGATTGCAGGCCTAGGCCTCAAAATGGCCACCAGCCACATGGCCAGGCCCAACAACGTCACAAAGGCCACCCCCAAAAAACACACTTCCCCAACTCAATCCAAGGCCATCCGTGCCCTAAATGATGTCTAAATTCAACAGATCACACAGAAAACACTTGATTAATAAAGCTGTGGCTACCTGCTCTGATCCTAGTGGATGAAAAAGCAGGCCTGTTGGCAGACAAGGCCAGGCAAGCTTGCAGGCCTAGGCTTCAAAATGGCCACCAGCCACATGGCCAGGCCCAACAACATCACAAAGGCCACCCCAAAAAACACACTTCCCCAACTCAATCCAATGCCATCCATGCCCTAAATGATGTCTACATTCAACAGATCACACAGAAAACACTTGATTAATAAAGCTGTGGCTACCTGCTCTGATCCTAGTGGATGAAAAAGCAGGCCTGTTGGCAGACAAGGCCAGGCAAGCTTGCAGGCCTAGGCCTCAAAATGGCCACCAGCCACATGGCCAGGCCCAACAACATCACAAAGGCCACCCCCAAAAAACACACTTCCCCAACTCAATCCAATGCCATCCATGCCCTAAATGATGTCTAAATTCAACAGATCACACAGAAAACACTTGATTAATAAAGCTGTGGCTACCTGCTCTGATCCTCGTGGATGAAAAAGCAGGCCTGTTGGCAGACAAGGCCAGGCAAGCTTGCAGGCCTAGGCCTCAAAATGGCCACCAGCCACATGGCCAGGCCCAACAACATCACAAAGGCCACCCCAAAAAACACACTTCCCCAACTCAATCCAATGCCATCCATGCCCTAAATGATGTCTAAATTCAACAGATCACACATAATACACTTGATTAATAAAGCTGTGGCTACCTGCTCTGATCCTAGTGGATGAAAAAGCAGGCCTGTTGGCAGACAATGCCAGGCAAGTTTGCAGGCCTAGGCCTAAAAATGGCCACCAGCCACATGGCCAGGCCCAACAACATCACAAAGGCCACCCCAAAAGACACACTTCCCCAACTCAATCCAATGCCATCCATGCCCTAAATGGTGTCTAAATTCAACAGATCACACAGAAAACAATTGATTAATAAAGCTGTGGCTACCTGCTCTGATCCTAGTGGATGAAAAAGCAGGCCTGTTGGCAGAAAAGGCCAGGCAAGCTTGCAGGCCTAGGCCTCAAAATGGCCACCAGCCACATGGCCAGGCCCAACAACATCACAAAGGCCACCCCAAAAAAACACACTTCCCCAACTCAATCCAATGCCATCCATGCCCTAAATGATGTCTAAATTCAACAGATCACTCAGAAAACACTTGATTAATAAGGCTGTGGCTACCTGCTCTGATCCTAGTGGATGAAAAAGCAGGCCTGTTGGCAGACAAGGCCAGGCAAGCTTGCAGGCCTAGGCCTCAAAATGGTCACCAGCCACATGGCCAGGCCCAACAACATCACAAAGGCCACCCCCAAAAAACACACTTCCCCAACTCAATCCAATGCCATCCATGCCCTAAATGATGTCTAAATTCAACAGATCACACAGAAAACACTTGATTAATAAAGCTGTGGCTACCTGCTCTGATCCTAGTGGATGAAAAAGCAGGCCTGTTGGCAGACAAGGCCAGGCAAGCTTGCAGGCCTAGGCCTCCAAATGGCCACCAGCCACATGGCCAGGCCCAACTACATCACAAAGGCCACCCCAAAAAACACACTTCCCCAACTCAATCCAATGCCATCCATGCCCTAAATGATGTCTAAATTCAACAGATCACACAGAAAACACTTGATTAATAAAGCTGTGGCTACTGCTCTGATCCTAGTGGATGAAAAAGCAGGCCTGTTGGCAGACAAGGCCAGGCAAGCTTGCAGGCCTAGGCCTCAAAATGGCCACCAGCCACATGGCCAGGCCCAACAACATCACAAAGGCCACCCCAAAAAACACACTTCCCCAACTCAATCCAATGCCATCCATGCCCTAAATGATGTCTAAATTCAACAGATCACACAGAAAACACTTGATTAATAAAGCTGTGGCTACCTGCTCTGATCCTAGTGGATGAAAAAGCAGGCCTGTTGGCAGACAAGGCCAGGCAAGCTTGCAGGCCTAGGCCTCAAAATGGCCACCAGCACCATGGCCAGGCCCAACAACATCACAAAGGCCACCCCAAAAAACACACTTCCCCAACTCAATCCAATGACATCCATGCCCTAAATGATGTCTAAATTCAACAGATCACACAGAAAACACTTGATTAATAAAGCTGTGGATACCTGCTCCGATCCTAGTGGATGAAAAAGCAGGCCTGTTGGCAGACAAGGCCAGGCAAGCTTGCAGGCCTAGGCCTCAAAATGGCCACCAGCCACATGGCCAGGCCCAACAACATC
The DNA here is from genome assembly GCF_964204655.1 of Triturus cristatus. Taxonomy (NCBI): domain Eukaryota; kingdom Metazoa; phylum Chordata; class Amphibia; order Caudata; family Salamandridae; genus Triturus; species Triturus cristatus. Next base: position 121,921 of record NW_028188360.1, read on the forward strand.
ACAAAGGCCACCCCCAAAAAACACACTTCCCCTACTCAATCCAATGCCATCCATGCCCTAAATGATGTCTAAATTCAACAGATCACACAGAAAACACTTGATTAATAAAGCTGTGGCTACCTGCTCTGATCCTAGTGGATGAAAAAGCAGGCCTGTTGGCAGACAAGGCCAGGCAAGATTGCAGGCCTAGGCCTCAAAATGGCCACCAGCCAGATGGCCAGGCCCAACAACATCACAAAGGCCACCCCAAAAAACACACTTCCCCAACTCAATCCAATGCCATCCATGCCCTAAATGATGTCTAAATTCAACAGATCATACAGAAAACACTTGATTAATAAAGCTGTGGCTACCTGCTCTGATCCTAGTGGATGAAAAAGCAGGCCTGTTGGCAGACAAGGCCAGGCAAGCTTGCAGGCCTAGGCCTCAAAATGGCCACCAGCCACATGGCCAGGCCCAACAACATCACAAAGGCCACCCCCAAAAAACACACTTCCCCAACTCAATCCAATGCCATCCATGCCCTAAATGATGTCTAAATTCAACAGATCACACAGAAAACACTTGATTAATAAAGCTGTGGCTACCTGCTCTGATACTAGTGGATGAAAAAGCAGGCCTGTTGGCAGACAAGGCCAGGCAAGCTTGCAGGCCTAGACCTCAAAATGGCCACCAACCACATGGCCAGGCCCAACAACATCACAAAGGCCACCCCCAAAAAACACACTTCCCCAACTCAATCCAATGCCATCCATGCCCTAAATGATGTCTAAATTCAACAGATCACACAGAAAACACTTGATTAATAAAGATGTGGCTACCTGCTCTGATCCTAGTGGATGAAAAAGCAGGCCTGTTGGCAGACAAGGCCAGGCAAGCTTGCAGGCCTAGGCTTCAAAATGGCCACCAGCCACATGGCCAGGCCAAACAACATCACAAAGCCCACCCCAAAAAACACACTTCCCCAACTCAATTCAATGCCATCCATGCCCTAAATGATGTCTAAATTCAACAGATCACACAGAAAACACTTGATTAATAAAGCTGTGGCTACCTGCTCTGATCCTAGTGGATGAAAAAGCAGGCCTGTTGGCAGACAAGGCCAGGCAAGCTTGCAGGCCTAGGCCTCAAAATGGCCACCAGCCACATGGCCAGGCCCAACAACATCACAAAGGCCACCCCCAAAAAACACACTTCCCCAACTCAATTCAATGCCATCCATGCCCTAAATGATGTCTAAATTCAACAGATCACACAGAAAACACTTGATTAATAAAGCTGTGGCTACCTGCTCTGATCCTAGTGGATGAAAAAGCAGGCCTGTTGGCAGACAAGGCCAGGCAAGCTTGCAGGCCTAGGCCTCAAAATGGCCACCAGCCACATGGCCAGGCCCAACAACATCACAAAGGCCACCCCCAAAAAACACACTTCCCCAACTCAATCCAATGCCATCCATGCCCTAAATGATGTCTAAATTCAACAGATTACACAGAAAACACTTGATTAATAAAGCTGTGACTACCTGCTCTGATCCTAGTGGATGAAAAAGCAGGCCTGTTGGCAGACAAGGCCAGGCAAGCTTGCAGGCCTAGGCCTCAAAATGGCCACCAGCCACATGGCCAGGCCCAACAACATCACAAAGGCCACCCCAAAAAACACACTTCCCCAACTCAATCCAATGCCATCCATGCCCTAAATGATGTCTAAATTCAACAGATCACACAGAAAACACTTGATTAATAAAGCTGTGGATACCTGCTCCGATCCTAGTGGATGAAAAAGCAGGCCTGTTGGCAGATAAGGCCAGGCAAGCTTGCAGGCCTAGGCCTCAAAATGGCCACCAGCCACATGGCCAGGCCCAACAACATCACAAAGGCCACCCCCAAAAAACACACTTCCCCTACTCAATCCAATGCCATCCATGCCCTAAATGATGTCTAAATTTAACAGATCACACAGAAAACACTTGATTAATAAAGCTGTGGCTACCTGCTCTGATCCTAGTGGATGAAAAAGCAGGCCTGTTGGCAGACAAGGCCAGGCAAGATTGCAGGCATAGGCCTCAAAATGGCCACCAGCCACATGGCCAGGCCCAACAACATCACAAAGGCCACCCCCAAAAAACACACTTCCCCAACTCAATCCAATGCCATCCATGCCCTAAATGATGTCTAAATTCAACAGATCACACAGAAAACACTTGATTAATAAAGCTGTGGCTACCTGCTCTGATCCTAGTGGATGAAAAAGCAGGCCTGTTGGCAGACAAGGCCAGGCAAGCTTGCAGGCCTAGGCTTCAAAATGGCCACCAGCCACATGGCCAGGCCCAACAACATCACAAAGGCCACCCCAAAAAACACAATTCCCCAACTCAATCCAATGCCATCCATGCCCTAAATGATGTCTAAATTTAACAGATCACACAGAAAACACTTGATTAATAAAGCTGTGGCTACCTGCTCTGATCCTAGTGGATGAAAAAGCAGGCCTGTTGGCAGACAAGGCCAGGCAAGATTGCAGGCATAGGCCTCAAAATGGCCACCAGCCACATGGCCAGGCCCAACAACATCACAAAGGCCACCCCCAAAAAACACACTTCCCCAACTCAATCCAATGCCATCCATGCCCTAAATGATGTCTAAATTCAACAGATCACACAGAAAACACTTGATTAATAAAGCTGTGGCTACCTGCTCTGATCCTAGTGGATGAAAAAGCAGGCCTGTTGGCAGACAAGGCCAGGCAAGCTTGCAGGCCTAGGCTTCAAAATGGCCACCAGCCACATGGCCAGGCCCAACAACATCACAAAGGCCACCCCAAAAAACACAATTCCCCAACTCAATCCAATGCCATCCATGCCCTAAATGATGTCTAAATTCAACAGATCATACAGAAAACACTTGATTAATAAAGCTGTGGCTACCTGCTCTGATCCTAGTGGATGAAAAAGCAGGCCTGTTGGCAGACAAGGCCAGGCAAGCTTGCAGGCCTAGGCCTCAAAATGGCCAGCAGCCACATGGCCAGGCCCAACAACATCACAAAGGCCACCCCCAAAAAACACACTTCCCCAACTCAATCCAATGCCATCCATGCCCTAAATGATGTCTAAATTCAACAGATCACACAGAAAACACTTGATTAATAAAGCTGTGGCTACCTGCTCTGATCCTAGTGGATGAAAAAGCAGGCCTGTTGGCAGACAAGGCCAGGCAAGCTTGCAGGCCTAGGCCTCAAAATGGCCACCAGCCACATGGCCAGGCCCAACAACATCAGAAAGGCCACCCCCAAAAAACACACTTCCCCAAATCAATCCAATGCCATCCATGCCCTAAATGATGTCTAAATTCAACAGATCACACAGAAAACACTTGATTAATAAAGCTGTGGCTACCTGCTCTGATCCTAGTGGATGAAAAAGCAGGCCTGTTGGCAGACAAGGCCAGGCAAGATTGCAGGCCTAGGCCTCAAAATGGCCACCAGCCACATGGCCAGGCCCAACAACGTCACAAAGGCCACCCCCAAAAAACACACTTCCCCAACTCAATCCAAGGCCATCCGTGCCCTAAATGATGTCTAAATTCAACAGATCACACAGAAAACACTTGATTAATAAAGCTGTGGCTACCTGCTCTGATCCTAGTGGATGAAAAAGCAGGCCTGTTGGCAAACAAGGCCAGGCAAGCTTGCAGGCCTAGGCTTCAAAATGGCCACCAGCCAGATGGCCAGGCCCAACAACATCACAAAGGCCACCCCAAAAAACACACTTCCCCAACTCAATCCAATGCCATCCATGCCCTAAATGATGTCTACATTCAACAGATCACACAGAAAACACTTCATTAATAAAGCTGTGGCTACCTGCTCTGATCCTAGTGGATGAAAAAGCAGGCCTGTTGGCAGACAAGGCCAGGCAAGCTTGCAGGCCTAGGCCTCAAAATGGCCACCAGCCACATGGCCAGGCCCAACAACATCACAAAGGCCACCCCCAAAAAACACACTTCCCCAACTCAATCCAATGCCATCCATGCCCTAAATGATGTCTAAATTCAACAGATCACACAGAAAACACTTGATTAATAAAGCTGTGGCTACCTGCTCTGATCCTCGTGGATGAAAAAGCAGGCCTGTTGGCAGACAAGGCCAGGCAAGCTTGCAGGCCTAGGCCTCAAAATGGCCACCAGCCACATGGCCAGGCCCAACAACATCACAAAGGCCACCCCAAAAAGCACACTTCCCCAACTCAATCCAATGCCATCCATGCCCTAAATGATGTCTAAATTCAACAGATCACACAGAAAACACTTGATTAATAAAGCTGTGGCTACCTGCTCTGATCCTAGTGGATAAAAAAGCAGGCCTGTTGGCAGACAAGGCCAGGCAAGATTGCAGGCCTAGGCCTCAAAATGGCCACCAGCCACATGGCCAGGCCCAACAACATCACAAAGCCCACCCCCAAAAAACACACTTCCCCTACTCAATCCAATGCCATCCATGCCCTAAATGATGTCTAAATTCAACAGATCACTCAGAAAACACTTGATTAATAAAGCTGTGGCTACCTGCTCTGATCCTAGTGGATGAAAAAGCAGGCCTGTTGGCAGACAAGGCCAGGCAAGATTGCAGGCCTAGGCCTCAAAATGGCCACCAGCCAGATGGCCAGGCCCAACAACATCACAAAGGCCACCCCAAAAAACACACTTCCCCAACTCAATCCAATGCCATCCATGCCCTAAATGATGTCTAAATTCAACAGATCATACAGAAAACACTTGATTAATAAAGCTGTGGCTACCTGCTCTGATCCTAGTGGATGAAAAAGCAGGCCTGTTGGCAGACAAGGCCAGGCAAGCTTGCAGGCCTAGGCCTCAAAATGGCCACCAGCCACATGGCCAGGCCCAACAACATAACAAAGGCCACCCCCAAAAAACACACTTCCCCAACTCAATCCAATGCCATCCATGCCCTAAATGATGTCTAAATTCAACAGATCACACAGAAAACACTTGATTAATAAAGCTGTGGCTACCTGCTCTCATACTAGTGGATGAAAAAGCAGGCCTGTTGGCAGACAAGGCCAGGCAAGCTTGCAGGCCTAGGCCTCAAAATGGCCACCAGCCACATGGCCAGGCCCAACAACATCACAAAGGCCACCCCCAAAAAACACACTTCCCCAACTCAATCCAATGCCATCCATGCCCTAAATGATGTCTAAATTCAACAAATCAAACAGAAAACACTTGATTAATAAAGCTGTGGCTACCTGCTCTGATCCTAGTGGATGAAAAAGCAGGCCTGTTGGCAGACAAGGCCAGGCAAGATTGCAGGCCTAGGCCTCAAAATGGCCACCAACCACATGGCCAGGCCCAACAACATCACAAAGGCCACCCCCAAAAAACACACTTCCCCAACTCAATCCAATGCCATCCATGCCCTAAATGATGTCTAAATTCAACAGATCACACAGAAAACACTTGATTAATAAAGATGTGGCTACCTGCTCTGATCCTAGTGGATGAAAAAGCAGGCCTGTTGGCAGACAAGGCCAGGCAAGCTTGCAGGCCTAGGCTTCAAAATGGCCACCAGCCACATGGCCAGGCCAAACAACATCACAAAGCCCACCCCAAAAAACACACTTCCCCAACTCAATTCAATGCCATCCATGCCCTAAATGATGTCTAAATTCAACAGATCACACAGAAAACACTTGATTAATAAAGCTGTGGCTACCTGCTCTGATCCTAGTGGATGAAAAAGCAGGCCTGTTGGCAGACAAGGCCAGGCAAGCTTGCAGGCCTAGGCCTCAAAATGGCCACCAGCCACATGGCCAGGCCCAACAACATCACAAAGGCCACCCCCAAAAAACACACTTCCCCAACTCAATTCAATGCCATCCATGCCCTAAATGATGTCTAAATTCAACAGATCACACAGAAAACACTTGATTAATAAAGCTGTGGCTACCTGCTCTGATCCTAGTGGATGAAAAAGCAGGCCTGTTGGCAGACAAGGCCAGGCAAGCTTGCAGGCCTAGGCCTCAAAATGGCCACCAGCCACATGGCCAGGCCCAACAACATCACAAAGGCCACCCCCAAAAAACACACTTCCCCAACTCAATCCAATGCCATCCATGCCCTAAATGATGTCTAAATTCAACAGATCACACAGAAAACACTTGATTAATAAAGCTGTGACTACCTGCTCTGATCCTAGTGGATGAAAAAGCAGGCCTGTTGGCAGACAAGGCCAGGCAAGCTTGCAGGCCTAGGCCTCAAAATGGCCACCAGCCACATGGCCAGGCCCAACAACATCACAAAGGCCACCCCAAAAAACACACTTCCCCAACTCAATCCAATGCCATCCATGCCCTAAATGATGTCTAAATTCAACAGATCACACAGAAAACACTTGATTAATAAAGCTGTGGCTACCTGCTCTGATCCTAGTGGATGATAAAGCAGGCCTGTTGGCAGACAAGGCCAGGCAAGCTTGCAGGCCTAGGCCTCAAAATGGCCACCAGCCACATGGCCAGGCCCAACAACATCACAAAGGCCACCCCAAAAAACACACTTCCCCAACTCAATCCAATGCCATCCATGCCCTAAATGATGTCTAAATTCAACAGATCACACAGAAAACACTTGATTAATAAAGCTGTGGCTACCTGCTCTGATCCTAGTGGATGAAAAAGCAGGCCTGTTGGCAGACAAGGCCAGGCAAGCTTGCAGGCCTAGGCCTCAAAATGGCCACCAGCCACATGGCCAGGCCCAACAACATCACAAAGGCCACCCCAAAAAACACACTTCCCCAACTCAATCCAATGCCATCCATGCCCTAAATGATGTCTAAATTCAACAGATCACACAGAAAACACTTGATTAATAAAGCTGTGGCTACCTGCTCTGATCCTAGTGGATGAAAAAGCAGGCCTGTTGGCAGACAAGGCCAGGCAAGCTTGCAGGCCTAGGCCTCAAAATGGCCACCAGCCACATGGCCAGGCCCAACAACATCACAAAGGCCACCCCCAAAAAACACACTTCCCCAACTCAATCCAATGCCATCCATGCCCTAAATGATGTCTAAATTCAACAGATCACACAGAAAACACTTGATTAATAAAGCTGTGGATACCTGCTCCGATCCTAGTGGATGAAAAAGCAGGCCTGTTGGCAGACAAGGCCAGGCAAGCTTGCAGGCCTAGGCCTCAAAATGGCCACCAGCCACATGGCCAGGCCCAACAACATCACAAAGGCCACCCCCAAAAAACATACTTCCCCTACTCAATCCAATGCCATCCATGCCCTAAATGATGTCTAAATTCAACAGATCACACAGAAAGCACTTGATTAATAAAGCTGTGGCTACCTGCTCTGATCCTAGTGGATGAAAAAGCAGGCCTGTTGGCAGAAAAGGCCAGGCAAGATTGCAGGCCTAGGCCTCAAAATGGCCACCAGCCACATGGCCAGGACCAACAACATCACAAAGGCCACCCCCAAAAACACACTTCCCCAACTCAATCCAATGCCATTGATGCCCTAAATGATGTCTAAATTCAACAGATCACACAGAAAACACTTGATTAATAAAGCTGTGGCTACCTGCTCTGATCCCAGTGGATGAAAAAGCAGGCCTGTTGGCAGACAAGGCCAGGCAAGCTTGCAGGCCTAGGCCTCAAAATGGCCACCAGCCACATGGCCAGGCCCAACAACATCACAAAGGCCACCCCAAAAAACACACTTCCCCAACTCAATCCAATGCCATCCATGCCCTAAATGATGTCTAAATTCAACAGATCACACAGAAAACTCTTGATTAATAAAGCTGTGGCTACCTGCTCTGATCCTAGTGGATGAAAAAGCAGGCCTGTTGGCAGACAAGGCCAGGCAAGCTTGCAGGCCTAGGCCTCAAAATGGCCACCAGCCACATGGCCAGGCCCAACAACATCACAAAGGCCACCCCCAAAAAACACACTTCCCCAACTCAATCCAATGCCATCCATGCCCTAAATGATGTCTAAATTCAACAGATCACACAGAAAACACTTGATTAATAAAGCTGTGGATACCTGCTCCGATCCTAGTGGATGAAAAAGCAGGCCTGTTGGCAGACAAGGCCAGGCAAGCTTGCAGGCCTAGGCCTCAAAATGGCCACCAGCCACATGGCCAGGCCCAACAACATCACAAAGGCCACCCCCAAAAAACACACTTCCCCTACTCAATCCAATGCCATCCATGCCCTAAATGATGTCTAAATTCAACAGATCACACAGAAAACACTTGATTAATAAAGCTGTGGATACCTGCTCCGATCCTAGTGGATGATAAAGCAGGCCTGTTGGCAGACAAGGCCAGGCAAGCTTGCAGGCCTAGGCCTCAAAATGGCCACCAGCCACATGGCCAGGCCCAACAACATCACAAAGGCCACCCACAAAAAACACACTTCCCCTACTCAATCCAATGCCATCCATGCCCTAAATGATGTCTAAATTCAACAGATCACACAGAAAACACTTGATTAATAAAGCTGTGGCTACCTGCTCTGATCCTAGTGGATGAAAAAGCAGGCCTGTTGGCAGACAAGGCCAGACAAGATTGCAGGCCTAGGCCTCAAAATGGCCACCAGCCACATGGCCAGGCCCAACAACATCACAAATGCCACCCCCAAAAAACACACTTCCCCAACTCAATCCAATGCCATCCATGCCCTAAATGATGTCTAAATTCAACAGATCACACAGAAAACACTTGATTAATAAAGCTGTGGCTACCTGCTCTGATCCTAGTGGATGAAAAAGCAGGCCTGTTGGCAGACAAGGCCAGGCAAGCTTGCAGGCCTAGGCTTCAAAATGGCCACCAGCCACATGGCCAGGCCCAACAACATCACAAAAGCCACCCCAAAAACACACTTCCCCAACTCAATCCAATGCCATCCATGCCCTAAATGATGTCTAAATTCAACAGATCATACAGAAAACACTTGATTAATAAAGCTGTGGCTACCTGCTCTGATCCTAGTGGATGAAAAAGCAGGCCTGTTGGCAGACAAGGCCAGGCAAGCTTGCAGGCCTAGGCCTCAAAATGGCCACCAGCCACATGGCCAGGCCCAACAACATCACAAAGGCCACCCCCAAAAACACACTTTCCCAACTCAATCCAATGCCATCCATGCCCTAAATGATGTCTAAATTCAACAGATCACACAGAAAACACTTGATTAATAAAGCTGTGGCTACCTGCTCTGATCCTAGTGGATGAAAAAGCAGGCCTGTTGGCAGACAAGGCCAGGCAAGCTTGCAGGCCTAGGCCTCAAAATGGCAACCAGCCACATGGCCAGGCCCAACAACATCACAAAGGCCACCCCCAAAAACACACTTCCCCAACTCAATCCAATGCCATCCATGCCCTAAATGATGTCTAAATTCAACAGATCACACAGAAAACACTTGATTAATAAAGCTGTGGCTACCTGCTCTGATCCTAGTGGATGAAAAAGCAGGCCTGTTGGCAGACAAGGCCAGGCAAGATTGCAGGCCTAGGCCTCAAAATGGCCACCAGCCACATGGCCAGGCCCAACAACATCACAAAAGCCACCCCAAAAACACACTTCCCCAACTCAATCCAATGCCATCCGTGCCCTAAATGATGTCTAAATTCAACAGATCACACAGAAAACACTTGATCAATAAAGCTGTGGCTACCTGCTCTGATCCTAGTGGATGAAAAAGCAGGCCTGTTGGCAGACAAGGCCAGGCAAGCTTGCAGGCCTAGGCCTCAAAATGGCCACCAGCCACATGGCCAGGCCCAACAACATCACAAAGGCCACCCCCAAAAAACACACTTCCCCAACTCAATCCAATGCCATCCATGCCCTAAATGATGTCTAAATTCAACAGATCACACAGAAAACACTTGATTAATAAAGCTGTGGCTACCTGCTCTGATCCTAGTGGATGAAAAAGCAGGCCTGTTGGCAGACAAGGCCAGGCAAGCTTGCAGGCCTAGGCCTCAAAATGGCCACCAGCCACATGGCCAGGCCCAACAACATCACAAAGGCCACCCCAAAAAACACACTTCCCCAACTCAATCCAATGCCATCCATGCCCTAAATGATGTCTAAATTCAACAGATCACAAAGAAAACACTTGATTAATAAATCTGTGGCTACCTGCTCTGATCCTAGTGGATGAAAAAGCAGGCCTATTGGCAGACAAGGCCAGGCAAGCTTGCAGGCCTAGGCCTCAAAATGGCCACCAGCCACATGGCCAGGCCCAACAACATCACAAAGGCCACCCCAAAAAACACACTTCCCCAACTCAATCCAATGCCATCCATGCCCTAAATGATGTCTAAATTCAACAGATCACACAGAAAACACTTGATTAATAAAGCTGTGGCTACCTGCTCTGATCCCAGTGGATGAAAAAGCAGGCCTGTTGGCAGACAAGGCCAGGCAAGCTTGCAGGCCTAGGCCTCAAAATGGCCACCAGCCACATGGCCAGGCCCAACAACATCACAAAGGCCACCCCAAAAAACACACTTCCCCAACTCAATCCAATGCCATCCATGCCCTAAATGATGTCTAAATTCAACAGATCACACAGAAAACACTTGATTAATAAAGCTGTGGCTACCTGCTCTGATCCTAGTGGATGAAAAAGCAGGCCTGTTGGCAGACAAGGCCAGGCAAGCTTGCAGGCCTAGGCCTCAAAATGGCCACCAGCCACATGGCCAGGCCCAACAACATCACAAAGGCCACCCCCAAAAAACACACTTCCCCAACTCAATCCAATGCCATCCATGCCCTAAATGATGTCTAAATTCAACAGATCACACAGAAAACACTTGATTAATAAAGCTGTGGATACCTGCTCCGATCCTAGTGGATGAAAAAGCAGGCCTGTTGGCAGACAAGGCCAGGCAAGCTTGCAGGCCTAGGCCTCAAAATGGCCACCAGCCACATGGCCAGGCCCAACAACATCACAAAGGCCACCCCCAAAAAACACACTTCCCCTACTCAATCCAATGCCATCCATGCCCTAAATGATGTCTAAATTCAACAGATCACACAGAAAACACTTGATTAATAAAGCTGTGGATACCTGCTCCTATCCTAGTGGATGAAAAAGCAGGCCTGTTGGCAGACAAGGCCAGGCAAGCTTGCAGGCCTAGGCCTCAAAATGGCCACCAGCCACATGGCCAGGCCCAACAACATCACAAAGGCCACCCCCAAAAAACACACTTCCCCTACTCAATCCAATGCCATCCATGCCCTAAATGATGTCTAAATTCAACAGATCACACAGAAAACACTTGATTAATAAAGCTGTGGCTACCTGCTCTGATCCTAGTGGATGAAAAAGCAGGCCTGTTGGCAGACAAGGCCAGACAAGATTGCAGGCCTAGGCCTCTAAATGGCCACCAGCCACATGGCCAGGCCCAACAACATCACAAAGGCCACCCCCAAAAAACACACTTCCCCAACTCAATCCAATGCCATCCATGCCCTAAATGATGTCTAAATTCAACAGATCACACAGAAAACACTTGATTAATAAAGCTGTGGCTACCTGCTCTGATCCTAGTGGATGAAAAAGCAGGCCTGTTGGCAGACAAGGCCAGGCAAGCTTGCAGGCCTAGGCTTCAAAATGGCCACCAGCCACATGGCCAGGCCCAACAACATCACAAAGGCCACCCCAAAAAACACACTTCCCCAACTCAATCCAATGCCATCCATGCCTAAATGATGTCTAAATTCAACAGATCATACAGAAAACACTTGATTAATAAAGCTGTGGCTACCTGCTCTGATCCTAGTGGATGAAAAAGCAGGCCTGTTGGCAGACAAGGCCAGGCAAGCTTGCAGGCCTAGGCCTCAAAATGGCCACCAGCCACATGGCCAGGCCCAACAACATCACAAAGGCCACCCCCAAAAAACACACTTTCCCAACTCAATCAAATGCCATCCATGCCCTAAATGATGTCTAAATTCAACAGATCACACAGAAAACACTTGATTAATAAAGCTGTGGCTACCTGCTCTGATCCTAGTGGATGAAAAAGCAGGCCTGTTGGCAGACAAGGCCAGGCAAGCTTGCAGGCCTAGGCCTCAAAATGGCCACCAGCCACATGGCCAGGCCCAACAACATCACAAAGGCCACCCCCAAAAACACACTTCCCCAACTCAATCCAATGACATCCATGCCCTAAATGATGTCTAAATTCAACAGATCACACAGAAAACACTTGATTAATAAAGCTGTGGCTACCTGCTCTGATCCTAGTGGATGAAAAAGCAGGCCTGTTGGCAGACAAGGCCAGGCAAGATTGCAGGCCTAGGCCTCAAAATGGCCACCAGCCACATGGCCAGGCCCAACAACATCACAAAGGCCACCCCCAAAAAACACACTTCCCCAACTCAATCCAATGCCATCCGTGCCCTAAATGATGTCTAAATTCAACAGATCTCACAGAAAACACTTGATCAATAAAGCTGTGGCTACCTGCTCTGATCCTAGTGGATGAAAAAGCAGGCCTGTTGGCAGACAAGGCCAGGCAAGCTTGCAGGCCTAGGCCTCAAAATGGCCACCAGCCACATGGCCAGGCCCAACAACATCACAAAGGCCACCCCCAAAAAACACACTTCCCCAGCTCAATCCAATGCCATCCATGCCCTAAATGATGTCTAAATTCAACAGATCACACAGAAAACACTTGATTAATAAAGCTGTGGCTACCTGCTCTGATCCTAGTGGATGAAAAAGCAGGCCTGTTGGCAGAAAAGGCCAGGCAAGCTTGCAGGCCTAGGCCTCAAAATGGCCACCAGCCACATGGCCAGGCCCAACAACATCACAAAGGCCAACCCAAAAAACACACTTCCCCAACTCAATCCAATGCCATCCATGCCCTAAATGATGTCTAAATTCAACAGATCACAAAGAAAACACTTGATTAATAAATCTGTGGCTACCTGCTCTGATCCTAGTGGATGAAAAAGCAGGCCTGTTGGCAGACAAGGCCAGGCAAGCTTGCAGGCCTAGGCCTCAAAATGGCCACCAGCCACATGGCCAGGCCCAACAACATCACAAAGGCCACCCCAAAAAACACACTTCCCCAACTCAATCCAATGCCATCCATGCCCTAAATGATGTCTAAATTCAACAGATCACACAGAAAACACTTGATTAATAAAGCTGTGGCTACCTGCTCTGATCCTAGTGGATGAAAAAGCAGGCCTGTTGGCAGACAAGGCCAGGCAAGCTTGCAGGCCTAGGCCTCAAAATGGCCAACAGCCACATGGCCAGGCCCAACAACATCACAAAGGCCACCCCAAAAAACACACTTCCCCAACTCAATCCAATGCCATCCATGCCCTAAATGATGTCTAAATTCAACAGATCACACAGAAAACACTTGATTAATAAAGCTGTGGCTACCTGCTCTGATCCTAGTGGATGAAAAAGCAGGCCTGTTGGCAGACAAGGCCAGGCAAGCTTGCAGGCCTAGGCCTCAAAATGGCCACCAGCCACATGGCCAGGCCCAACAACATCACAAAGGCCACCCCCAAAAAACACACTTCCCCAACTCAATCCAATGCCATCCATGCCCTAAATGATGTCTAAATTCAACAGATCACACAGAAAACACTTGATTAATAAAGCTGTGGCTACCTGCTCTGATCCTAGTGGATGAAAAAGCAGGCCTGTTGGCAGACAAGGCCAGGCAAGCTTGCAGGCCTAGGCCTCAAAATGGCCACCAGCCACATGGCCAGGCCCAACAACATCACAAAGGCCACCCCAAAAAACACACTTCCCCAACTCAATCCAATGCCATCCATGCCCTAAATGATGTCTAAATTCAACAGATCACACAGAAAACACTTGATTAATAAAGCTGTGGCTACCTGCTCTGATCCTAGTGGATGAAAAAGCAGGCCTGTTGGCAGACAAGGCCAGGCAAGCTTGCAGGCCTAGGCCTCAAAATGGCCACCAGCCACATGGCCAGGCCCAACAACATCACAAAGGCCACCCCAAAAAACACACTTCCCCAACTCAATCCAATGCCATCCATGCCCTAAATGATGTCTAAATTCAACAGATCACACAGAAAACACTTGATTAATAAAGCTGTGGCTACCTGCTCTGATCCTAGTGGATGATAAAGCAGGCCTGTTGGCAGACAAGGCCAGGCAAGCTTGCAGGCCTAGGCCTCAAAATGGCCACCAGCCACATGGCCAGGCCCAACAACATCACAAAGGCCACTCCAAAAAACACACTTCCCCAACTCAATCCAATGCCATCCATGCCCTAAATGATGTCTAAATTCAACAGATCACACAGAAAACACTTGATTAATAAAGCTGTGGCTACCTGCTCTGATCCTAGTGGATGAAAAAGCAGGCCTGTTGGCAGACAAGGCCAGGCAAGCTTGCAGGCCTAGGCCTCAAAATGGCCACCAGCCACATGGCCAGGCCCAACAACATCACAAAGGCCACCCCAAAAAACACACTTCCCCAACTCAATCCAATGCCATCCATGCCCTAAATGATGTATAAATTCAACAGATCACACAGAAAACACTTGATTAATAAAGCTGTGGCTACCTGCTCTGATCCTAGTGGATGAAAAAGCAGGCCTGTTGGCACACAATGCCAGGCAAGCTTGCAGGCCTAGGCCTCAAAATGGCCACCAGCCACATGGCCAGGCCCAACAACATCACAAAGGCCACCCCCAAAAAACACACTTCCCCAACTCAATCCAATGCCATCCATGCCCTAAATGATGTCTAAATTCAACAGATCACACAGAAAACACTTGATTAATAAAGCTGTGGCTACCTGCTCTGATCCTAGTGGATGAAAAAGCAGGCCTGTTGGCAGACAAGGCCAGGCAAGCTTGCAGGCCTAGGCCTCAAAATGGCCACCAGCCACATGGGCAGGCCCAACAACATCACAAAGGCCACCCGAAAAAACACACTTCCCCAACTCAATCCAATGCCATCCATGCCCTAAATGATGTCTAAATTCAACAGATCACACAGAAAACACTTGATTAATAAAGCTGTGGCTACCTGCTCTGATCCTAGTGGATGAAAAAGCAGGCCTGTTGGCAGACAAGGCCAGGCAAGCTTGCAGACCTAGGCCTCAAAATGGCCACGAGCCACATGGCCAGGCCCAACAACATCACAAAGGCCACCCCAAAAAACACACTTCCCCAACTCAATCCAATGCCATCCATGCCCTAAATGATGTCTAAATTCAACAGATCACACAGAAAACACTTGATTAATAAAGCTGTGGCTACCTGCTCTGATCCTAGTGGATGAAAAAGCAGGCCTGTTGGCAGACAAGGCCAGGCAAGCTTGCAGGCCTAGGCCTCAAAATGGCCACCAGCCACATGGCCAGGCCCAACAACATCACAAAGGCCACCCCCAAAAAACACACTTCCCCAACTCAATCCAATGTCATCCATGCCCTAAATGATGTCTAAATTCAACAGATCACACAGAAAACACTTGATTAATAAAGCTGTGGATACCTGCTCCGATCCTAGTGGATGAAAAAGCAGGCCTGTTGGCAGACAAGGCCAGGCAAGCTTGCAGGCCTAGGCCTCAAAATGGCCACCAGCCACATGGCCAGGCCCAACAACATCACAAAGGCCACCCCCAAAAAACACACTTCCCCTACTCAATCCAATGCCATCCATGCCCTAAATGATGTCTAAATTCAACAGATCACACAGAAAGCACTTGATTAATAAAGCTGTGGCTACCTGCTCTGATCCTAGTGGATGAAAAAGCAGGCCTGTTGGCAGAAAAGGCCAGGCAAGATTGCAGGCCTAGGCCTCAAAATGGCCACCAGCCACATGGCCAGGACCAACAACATCACAAAGGTCACCCCCAAAAACACACTTCCCCAACTCAATCCAATGCCATCGATGCCCTAAATGATGTCTAAATTCAACAGATCACACAGAAAACACTTGATTAATAAAGCTGTGGCTACCTGCTCTGATCCCAGTGGATGAAAAAGCAGGCCTGTTGGCAGACAAGGCCAGGCAAGCTTGCAGGCCTAGGCCTCAAAATGGCCACCAGCCACATGGCCAGGCCCAACAACATCACAAAGGCCACCCCAAAAAACACACTTCCCCAACTCAATCCAATGCCATCCATGCCCTAAATGATGTCTAAATTCAACAGATCACACAGAAAACTCTTGATTAATAAAGCTGTGGCTACCTGCTCTGATCCTAGTGGATGAAAAAGCAGGCCTGTTGGCAGACAAGGCCAGGCAAGCTTGCAGGCCTAGGCCTCAAAATGGCCACAAGCCACATGGCCAGGCCCAACAACATCACAAAGGCCACCCCCAAAAAACACACTTCCCCAACTCAATCCAATGCCATCCATGCCCTAAATGATGTCTAAATTCAACAGATCACACAGAAAACACTTGATTAATAAAGCTGTGGATACCTGCTCCGATCCTAGTGAATGAAAAAGCAGGCCTGTTGGCAGACAAGGCCAGGCAAGCTTGCAGGCCTAGGCCTCAAAATGGCCACCAGCCACATGGCCAGGCCCAACAACATCACAAAGGCCACCCCCAAAAAACACACTTCCCCTACTCAATCCAATGACATCCATGCCCTAAATGATGTCTAAATTCAACAGATCACACAGAAAACACTTGATTAATAAAGCTGTGGATACCTGCTCCGATCCTAGTGGATGATAAAGCAGGCCTGTTGGCAGACAAGGCCAGGCAAGCTTGCAGGCCTAGGCCTCAAAATGGCCACCAGCCACATGGCCAGGCCCAACAACATCACAAAGGCCACCCCCAAAAAACACACTTCCCCTACTCAATCCAATGCCATCCATGCCCTAAATGATGTCTAAATTCAACAGATCACACAGAAAACACTTGATTAATAAAGCTGTGGCTACCTGCTTTGATCCTAGTGGATGAAAAAGCAGGCCTGTTGGCAGACAAGGCCAGACAAGATTGCAGGCCTAGGCCTCAAAATGGCCACCAGCCACATGGCCAGGCCCAACAACATCACAAAGGCCACCCCCAAAAAACACACTTCCCCAACTCAATCCAATGCCATCCATGCCCTAAATGATGTCTAAATTCAACAGATCACACAGAAAACACTTGATTAATAAAGCTGTGGCTACCTGCTCTGATCCTAGTGGATGAAAAAGCAGGCCTGTTGGCAGACAAGGCCAGGCAAGCTTGCAGGCCTAGGCTTCAAAATGGCCACCAGCCACATGGCCAGGCCCAACAACATCACAAAGGCCACCCCAAAAAACACACTTCCCCAACTCAATCCAATGCCATCCATGCCCTAAATGATGTCTAAATTCAACAGATCATACAGAAAACACTTGATTAATAAAGCTGTGGCTACCTGCTCTGATCCTAGTGGATGAAAAAGCAGGCCTGTTGGCAGACAAGGCCAGGCAAGCTTGCAGGCCTAGGCCTCAAAATGGCCACCAGCCACATGGCCAGGCCCAACAACATCACAAAGGCCACCCCCAAAAAACACACTTTCCCAACTCAATCCAATGCCATCCATGCCCTAAATGATGTCTAAATTCAACAGATCACACAGAAAACACTTGATTAATAAAGCTGTGGCTACCTGCTCTGATCCTAGTGGATGAAAAAGCAGGCCTGTTGGCAGACAAGGCCAGGCAAGCTTGCAGGCCTAGGCCTCAAAATGGCCACCAGCCACATGGCCAGGCCCAACAACATCACAAAGGCCACCCCCAAAAACACACTTCCCCAACTCAATCCAATGCCATCCATGCCCTAAATGATGTCTAAATTCAACAGATCACACAGAAAACACTTGATTTATAAAGCTGTGGCTACCTGCTCTGATCCTAGTGGATGAAAAAGCAGGCCTGTTGGCAGACAAGGCCAGGCAAGATTGCAGGCCTAGGCCTCAAAATGGCCACCAGCCACATGGCCAGGCCCAACAACATCACAAAGGCCACCCCCAAAAAACACACTTCCCCAACTCAATCCAATGCCATCCGTGCCCTAAATGATGTCTAAATTCAACAGATCACACAGAAAACACTTGATCAATAAAGCTGTGGCTACCTGCTCTGATCCTAGTGGATGAAAAAGCAGGCCTGTTGGCAGACAAGGCCAGGCAAGCTTGCAGGCCTAGGCCTCAAAATGGCCACCAGCCACATGGCCAGGCCCAACAACATCACAAAGTCCACCCCCAAAAAACACACTTCCCCAACTCAATCCAATGCCATCCATGCCCTAAATGATGTCTAAATTCAACAGATCACACAGAAAACACTTGATTAATAAAGCTGTGGCTACCTGCTCTGATCCTAGTGGATGAAAAAGCAGGCCTGTTGGCAGACAAGGCCAGGCAAGCTTGCAGGCCTAGGCCTCAAAATGGCCACCAGCCACATGGCCAGGCCCAACAACATCACAAAGGCCACCCCAAAAAACACACTTCCCCAACTCAATCCAATGCCATCCATGCCCTAAATGATGTCTAAATTCAACAGATCACAAAGAAAACACTTGATTAATAAATCTGTGGCTACCTGCTCTGATCCTAGTGGATGAAAAAGCAGGCCTGTTGGCAGACAAGGCCAGGCAAGCTTGCAGGCCTAGGCCTCAAAATGGCCACCAGCCACATGGCCAGGCCCAACAACATCACAAAGGCCACCCCAAAAAACACACTTCCCCAACTCAATCCAATGCCATCCATGCCCTAAATGATGTCTAAATGCAACAGATCACACAGAAAACCCTTGATTAATAAAGCTGTGGCTACCTGCTCTGATCCCAGTGGATGAAAAAGCAGGCCTGTTGGCAGACAAGGCCAGGCAAGCTTGCAGGCCTAGGCCTCAAAATGGCCACCAGCCACATGGCCAGGCCCAACAACATCACAAAGGCCACCCCAAAAAACACACTTCCCCAACTCAATCCAATGCCATCCATGCCCTAAATGGTGTCTAAATTCAACAGATCACACAGAAAACACTTGATTAATAAAGCTGTGGCTACCTGCTCTGATCCTAGTGGATGAAAAAGCAGGCCTGTTGGCAGACAAGGCCAGGCAAGCTTGCAGGCCTAGGCCTCAAAATGGCCACCAGCCACATGGCCAGGCCCAACAACATCACAAAGGCCACCCCCAAAAAACACACTTCCCCATCTCAATCCAATGCCATCCATGCCCTAAATGATGTCTAAATTCAACAGATCACACAGAAAACACTTGATTAATAAAGCTGTGGATACCTGCTCCGATCCCAGTGGATGAAAAAGCAGGCCTGTTGGCAGACAAGGCCAGGCAAGCTTGCAGGCCTAGGCCTCAAAATGGCCACCAGCCACATGGCCAGGCCCAACAACATCACAAAGGCCACCCCCAAAAAACACACTTCCCCTACTCAATCCAATGCCATCCATGCCCTAAATGATGTCTAAATTCAACAGATCACACAGAAAACACTTGATTAATAAAGCTGTGGATACCTGCTCCTATCCTAGTGGATGAAAAAGCAGGCCTGTTGGCAGACAAGGCCAGGCAAGCTTGCAGGCCTAGGCCTCAAAATGGCCACCAGCCACATGGCCAGGCCCAACAACATCACAAAGGCCACCCCCAAAAAACACACTTCCCCTACTCAATCCAATGCCATCCATGCCCTAAATGATGTCTAAATTCAACAGATCACACAGAAAACACTTGATTAATAAAGCTGTGGCTACCTGCTCTGATCCTAGTGGATGAAAAAGCAGGCCTGTTGGCAGACAAGGCCAGACAAGATTGCAGGCCTAGGCCTCAAAATGGCCACCAGCCACATGGCCAGGCCCAACAACATCACAAAGGCCACCCCCAAAAAACACACTTCCCCAACTCAATCCAATGCCATCCATGCCCTAAATGATGTCTAAATTCAACAGATCACACAGAAAACACTTGATTAATAAAGCTGTGGCTACCTGCTCTGATCCTAGTGGATGAAAAAGCAGGCCTGTTGGCAGACAAGGCCAGGCAAGCTTGCAGGCCTAGGCTTCAAAATGGCCACCAGCCACATGGCCAGGCCCAACAACATCACAAAGGCCACCCCAAAAAACACACTTCCCCAACTCAATCCAATGCCATCCATGCCCTAAATGATGTCTAAATTCAACAGATCATACAGAAAACACTTGATTAATAAAGCTGTGGCTACCTGCTCTGATCCTAGTGGATGAAAAAGCAGGCCTGTTGGCAGACAAGGCCAGGCAAGCTTGCAGGCCTAGGCCTCAAAATGGCCACCAGCCACATGGCCAGGCCCAACAACATCACAAAGGCCACCCCCAAAAAGCACACTTTCCCAACTCAATCCAATGCCATCCATGCCCTAAATGATGTCTAAATTCAACAGATCACACAGAAAACACTTGATTAATAAAGCTGTGGCTACCTGCTCTGATCCTAGTGGATGAAAAAGCAGGCCTGTTGGCAGACAAGGCCAGGCAAGCTTGCAGGCCTAGGCCTCAAAATGGCCACCAGCCACATGGCCAGGCCCAACAACATCACAAAGGCCACCCCCAAAAAACACACTTCCCCAACTCAATCCAATGCCATCCATGTCCTAAATGATGTCTAAATTCAACAGATCACACAGAAAACACTTGATTAATAAAGCTGTGGCTACCTGCTCTGATCCTAGTGGATGAAAAAGCAGGCCTGTTGGCAGACAAGGCCAGGCAAGATTGCAGGCCTAGGCCTCAAAATGGCCACCAGCCACATGGCCAGGCCCAACAACATCACAAAGGCCACCCCCAAAAAACACACTTCCCCAACTCAATCCAATGCCATCCGTGCCCTAAATGATGTCTAAATTCAACAGATCACACAGAAAACACTTGATCAATAAAGCTGTGGCTACCTGCTCTGATCCTAGTGGATGAAAAAGCAGGCCTGTTGGCAGACAAGGCCAGGCAAGCTTGCAGGCCTAGGCCTCAAAATGGCCACCAGCCACATGGCCAGGCCCAACAACATCACAAAGGCCACCCCCAAAAAACACACTTCCCCAACTCAATCCAATGCCATCCATGCCCTAAATGATGTCTAAATTCAACAGATCACACAGAAAACACTTGATTAATAAAGCTGTGGCTACCTGCTCTGATCCTAGTGGATGAAAAAGCAGGCCTGTTGGCAGAAAAGGCCAGGCAAGCTTGCAGGCCTAGGCCTCAAAATGGCCACCAGCCACATGGCCAGGCCCAACAACATCACAAAGGCCACCCCAAAAAACACACTTCCCCAACTCAATCCAATGCCATCCATGCCCTAAATGATGTCTAAATTCAACAGATCACAAAGAAAACACTTGATTAATAAATCTGTGGCTACCTGCTCTGATCCTAGTGGATGAAAAAGCAGGCCTGTTGGCAGACAAGGCCAGGCAAGCTTGCAGGCCTAGGCCTCAAAATGGCCACCAGCCACATGGCCAGGCCCAACAACATCACAAAGGCCACCCCAAAAAACACACTTCCCCAACTCAATCCAATGCCATCCATGCCCTAAATGATGTCTAAATTCAACAGATCACACAGAAAACACTTGATTAATAAAGCTGTGGCTACCTGCTCTGATCCTAGTGGATGAAAAAGCAGGCCTGTTGGCAG
Organism: Triturus cristatus; assembly: GCF_964204655.1. NCBI lineage: Eukaryota > Metazoa > Chordata > Amphibia > Caudata > Salamandridae > Triturus > Triturus cristatus. The sequence continues at coordinate 143,566 of NW_028188360.1, forward strand.
ACAAGGCCAGGCAAGCTTGCAGGCCTAGGCCTCAAAATGGCCAACAGCCACATGGCCAGGCCCAACAACATCACAAAGGCCACCCCAAAAAACACACTTCCCCAACTCAATCCACTGCCATCCATGCCCTAAATGATGTCTAAATTCAACAGATCACACAGAAAACACTTGATTAATAAAGCTGTGGCTACCTGCTCTGATCCTAGTGGATGAAAAAGCAGGCCTGTTGGCAGACAAGGCCAGGCAAGCTTGCAGGCCTAGGCCTCAAAATGGCCACCAGCCACATGGCCAGGCCCAACAACATCACAAAGGCCACCCCCAAAAAACACACTTCCCCAACTCAATCCAATGCCATCCATGCCCTAAATGATGTCTAAATTCAACAGATCACACAGAAAACACTTGATTAATAAAGCTGTGGCTACCTGCTCTGATCCTAGTGGATGAAAAAGCAGGCCTGTTGGCAGACAAGGCCAGGCAAGCTTGCAGGCCTAGGCCTCAAAATGGCCACCAGCCACATGGCCAGGCCCAACAACATCACAAAGGCCACCCCAAAAAACACACTTCCCCAACTCAATCCAATGCCATCCATGCCCTAAATGATGTCTAAATTCAACAGATCACACAGAAAACACTTGATTAATAACGCTGTGGCTACCTGCTCTGATCCTAGTGGATGAAAAAGCAGGCCTGTTGGCAGACAAGGCCAGGCAAGCTTGCAGGCCTAGGCCTCAAAATGGCCACCAGCCACATGGCCAGGCCCAACAACATCACAAAGGCCACCCCAAAAAACACACTTCCCCAACTCAATCCAATGCCATCTATGCCCTAAATGATGTCTAAATTCAACAGATCACAAAGAAAACACTTGATTAATAAAGCTGTGGCTACCTGCTCTGATCCTAGTGGATGAAAAAGCAGGCCTGTTGGCAGACAAGGCCAGGCAAGCTTGCAGGCCTAGGCCTCAAAATGGCCACCAGCCACATGGCCAGGCCCAACAACATCACAAAGGCCACCCCCAAAAAACACACTTCCCCAACTCAATCCAATGCCACCCATGCCCTAAATGATGTCTAAATTCAACAGATCACACAGAAAACACTTGATTAATAAAGCTGTGGATACCTGCTCCGATCCTAGTGGATGAAAAAGCAGGCCTGTTGGCAGACAAGGCCAGGCAAGCTTGCAGGCCTAGGCCTCAAAATGGCCACCAGCCACATGGCCAGGCCCAACAACATCACAAAGGCCACCCCCAAAAAACACAATTCCACTACTCAATCCAATGCCATCCATGCCCTAAATGATGTCTAAATTCAACAGATCACACAGAAAACACTTGATTAATAAAACTGTGGCTACCTGCTCTGATCCTAGTGGATGAAAAAGCAGGCCTGTTGGCAGACAAGGCCAGGCAAGATTGCAGGCCTAGGCCTCAAAATCCCCACCAGCCACATGGCCAGGCCCAACAACACCACAAAGGCCACCCCCAAAAAACACACTTCCCCAGCTCAATCCAATGCCATCCATGCCCTAAATGATGTCTAAATTCAACAGATCACACAGAAAACACTTGATTAATAAAGCTGTGGCTACCTGCTCTGATCCTAGTGGATGAAAAAGCAGGCCTGTTGGCAGACAAGGCCAGGCAAGCTTGCAGGCCTAGGCTTCAAAATGGCCACCAGCCACATGGCCAGGCCCAACAACATCACAAAGGCCACCCCAAAAAACACACTTCCCCAACTCAATCCAATGCCATCCATGCCCTAAATGATGTCTAAATTCGACAGATCATACAGAAAACACTTGATTAATAAAGCTGTGGCTACCTGCTCTGATCCTAGTGGATGAAAAAGCAGGCCTGTTGGCAGACAAGGCCAGGCAAGCTTGCAGGCCTAGGCCTCAAAATGGCCACCAGCCACATTGCCAGGCCCAACAACATCACAAAGGCCACCCCAAAAAACACACTTCCCCAACTCAATCCAATGCCATCCATGCCCTAAATGATGTCTAAATTCAACAGATCACACAGAAAACACTTGATTAATAAAGCTGTGGCTACCTGCTCTGATCCTAGTGGATGAAAAAGCAGGCCTGTTGGCAGACAAGGCCAGGCATGCTTGCAGGCCTAGGCCTCAAAATGGCCACCAGCCACATGGCCAGGCCCAACAACATCACAAAGGCCACCCCCAAAAAACACACTTCCCCAACTCAATCCAATGCCATCCATGCCCTAAATGATGTCTAAATTCAACAGATCACACAGAAAACACTTGATTAATAAAGCTGTGGCTACCTGCTCTGATCCTAGTGGATGAAAAAGCAGGCCTTTTGGCAGACAAGGCCAGGCAAGATTGCAGGCCTAGGCCTCAAAATGGCCACCAGCCACATGGCCAGGCCCAACAACATCACAAAGGCCACCCCCAAAAAACACACTTCCCCAACTCAATCCAATGCCATCCATGCCCTAAATGATGTCTAAATTCAACAGATCACACAGAAAACACTTGATTAATAAAGCTGTGGCTACCTGCTCTGATCCTAGTGGATGAAAAAGCAGGCCTGTTGGCAGACAAGGCCAGGCAAGCTTGCAGGCCTAGGCTTCAAAATGGCCACCAGCCACATGGCCAGGCCCAACAACATCACAAAGGCCACCCCAAAAAACACACTTCCCCAACTCAATCCAATGCCATCCATGCCCTAAATGATGTCTAAATTCAACAGATCACACAGAAAACACTTGATTAATAAAGCTGTGGCTACCTGCTCTGATCCTAGTGGATGAAAAAGCAGGCCTGTTGGCAGACAAGGCCAGGCAAGCTTGCAGGCCTAGGCCTCAAAATGGCCACCAGCCACATGGCCAGGCCCAACAACATCACAAAGGCCACCCCCAAAAAACACACTTCCCCAACTCAATCCAATGCCATCCATGCCCTAAATGATGTCTAAATTCAACAGATCACACAGAAACCACTTGATTAATAAAGCTGTGGCTACCTGCTCTGATCCTAGTGGATGAAAAAGCAGGCCTGTTGGCAGACAAGGCCAGACAAGCTTGCAGGCCTAGGCCTCAAAATGGCCACCAGCCACATGGCCAGGCCCAACAACATCACAAAGGCCACCCCCAAAAAACACACTTCCCCAACTCAATCCAATGCCATCCATGCCCCAAATGATGTCTAAATTCAACAGATCACACAGAAAACACTTGATTAATAAAGCTGTGACTACCTGCTCTGATCCTAGTGGATGAAAAAGCAGGCCTGTTGGCAGACAAGGCCAGGCAAGCTTGCAGGCCTAGGCCTCAAAATGGCCACCAGCCACATGGCCAGGCCCAACAACATCACAAAGGCCACCCCCAAAAAACACACTTCCCCAACTCAATCCAATGCCATCCGTGCCCTAAATGATGTCTAAATTCAACAGATCACACAGAAAACACTTGATCAATAAAGCTGTGGCTACCTGCTCTGATCCTAGTGGATGAAAAAGCAGGCCTGTTGGCAGACAAGGCCAGGCAAGCTTGCAGGCCTAGGCCTCAAAATGGCCACCAGCCACATGGCCAGGCCCAACAACATCACAAAGGCCACCCCCAAAAAACACACTTCCCCAACTCAATCCAATGCCATCCATGCCCTAAATGATGTCTAAATTCAACAGATCACACAGAAAACACTTGATTAATAAAGCTGTGGCTACCTGCTCTGATCCTAGTGGATGAAAAAGCAGGCCTGTTGGCAGACAAGGCCAGGCAAGCTTGCAGGCCTAGGCCTCAAAATGGCCACCAGCCACATGGCCAGGCCCAACAACATCACAAAGGCCACCCCAAAAAACACACTTCCCCAACTCAATCCAATGCCATCCATGCCCTAAATGATGTCTAAATTCAACAGATCACAAAGAAAACACTTGATTAATAAATCTGTGGCTACCTGCTCGTATCCTAGTGGATGAAAAAGCAGGCCTGTTGGCAGACAAGGTCAGGCAAGCTTGCAGGCCTAGGCCTCAAAATGGCCACCAGCCACATGGCCAGGCCCAACAACATCACAAAGGCCACCCCAAAAAACACACTTCCCCAACTCAATCCAATGCCATCCATGCCCTAAATGATGTCTAACTTCAACAGATCACACAGAAAACACTTGATTAATAAAGCTGTGGCTACCTGCTCTGATCCCAGTGGATGAAAAAGCAGGCCTGTTGGCAGACAAGGCCAGGCAAGCTTGCAGGCCTAGGCCTCAAAATGGCCACCAGCCACATGGCCAGGCCCAACAACATCACAAAGGCCACCCCAAAAAACACACTTCCCCAACTCAATCCAATGCCATCCATGCCCTAAATGATGTCTAAATTCAACAGATCACACAGAAAACACTTGATTAATAAAGCTGTGGCTACCTGCTCTGATCCTAGTGGACGAAAAAGCAGGCCTGTTGGCAGACAAGGCCAGGCAAGCTTGCAGGCCTAGGCCTCAAAATGGCCACCAGCCACATGGCCAGGCCCAACAACATCACAAAGGCCACCCCAAAAAACACACTTCCCCAACTCAATCCAATGCCATCCATGCCCTAAATGATGTATAAATTCAACAGATCACACAGAAAACACTTGATTAATAAAGCTGTGGCTACCTGCTCTGATCCTAGTGGATGAAAAAGCAGGCCTGTTGGCACACAATGCCAGGCAAGCTTGCAGGCCTAGGCCTCAAAATGGCCACCAGCCACATGGCCAGGCCCAACAACATCACAAAGGCCACCCCCAAAAAACACACTTCCCCAACTCAATCCAATGCCATCCATGCCCTAAATGATGTCTAAATTCAACAGATCACACAGAAAACACTTGATTAATAAAGCTGTGGCTACCTGCTCTGATCCTAGTGGATGAAAAAGCAGGCCTGTTGGCAGACAAGGCCAGGCAAGCTTGCAGGCCTAGGCCTCAAAATGGCCACCAGCCACATGGGCAGGCCCAACAACATCACAAAGGCCACCCGAAAAAACACACTTCCCCAACTCAATCCAATGCCATCCATGCCCTAAATGATGTCTAAATTCAACAGATCACACAGAAAACACTTGATTAATAAAGCTGTGGCTACCTGCTCTGATCCTAGTGGATGAAAAAGCAGGCCTGTTGGCAGACAAGGCCAGGCAAGCTTGCAGACCTAGGCCTCAAAATGGCCACGAGCCACATGGCCAGGCCCAACAACATCACAAAGGCCACCCCAAAAAACACACTTCCCCAACTCAATCCAATGCCATCCATGCCCTAAATGATGTCTAAATTCAACAGATCACACAGAAAACACTTGATTAATAAAGCTGTGGCTACCTGCTCTGATCCTAGTGGATGAAAAAGCAGGCCTGTTGGCAGACAAGGCCAGGCAAGCTTGCAGGCCTAGGCCTCAAAATGGCCACCAGCCACATGGCCAGGCCCAACAACATCACAAAGGCCACCCCCAAAAAACACACTTCCCCAACTCAATCCAATGCCATCCATGCCCTAAATGATGTCTAAATTCAACAGATCACACAGAAAACACTTGATTAATAAAGCTGTGGATACCTGCTCCGATCCTAGTGGATGAAAAAGCAGGCCTGTTGGCAGACAAGGCCAGGCAAGCTTGCAGGCCTAGGCCTCAAAATGGCCACCAGCCACATGGCCAGGCCCAACAACATCACAAAGGCCACCCCCAAAAAACACACTTCCCCTACTCAATCCAATGCCATCCATGCCCTAAATGATGTCTAAATTCAACAGATCACACAGAAAGCACTTGATTAATAAAGCTGTGGCTACCTGCTCTGATCCTAGTGGATGAAAAAGCAGGCCTGTTGGCAGACAAGGCCAGGCAAGCTTGCAGGCCTAGGCCTCAAAATGGCCACCAGCCACATGGCCAGGCCCAACAACATCACAAAGGCCACCCCCAAAAAACACACTTCCCCAACTCAATCCAATGCCATCCATGCCCTAAATGATGTCTAAATTCAACAGATCACACAGAAAACACTTGATTAATAAAGCTGTGGATACCTGCTCCGATCCTAGTGGATGAAAAAGCAGGCCTGTTGGCAGACAAGGCCAGGCAAGCTTGCAGGCCTAGGCCTCAAAATGGCCACCAGCCACATGGCCAGGCCCAACAACATCACAAAGGCCACCCCCAAAAAACACACTTCCCCTACTCAATCCAATGCCATCCATGCCCTAAATGATGTCTAAATTCAACAGATCACACAGAAAACACTTGATTAATAAAGCTGTGGATACCTGCTCCGATCCTAGTGGATGATAAAGCAGGCCTGTTGGCAGACAAGGCCAGGCAAGCTTGCAGGCCTAGGCCTCAAAATGGCCACCAGCCACATGGCCAGGCCCAACAACATCACAAAGGCCACCCCCAAAAAACACACTTCCCCTACTCAATCCAATGCCATCCATGCCCTAAATGATGTCTAAATTCAACAGATCACACAGAAAACACTTGATTAATAAAGCTGTGGCTACCTGCTCTGATCCTAGTGGATGAAAAAGCAGGCCTGTTGGCAGACAAGGCCAGACAAGATTGCAGGCCTAGGCCTCAAAATGGCCACCAGCCACATGGCCAGGCCCAACAACATCACAAAGGCCACCCCCAAAAAACACACTTCCCCAACTCAATCCAATGCCATCCATGCCCTAAATGATGTCTAAATTCAACAGATCACACAGAAAACACTTGATTAATAAAGCTGTGGCTACCTGCTCTGATCCTAGTGGATGAAAAAGCAGGCCTGTTGGCAGACAAGGCCAGGCAAGCTTGCAGGCCTAGGCTTCAAAATGGCCACCAGCCACATGGCCAGGCCCAACAACATCACAAAGGCCACCCCAAAAAACACACTTCCCCAACTCAATCCAATGCCATCCATGCCCTAAATGATGTCTAAATTCAACAGATCATACAGAAAACACTTGATTAATAAAGCTGTGGCTACCTGCTCTGATCCTAGTGGATGAAAAAGCAGGCCTGTTGGCAGACAAGGCCAGGCAAGCTTGCAGGCCTAGGCCTCAAAATGGCCACCAGCCACATGGCCAGGCCCAACAACATCACAAAGGCCACCCCCAAAAAACACACTTTCCCAACTCAATCCAATGCCATCCATGCCCTAAATGATGTCTAAATTCAACAGATCACACAGAAAACACTTGATTAATAAAGCTGTGGCTACCTGCTCTGATCCTAGTGGATGAAAAAGCAGGCCTGTTGGCAGACAAGGCCAGGCAAGCTTGCAGGCCTAGGCCTCAAAATGGCCACCAGCCACATGGCCAGGCCCAACAACATCACAAAGGCCACCCCCAAAAACACACTTCCCCAACTCAATCCAATGCCATCCATGCCCTAAATGATGTCTAAATTCAACAGATCACACAGAAAACACTTGATTAATAAAGCTGTGGCTACCTGCTCTGATCCTAGTGGATGAAAAAGCAGGCCTGTTGGCAGACAAGGCCAGGCAAGATTGCAGGCCTAGGCCTCAAAATGGCCACCAGCCACATGGCCAGGCCCAACAACATCACAAAGGCCACCCCCAAAAAACACACTTCCCCAACTCAATCCAATGCCATCCGTGCCCTAAATGATGTCTAAATTCAACAGATCACACAGAAAACACTTGATCAATAAAGCTGTGGCTACCTGCTCTGATCCTAGTGGATGAAAAAGCAGGCCTGTTGGCAGACAAGGCCAGGCAAGCTTGCAGGCCTAGGCCTCAAAATGGCCACCAGCCACATGGCCAGGCCCAACAACATCACAAAGGCCACCCCCAAAAAACACACTTCCCCAACTCAATCCAATGCCATCCATGCCCTAAATGATGTCTAAATTCAACAGATCACACAGAAAACACTTGATTAATAAAGCTGTGGCTACCTGCTCTGATCCTAGTGGATGAAAAAGCAGGCCTGTTGGCAGACAAGGCCAGGCAAGCTTGCAGGCCTAGGCCTCAAAATGGCCACCAGCCACATGGCCAGGCCCAACAACATCACAAAGGCCACCCCAAAAAACACACTTCCCCAACTCAATCCAATGCCATCCATGCCCTAAATGATGTCTAAATTCAACAGATCACAAAGAAAACACTTGATTAATAAATCTGTGGCTACCTGCTCTGATCCTAGTGGATGAAAAAGCAGGCCTGTTGGCAGACAAGGCCAGGCAAGCTTGCAGGCCTAGGCCTCAAAATGGCCACCAGCCACATGGCCAGGCCCAACAACATCACAAAGGCCACCCCAAAAAACACACTTCCCCAACTCAATCCAATGCCATCCATGCCCTAAATGATGTCTAAATTCAACAGATCACACAGAAAACACTTGATTAATAAAGCTGTGGCTACCTGCTCTGATCCCAGTGGATGAAAAAGCAGGCCTGTTGGCAGACAAGGCCAGGCAAGCTTGCAGGCCTAGGCCTCAAAATGGCCACCAGCCACATGGCCAGGCCCAACAACATCACAAAGGCCACCCCAAAAAACACACTTCCCCAACTCAATCCAATGCCATCCATGCCCTAAATGATGTCTAAATTCAACAGATCACACAGAAAACACTTGATTAATAAAGCTGTGGCTACCTGCTCTGATCCTAGTGGATGAAAAAGCAGGCCTGTTGGCAGACAAGGCCAGGCAAGCTTGCAGGCCTAGGCCTCAAAATGGCCACCAGCCACATGGCCAGGCCCAACAACATCACAAAGGCCACCCCCAAAAAACACACTTCCCCAACTCAATCCAATGCCATCCATGCCCTAAATGATGTCTAAATTCAACAGATCACACAGAAAACACTTGATTAATAAAGCTGTGGATACCTGCTCCGATCCTAGTGGATGAAAAAGCAGGCCTGTTGGCAGACAAGGCCAGGCAAGCTTGCAGGCCTAGGCCTCAAAATGGCCACCAGCCACATGGCCAGGCCCAACAACATCACAAAGGCCACCCCCAAAAAACACACTTCCCCTACTCAATCCAATGCCATCCATGCCCTAAATGATGTCTAAATTCAACAGATCACACAGAAAACACTTGATTAATAAAGCTGTGGATACCTGCTCCTATCCTAGTGGATGAAAAAACAGGCCTGTTGGCAGACAAGGCCAGGCAAGCTTGCAGGCCTAGGCCTCAAAATGGCCACCAGCCACATGGCCAGGCCCAACAACATCACAAAGGCCACCCCCAAAAAACACACTTCCCCTACTCAATCCAATGCCATCCATGCCCTAAATGATGTCTAAATTCAACAGATCACACAGAAAACACTTGATTAATAAAGCTGTGGCTACCTGCTCTGATCCTAGTGGATGAAAAAGCAGGCCTGTTGGCAGACAAGGCCAGACAAGATTGCAGGCCTAGGCCTCAAAATGGCCACCAGCCACATGGCCAGGCCCAACAACATCACAAAGGCCACCCCCAAAAAACACACTTCCCCAACTCAATCCAATGCCATCCATGCCCTAAATGATGTCTAAATTCAACAGATCACACAGAAAACACTTGATTAATAAAGCTGTGGCTACCTGCTCTGATCCTAGTGGATGAAAAAGCAGGCCTGTTGGCAGACAAGGCCAGGCAAGCTTGCAGGCCTAGGCTTCAAAATGGCCACCAGCCACATGGCCAGGCCCAACAACATCACAAAGGCCACCCCAAAAAACACACTTCCCCAACTCAATCCAATGCCATCCATGCCCTAAATGATGTCTAAATTCAACAGATCATACAGAAAACACTTGATTAATAAAGCTGTGGCTACCTGCTCTGATCCTAGTGGATGAAAAAGCAGGCCTGTTGGCAGACAAGGCCAGGCAAGCTTGCAGGCCTAGGCCTCAAAATGGCCACCAGCCACATGGCCAGGCCCAACAACATCACAAAGGCCACCCCCAAAAAACACACTTTCCCAACTCAATCCAATGCCATCCATGCCCTAAATGATGTCTAAATTCAACAGATCACACAGAAAACACTTGATTAATAAAGCTGTGGCTACCTGCTCTGATCCTAGTGGATGAAAAAGCAGGCCTGTTGGCAGACAAGGCCAGGCAAGCTTGCAGGCCTAGGCCTCAAAATGGCCACCAGCCACATGGCCAGGCCCAACAACATCACAAAGGCCACCCCCAAAAACACACTTCCCCAACTCAATCCAATGCCATCCATGCCCTAAATGATGTCTAAATTCAACAGATCACACAGAAAACACTTGATTAATAAAGCTGTGGCTACCTGCTCTGATCCTAGTGGATGAAAAAGCAGGCCTGTTGGCAGACAAGGCCAGGCAAGATTGCAGGCCTAGGCCTCAAAATGGCCACCAGCCACATGGCCAGGCCCAACAACATCACAAAGGCCACCCCCAAAAAACACACTTCCCCAACTCAATCCAATGCCATCCGTGCCCTAAATGATGTCTAAATTCAACAGATCACACAGAAAACACTTGATCAATAAAGCTGTGGCTACCTGCTCTGATCCTAGTGGATGAAAAAGCAGGCCTGTTGGCAGACAAGGCCAGGCAAGCTTGCAGGCCTAGGCCTCAAAATGGCCACCAGCCACATGGCCAGGCCCAACAACATCACAAAGGCCACCCCCAAAAAACACACTTCCCCAACTCAATCCAATGCCATCCATGCCCTAAATGATGTCTAAATTCAACAGATCACACAGAAAACACTTGATTAATAAAGCTGTGGCTACCTGCTCTGATCCTAGTGGATGAAAAAGCAGGCCTGTTGGCAGAAAAGGCCAGGCAAGCTTGCAGGCCTAGGCCTCAAAATGGCCACCAGCCACATGGCCAGGCCCAACAACATCACAAAGGCCACCCCAAAAAACACACTTCCCCAACTCAATCCAATGCCATCCATGCCCTAAATGATGTCTAAATTCAACAGATCACAAAGAAAACACTTGATTAATAAATCTGTGGCTACCTGCTCTGATCCTAGTGGATGAAAAAGCAGGCCTGTTGGCAGACAAGGCCAGGCAAGCTTGCAGGCCTAGGCCTCAAAATGGCCACCAGCCACATGGCCAGGCCCAACAACATCACAAAGGCCACCCCAAAAAACACACTTCCCCAACTCAATCCAATGCCATCCATGCCCTAAATGATGTCTAAATTCAACAGATCACACAGAAAACACTTGATTAATAAAGCTGTGGCTACCTACTCTGATCCTAGTGGATGAAAAAGCAGGCCTGTTGGCAGACAAGGCCAGGCAAGCTTGCAGGCCTAGGCCTCAAAATGGCCAACAGCCACATGGCCAGGCCCAACAACATCACAAAGGCCACCCCAAAAAACACACTTCCCCAACTCAATCCAATGCCATCCATGCCCTAAATGATGTCTAAATTCAACAGATCACACAGAAAACACTTGATTAATAAAGCTGTGGCTACCTGCTCTGATCCTAGTGGATGAAAAAGCAGGCCTGTTGGCAGACAAGGCCAGGCAAGCTTGCAGGCCTAGGCCTCAAAATGGCCACCAGCCACATGGCCAGGCCCAACAACATCACAAAGGCCACCCCCAAAAAACACACTTCCCCAACTCAATCCAATGCCATCCATGCCCTAAATGATGTCTAAATTCAACAGATCACACAGAAAACACTTGATTAATAAAGCTGTGGCTACCTGCTCTGATCCTAGTGGATGAAAAAGCAGGCCTGTTGGCAGACAAGGCCAGGCAAGATTGCAGGCCTAGGCCTCAAAATGGCCACCAGCCACATGGCCAGGCCCAACAACATCACAAAGGCCACCCCCAAAAAACACACTTCCCCAACTCAATCCAATGCCATCCGTGCCCTAAATGATGTCTAAATTCAACAGATCACACAGAAAACACTTGATCAATAAAGCTGTGGCTACCTGCTCTGATCCTAGTGGATGAAAAAGCAGGCCTGTTGGCAGACAAGGCCAGGCAAGCTTGCAGGCCTAGGCCTCAAAATGGCCACCAGCCACATGGCCAGGCCCAACAACATCACAAAGGCCACCCCCAAAAAACACACTTCCCCAACTCAATCCAATGCCATCCATGCCCTAAATGATGTCTAAATTCAACAGATCACACAGAAAACACTTGATTAATAAAGCTGTGGCTACCTGCTCTGATCCTAGTGGATGAAAAAGCAGGCCTGTTGGCAGACAAGGCCAGGCAAGCTTGCAGGCCTAGGCCTCAAAATGGCCACCAGCCACATGGCCAGGCCCAACAACATCACAAAGGCCACCCCAAAAAACACACTTCCCCAACTCAATCCAATGCCATCCATGCCCTAAATGATGTCTAAATTCAACAGATCACACAGAAAACACTTGATTAATAAAGCTGTGGCTACCTGCTCTGATCCTAGTGGATGAAAAAGCAGGCCTGTTGGCAGACAAGGCCAGGCAAGCTTGCAGGCCTAGGCCTCAAAATGGCCACCAGCCACATGGCCAGGCCCAACAACATCACAAAGGCCACCCCAAAAAACACACTTCCCCAACTCAATCCAATGCCATCTATGCCCTAAATGATGTCTAAATTCAACAGATCACAAAGAAAACTCTTGATTAATAAAGCTGTGGCTACCTGCTCTGATCCTAGTGGATGAAAAAGCAGGCCTGTTGGCAGACAAGGCCAGGCAAGCTTGCAGGCCTAGGCCTCAAAATGGCCACCAGCCACATGGCCAGGCCCAACAACATCACAAAGGCCACCCCCAAAAAACACACTTCCCCAACTCAATCCAATGCCATCCATGCCCTAAATGATGTCTAAATTCAACAGATCACACAGAAAACACTTGATTAATAAAGCTGTGGATACCTGCTCCGATCCTAGTGGATGAAAAAGCAGGCCTGTTGGCAGACAAGGCCAGGCAAGCTTGCAGGCCTAGGCCTCAAAATGGCCACCAGCCACATGGCCAGGCCCAACAACATCACAAAGGCCACCCCCAAAAAACACACTTCCACTACTCAATCCAATGCCATCCATGCCCTAAATGATGTCTAAATTCAACAGATCACACAGAAAACACTTGATTAATAAAACTGTGGCTACCTGCTCTGATCCTAGTGGATGAAAAAGCAGGCCTGTTGGCAGACAAGGCCAGGCAAGATTGCAGGCCTAGGCCTCAAAATGGCCACCAGCCACATGGCCAGGCCCAACAACACCACAAAGGCCACCCCCAAAAAACACACTTCCCCAGCTCAATCCAATGCCATCCATGCCCTAAATGATGTCTAAATTCAACAGATCACACAGAAAACACTTGATTAATAAAGCTGTGGCTACCTGCTCTGATCCTAGTGGATGAAAAAGCAGGCCTGTTGGCAGACAAGGCCAGGCAAGCTTGCAGGCCTAGGCTTCAAAATGGCCACCAGCCACATGGCCAGGCCCAACAACATCACAAAGGCCACCCCAAAAAACACACTTCCCCAACTCAATCCAATGCCATCCATGCCCTAAATGATGTCTAAATTCGACAGATCATACAGAAAACACTTGATTAATAAAGCTGTGGCTACCTGCTCTGATCCTAGTGGATGAAAAAGCAGGCCTGTTGGCAGACAAGGCCAGGCAAGCTTGCAGGCCTAGGCCTCAAAATGGCCACCAGCCACATGGCCAGGCCCAACAACATCACAAAGGCCACCCCAAAAAACACACTTCCCCAACTCAATCCAATGCCATCCATGCCCTAAATGATGTCTAAATTCAACAGATCACACAGAAAACACTTGATTAATAAAGCTGTGGCTACCTGCTCTGATCCTAGTGGATGAAAAAGCAGGCCTGTTGGCAGACAAGGCCAGGCAAGCTTGCAGGCCTAGGCCTCAAAATGGCCACCAGCCACATGGCCAGGCCCAACAACATCACAAAGGCCACCCCCAAAAAACACACTTCCCCAACTCAATCCAATGCCATCCATGCCCTAAATGATGTCTAAATTCAACAGATCACACAGAAAACACTTGATTAATAAAGCTGTGGCTACCTGCTCTGATCCTAGTGGATGAAAAAGCAGGCCTTTTGGCAGACAAGGCCAGGCAAGATTGCAGGCCTAGGCCTCAAAATGGCCACCAGCCACATGGCCAGGCCCAACAACATCACAAAGGCCACCCCCAAAAAACACACTTCCCCAACTCAATCCAATGCCATCCATGCCCTAAATGATGTCTAAATTCAACAGATCACACAGAAAACACTTGATTAATAAAGCTGTGGCTACCTGCTCTGATCCTAGTGGATGAAAAAGCAGGCCTGTTGGCAGACAAGGCCAGGCAAGCTTGCAGGCCTAGGCTTCAAAATGGCCACCAGCCACATGGCCAGGCCCAACAACATCACAAAGGCCACCCCAAAAAACACACTTCCCCAACTCAATCCAATGCCATCCATGCCCTAAATGATGTCTAAATTCAACAGATCACACAGAAAACACTTGATTAATAAAGCTGTGGCTACCTGCTCTGATCCTAGTGGATGAAAAAGCAGGCCTGTTGGCAGACAAGGCCAGGCAAGCTTGCAGGCCTAGGCCTCAAAATGGCCACCAGCCACATGGCCAGGCCCAACAACATCACAAAGGCCACCCCCAAAAAACACACTTCCCCAACTCAATCCAATGCCATCCATGCCCTAAATGATTAAATGATGTCTAAATTCAACAGATCACACAGAAACCACTTGATTAATAAAGCTGTGGCTACCTGCTCTGATCCTAGTGGATGAAAAAGCAGGCCTGTTGGCAGACAAGGCCAGACAAGCTTGCAGGCCTAGGCCTCAAAATGGCCACCAGCCACATGACCAGGCCCAACAACATCACAAAGGCCACCCCCAAAAAACACACTTCCCCAACTCAATCCAATGCCATCCATGCCCCAAATGATGTCTAAATTCAACAGATCACACAGAAAACACTTAATTAATAAAGCTGTGACTACCTGCTCTGATCCTAGTGGATGAAAAAGCAGGCCTGTTGGCAGACAAGGCCAGGCAAGCTTGCAGGCCTAGGCCTCAAAATGGCCACCAGCCACATGGCCAGGCCCAACAACATCACAAAGGCCACCCCCAAAAAACACACTTCCCCAACTCAATCCAATGCCATCCGTGCCCTAAATGATGTCTAAATTCAACAGATCACACAGAAAACACTTGATCAATAAAGCTGTGGCTACCTGCTCTGATCCTAGTGGATGAAAAAGCAGGCCTGTTGGCAGACAAGGCCAGGCAAGCTTGCAGGCCTAGGCCTCAAAATGGCCACCAGCCACATGGCCAGGCCCAACAACATCACAAAGGCCACCCCAAAAAACACACTTCCCCAACTCAATCCAATGCCATCCATGCCCTAAATGATGTCTAAATTCAACAGATCACAAAGAAAACACTTGATTAATAAATCTGTGGCTACCTGCTCTGATCCTAGTGGATGAAAAAGCAGGCCTGTTGGCAGACAAGGTCAGGCAAGCTTGCAGGCCTAGGCCTCAAAATGGCCACCAGCCACATGGCCAGGCCCAACAACATCACAAAGGCCACCCCAAAAAACACACTTCCCCAACTCAATCCAATGCCATCCATGCCCTAAATGATGTCTAACTTCAACAGATCACACAGAAAACACTTGATTAATAAAGCTGTGGCTACCTGCTCTGATCCCAGTGGATGAAAAAGCAGGCCTGTTGGCAGACAAGGCCAGGCAAGCTTGCAGGCCTAGGCCTCAAAATGGCCACCAGCCACATGGCCAGGCCCAACAACATCACAAAGGCCACCCCAAAAACCACACTTCCCCAACTCAATCCAATGCCATCCATGCCCTAAATGATGTCTAAATTCAACAGATCACACAGAAAACACTTGATTAATAAAGCTGTGGCTACCTGCTCTGATCCTAGTGGATGAAAAAGCAGGCCTGTTGGCAGACAAGGCCAGGCAAGCTTGCAGGCCTAGGCCTCAAAATGGCCACCAGCCACATGGCCAGGCCCAACAACATCACAAAGGCCACCCCCAAAAAACACACTTCCCCAACTCAATCCAATGCCATCCATGCCCTAAATGATGTCTAAATTCAACAGATCACACAGAAAACACTTGATTAATAAAGCTGTGGATACCTGCTCCGATCCTAGTGGATGAAAAAGCAGGCCTGTTGGCAGACAAGGCCAGGCAAGCTTGCAGGCCTAGGCCTCAAAATGGCCACCAGCCACATGGCCAGGCCCAACAACATCACAAAGGCCACCCCCAAAAAACACACTTCCACTACTCAATCCAATGCCATCCATGCCCTAAATGATGTCTAAATTCAACAGATCACACAGAAAACACTTGATTAATAAAACTGTGGCTACCTGCTCTGATCCTAGTGGATGAAAAAGCAGGCCTGTTGGCAGACAAGGCCAGGCAAGATTGCAGGCCTAGGCCTCAAAATGGCCACCAGCCACATGGCCAGGCCCAACAACACCACAAAGGCCACCCCCAAAAAACACACTTCCCCAGCTCAATCCAATGCCATCCATGCCCTAAATGATGTCTAAATTCAACAGATCACACAGAAAACACTTGATTAATAAAGCTGTGGCTACCTGCTCTGATCCTAGTGGATGAAAAAGCAGGCCTGTTGGCAGACAAGGCCAGGCAAGCTTGCAGGCCTAGGCTTCAAAATGGCCACCAGCCACATGGCCAGGCCCAACAACATCACAAAGGCCACCCCAAAAAACACACTTCCCCAACTCAATCCAATGCCATCCATGCCCTAAATGATGTCTAAATTCGACAGATCATACAGAAAACACTTGATTAATAAAGCTGTGGCTACCTGCTCTGATCCTAGTGGATGAAAAAGCAGGCCTGTTGGCAGACAAGGCCAGGCAAGCTTGCAGGCCTAGGCCTCAAAATGGCCACCAGCCACATGGCCAGGCCCAACAACATCACAAAGGCCACCCCAAAAAACACACTTCCCCAACTCAATCCAATGCCATCCATGCCCTAAATGATGTCTAAATTCAACAGATCACACAGAAAACACTTGATTAATAAAGCTGTGGCTACCTGCTCTGATCCTAGTGGATGAAAAAGCAGGCCTGTTGGCAGACAAGGCCAGGCAAGCTTGCAGGCCTAGGCCTCAAAATGGCCACCAGCCACATGGCCAGGCCCAACAACATCACAAAGGCCACCCCCAAAAAACACACTTCCCCAACTCAATCCAATGCCATCCATGCCCTAAATGATGTCTAAATTCAACAGATCACACAGAAAACACTTGATTAATAAAGCTGTGGCTACCTGCTCTGATCCTAGTGGATGAAAAAGCAGGCCTTTTGGCAGACAAGGCCAGGCAAGATTGCAGGCCTAGGCCTCAAAATGGCCACCAGCCACATGGCCAGGCCCAACAACATCACAAAGGCCACCCCCAAAAAACACACTTCCCCAACTCAATCCAATGCCATCCATGCCCTAAATGATGTCTAAATTCAACAGATCACACAGAAAACACTTGATTAATAAAGCTGTGGCTACCTGCTCTGATCCTAGTGGATGAAAAAGCAGGCCTGTTGGCAGACAAGGCCAGGCAAGCTTGCAGGCCTAGGCTTCAAAATGGCCACCAGCCACATGGCCAGGCCCAACAACATCACAAAGGCCACCCCAAAAAACACACTTCCCCAACTCAATCCAATGCCATCCATGCCCTAAATGATGTCTAAATTCAACAGATCACACAGAAAACACTTGATTAATAAAGCTGTGGCTACCTGCTCTGATCCTAGTGGATGAAAAAGCAGGCCTGTTGGCAGACAAGGCCAGGCAAGCTTGCAGGCCTAGGCCTCAAAATGGCCACCAGCCACATGGCCAGGCCCAACAACATCACAAAGGCCACCCCCAAAAAACACACTTCCCCAACTCAATCCAATGCCATCCATGCCCTAAATGATGTCTAAATTCAACAGATCACACAGAAACCACTTGATTAATAAAGCTGTGGCTACCTGCTCTGATCCTAGTGGATGAAAAAGCAGGCCTGTTGGCAGACAAGGCCAGACAAGCTTGCAGGCCTAGGCCTCAAAATGGCCACCAGCCACATGGCCAGGCCCAACAACATCACAAAGGCCACCCCCAAAAAACACACTTCCCCAACTCAATCCAATGCCATCCATGCCCCAAATGATGTCTAAATTCAACAGATCACACAGAAAACACTTGATTAATAAAGCTGTGACTACCTGCTCTGATCCTAGTGGATGAAAAAGCAGGCCTGTTGGCAGACAAGGCCAGGCAAGCTTGCAGGCCTAGGCCTCAAAATGGCCACCAGCCACATGGCCAGGCCCAACAACATCACAAAGGCCACCCCCAAAAAACACACTTCCCCAACTCAATCCAATGCCATCCGTGCCCTAAATGATGTCTAAATTCAACAGATCACACAGAAAACACTTGATCAATAAAGCTGTGGCTACCTGCTCTGATCCTAGTGGATGAAAAAGCAGGCCTGTTGGCAGACAAGGCCAGGCAAGCTTGCAGGCCTAGGCCTCAAAATGGCCACCAGCCACATGGCCAGGCCCAACAACATAACAAAGGCCACCCCCAAAAAACACACTTCCCCAACTCAATCCAATGCCATCCATGCCCTAAATGATGTCTAAATTCAACAGATCACACAGAAAACACTTGATTAATAAAGCTGTGGCTACCTGCTCTGATCCTAGTGGATGAAAAAGCAGGCCTGTTGGCAGACAAGGCCAGGCAAGCTTGCAGGCCTAGGCCTCAAAATGGCCACCAGCCACATGGCCAGGCCCAACAACATCACAAAGGCCACCCCAAAAAACACACTTCCCCAACTCAATCCAATGCCATCCATGCCCTAAATGATGTCTAACTTCAACAGATCACACAGAAAACACTTGATTAATAAAGCTGTGGCTACCTGCTCTGATCCCAGTGGATGAAAAAGCAGGCCTGTTGGCAGACAAGGCCAGGCAAGCTTGCAGGCCTAGGCCTCAAAATGGCCACCAGCCACATGGCCAGGCCCAACAACATCACAAAGGCCACCCCAAAAAACACACTTCCCCAACTCAATCCAATGCCATCCATGCCCTAAATGATGTCTAAATTCAACAGATCACACAGAAAACACTTGATTAATAAAGCTGTGGCTACCTGCTCTGATCCTAGTGGATGAAAAAGCAGGCCTGTTGGCAGACAAGGCCAGGCAAGCTTGCAGGCCTAGGCCTCAAAATGGCCACCAGCCACATGGCCAGGCCCAACAACATCACAAAGGCCACCCCCAAAAAACACACTTCCCCAACTCAATCCAATGCCATCCATGCCCTAAATGATGTCTAAATTCAACAGATCACACAGAAAACACTTGATTAATAAAGCTGTGGATACCTGCTCCGATCCTAGTGGATGAAAAAGCAGGCCTGTTGGCAGACAAGGCCAGGCAAGCTTGCAGGCCTAGGCCTCAAAATGGCCACCAGCCACATGGCCAGGCCCAACAACATCACAAAGGCCACCCCCAAAAAACACACTTCCCCTACTCAATCCAATGCCATCCATGCCCTAAATGATGTCTAAATTCAACAGATCACACAGAAAACACTTGATTAATAAAGCTGTGGATACCTGCTCCGATCCTAGTGGATGAAAAAGCAGGCCTGTTGGCAGACAAGGCCAGGCAAGCTTGCAGGCCTAGGCCTCAAAATGGCCACCAGCCACATGGCCAGGCCCAACAACATCACAAAGGCCACCCCCAAAAAACACACTTCCCCAACTCAATCCAATGCCATCCATGCCCTAAATGATGTCTAAATTCAACAGATCACACAGAAAACACTTGATTAATAAAGCTGTGGCTACCTGCTCTGATCCTAGTGGATGAAAAAGCAGGCCTGTTGGCAGACAAGGCCAGGCAAGCTTGCAGGCCTAGGCCTCAAAATGGCCACCAGCCACATGGCCAGGCCCAACAATATCACAAAGGCCACCCCCAAAAAACACACTTTCCCAACTCAATCCAATGCCATCCATGCCCTAAATGATGTCTAAATTCAACAGATCACACAGAAAACACTTGATTAATAAAGCTGTGGCTACCTGCTCTGATCCTAGTGGATGAAAAAGCAGGCCTGTTGGCAGACAAGGCCAGGCAAGCTTGCAGGCCTAGGCCTCAAAATGGCCACCAGCCACATGGCCAGGCCCAACAACATCACAAAGGCCTCCCCCAAAAACACACTTCCCCAACTCAATCCAATGCCATCCATGCCCTAAATGATGTCTAAATTCAACAGATCACACAGAAAACACTTGATTAATAAAGCTGTGGCTACCTGCTCTGATCCTAGTGGATGAAAAAGCAGGCCTGTTGGCAGACAAGGCCAGGCAAGATTGCAGGCCTAGGCCTCAAAATGGCCACCAGCCACATGGCCAGGCCCAACAACATCACAAAGGCCACCCCCAAAAAACACACTTCCCCAACTCAATCCAATGCCATCCGTGCCCTAAATGATGTCTAAATTCAACAGATCACACAGAAAACACTTGATCAATAAAGCTGTGGCTACCTGCTCTGATCCTAGTGGATGAAAAAGCAGGCCTGTTGGCAGACAAGGCCAGGCAAGCTTGCAGGCCTAGGCCTCAAAATGGCCACCAGCCACATGGCCAGGCCCAACAACATCACAAAGGCCACCCCCAAAAAACACACTTCCCCAACTCAATCCAATGCCATCCATGCCCTAAATGATGTCTAAATTCAACAGATCACACAGAAAACACTTGATTAATAAAGCTGTGGCTACCTGCTCTGATCCTAGTGGATGAAAAAGCAGGCCTGTTGGCAGACAAGGCCAGGCAAGCTTGCAGGCCTAGGCCTCAAAATGGCCACCAGCCACATGGCCAGGCCAAACAACATCACAAAGGCCACTCCAAAAAACACACTTCCCCAACTCAATCCAATGCCATCCATGCCCTAAATGATGTCTAAATTCAACAGATCACAAAGAAAACACTTGATTAATAAATCTGTGGCTACCTGCTCTGATCCTAGTGGATGAAAAAGCAGGCCTGTTGGCAGACAAGGCCAGGCAAGCTTGCAGGCCTAGGCCTCAAAATGGCCACCAGCCACATGGCCAGGCCCAACAACATCACAAAGGCCACCCCAAAAAACACACTTCCCCAACTCAATCCAATGCCATCCATGCCCTAAATGATGTCTAAATTCAACAGATCACACAGAAAACACTTGATTAATAAAGCTGTGGCTACCTGCTCTGATCCTAGTGGATGAAAAAGCAGGCCTGTTGGCAGACAAGGCCAGGCAAGCTTGCAGGCCTAGGCCTCAAAATGGCCAACAGCCACATGGACAGGCCCAACAACATCACAAAGGCCACCCCAAAAAACACACTTCCCCAACTCAATCCAATGCCATCCATGCCCTAAATGATGTCTAAATTCAACAGATCACACAGAAAACACTTGATTAATAAAGCTGTGGCTACCTGCTCTGATCCTAGTGGATGAAAAAGCAGGCCTGTTGGCAGACAAGGCCAGGCAAGCTTGCAGGCCTAGGCCTCAAAATGGCCACCAGCCACATGGCCAGGCCCAACAACATCACAAAGGCCACCCCCAAAAAACACACTTCCCCAACTCAATCCAATGCCATCCATGCCCTAAATGATGTCTAAATTCAACAGATCACACAGAAAACACTTGATTAATAAAGCTGTGGCTACCTGCTCTGATCCTAGTGGATGAAAAAGCAGGCCTGTTGGCAGACAAGGCCAGGCAAGCTTGCAGGCCTAGGCCTCAAAATGGCCACCAGCCACATGGCCAGGCCCAACAACATCACAAAGGCCACCCCAAAAAACACACTTCCCCAACTCAATCCAATGCCATCCATGCCCTAAATGATGTCTAAATTCAACAGATCACACAGAAAACACTTGATTAATAAAGCTGTGGCTACCTGCTCTGATCCTAGTGGATGAAAAAGCAGGCCTGTTGGCAGACAAGGCCAGGCAAGCTTGCAGGCCTAGGCCTCAAAATGGCCACCAGCCACATGGCCAGGCCCAACAACATCACAAAGGCCACCCCAAAAAACACACTTCCCCAACTCAATCCAATGCCATCTATGCCCTAAATGATGTCTAAATTCAACAGATCACAAAGAAAACACTTGATTAATAAAGCTGTGGCTACCTGCTCTGATCCTAGTGGATGAAAAAGCAGGCCTGTTGGCAGACAAGGCCAGGCAAGCTTGCAGGCCTAGGCCTCAAAATGGCCACCAGCCACATGGCCAGGCCCAACAACATCACAAAGGCCACCCCCAAAAAACACACTTCCCCAACTCAATCCAATGCCATCCATGCCCTAAATGATGTCTAAATTCAACAGATCACACAGAAAACACTTGATTAATAAAGCTGTGGATACCTGCTCCGATCCTAGTGGATGAAAAAGCAGGCCTGTTGGCAGACAAGGCCAGGCAAGCTTGCAGGCCTAGGCCTCAAAATGGCCACCAGCCACATGGCCAGGCCCAACAACATCACAAAGGCCACCCCCAAAAAACACACTTCCACTACTCAATCCAATGCCATCCATGCCCTAAATGATGTCTAAATTCAACAGATCACACAGAAAACACTTGATTAATAAAACTGTGGCTACCTGCTCTGATCCTAGTGGATGAAAAAGCAGGCCTGTTGGCAGACAAGGCCAGGCAAGATTGCAGGCCTAGGCCTCAAAATGGCCACCAGCCACATGGCCAGGCCCAACAACATCACAAAGGCCACCCCCAAAAAACACACTTCCCCAGCTCAATCCAATGCCATCCATGCCCTAAATGATGTCTAAATTCAACAGATCACACAGAAAACACTTGATTAATAAAGCTGTGGCTACCTGCTCTGATCCTAGTGGATGAAAAAGCAGGCCTGTTGGCAGACAAGGCCAGGCAAGCTTGCAGGCCTAGGCTTCAAAATGGCCACCAGCCACATGGCCAGGCCCAACAACATCACAAAGGCCACCCCAAAAAACACACTTCCCCAACTCAATCCAATGCCATCCATGCCCTAAATGATGTCTAAATTCAACAGATCATACAGAAAACACTTGATTAATAAAGCTGTGGCTACCTGCTCTGATCCTAGTGGATGAAAAAGCAGGCCTGTTGGCAGACAAGGCCAGGCAAGCTTGCAGGCCTAGGCCTCAAAATGGCCACCAGCCACATGGCCAGGCCCAACAACATCACAAAGGCCACCCCAAAAAACACACTTCCCCAACTCAATCCAATGCCATCCATGCCCTAAATGATGTCTAAATTCAACAGATCAAACAGAAAACACTTGATTAATAAAGCTGTGGCTACCTGCTCTGATCCTAGTGGATGAAAAAGCAGGCCTGTTGGCAGACAAGGCCAGGCAAGCTTGCAGGCCTAGGCCTCAAAATGGCCACCAGCCACATGGCCAGGCCCAACAACATCACAAAGGCCACCCCCAAAAAACACACTTCCCCAACTCAATCCAATGCCATCCATGCCCTAAATGATGTCTAAATTCAACAGATCACACAGAAAACACTTGATTAATAAAGCTGTGTCTACCTGCTCTGATCCTAGTGGATGAAAAAGCAGGCCTTTTGGCAGACAAGGCCAGGCAAGATTGCAGGCCTAGGCCTCAAAATGGCCACCAGCCACATGGCCAGGCCCAACAACATCACAAAGGCCACCCCCAAAAAACACACTTCCCCAACTCAATCCAATGCCATCCATGCCCTAAATGATGTCTAAATTCAACAGATCACACAGAAAACACTTGATTAATAAAGCTGTGGCTACCTGCTCTGATCCTAGTGGATGAAAAAGCAGGCCTGTTGGCAGACAAGGCCAGGCAAGCTTGCAGGCCTAGGCTTCAAAATGGCCACCAGCCACATGGCCAGGCCCAACAACATCACAAAGGCCACCCCAAAAAACACACTTCCCCAAC
The DNA here is from genome assembly GCF_964204655.1 of Triturus cristatus. Classification (NCBI taxonomy): domain Eukaryota; kingdom Metazoa; phylum Chordata; class Amphibia; order Caudata; family Salamandridae; genus Triturus; species Triturus cristatus. Next base: position 167,505 of record NW_028188360.1, read on the forward strand.
TCAATCCAATGCCATCCATGCCCTAAATGATGTCTAAATTCAACAGATCACACAGAAAACACTTGATTAATAAAGCTGTGGCTACCTGCTCTGATCCTAGTGGATGGAAAAGCAGGCCTGTTGGCAGACAAGGCCAGGCAAGCTTGCAGGCCTAGGCCTCAAAATGGCCACCAGCCACATGGCCAGGCCCAACAACATCACAAAAGCCACCCCCAAAAAACACACTTCCCCAACTCAATCCAATGCCATCCATGCCCTAAATGATGTCTAAATTCAACAGATCACACAGAAACCACTTGATTAATAAAGCTGTGGCTACCTGCTCTGATCCTAGTGGATGAAAAAGCAGGCCTGTTGGCAGACAAGGCCAGACAAGCTTGCAGGCCTAGGCCTCAAAATGGCCACCAGCCACATGGCCAGGCCCAACAACATCACAAAGGCCACCCCCAAAAAACACACTTCCCCAACTCAATCCAATGCCATCCATGCCCCAAATGATGTCTAAATTCAACAGATCACACAGAAAACACTTGATTAATAAAGCTGTGACTACCTGCTCTGATCCTAGTGGATGAAAAAGCAGGCCTGTTGGCAGACAAGGCCAGGCAAGCTTGAAGGCCTAGGCCTCAAAATGGCCACCAGCCACATGGCCAGGCCCAACAACATCACAAAGGCCACCCCCAAAAACACACTTCCCCAACTCAATCCAATGCCATCCATGCCCTAAATGATGTCTAAATTCAACAGATCACACAGGAAACACTTGATAAATAAAGCTGTGGCTACCTGCTCTGATCCTAGTGGATGAAAAAGCAGGCCTGTTGGCAGACAAGGCCAGGCAAGCTTGCAGGCCTAGGCCTCAAAATGGCCACCAGCCACATGGCCAGGCCCAACAACATAACAAAGGCCACCCCCAAAAAACACACTTCCCCAACTCAATCCAATGCCATCCATGCCCTAAATGATGTCTAAATTCAACAGATCACACAGAAAACACTTGATTAATAAAGCTGTGGCTACCTGCTCTGATCCTAGTGGATGAAAAAGCAGGCCTGTTGGCAGACAAGGCCAGGCAAGCTTGCAGGCCTAGGCCTCAAAATGGCCACCAGCCACATGGCCAGGCCCAACAACATCACAAAGGCCAACCCCAAAAAACACACTTCCCCAACTCAATCCAATGCCATCCATGCCCTAAATGATGTCCAAATTCAACAGATCACACAGAAAACACTTGATTAATAAAGCTGTGGCTACCTGCTCTGATCCTAGTGGATGAAAAAGCAGGCCTGTTGGCAGACAAGGCCAGGCAAGCTTGCAGGCCTAGGCCTCAAAATGGCCACCAGCCACATGGCCAGGCCCAACAACATCACAAAGGCCACCCCAAAAAACACACTTCCCCAACTCAATCCAATGCCATCCATGCCCTAAATGATGTCCAAATTCAACAGATCACACAGAAAACACTTGATTAATAAAGCTGTGGCTACCTGCTCTGATCCTAGTGGATGAAAAAGCAGGCCTGTTGGCAGACAAGGCCAGGCAAGCTTGCAGGCCTAGGCCTCAAAATGGCCACCAGCCACATGGCCAGGCCCAACAACATCACAAAGGCCACCCCAAAAAACACACTTCCCCAACTCAATCCAATGCCATCCATGCCCTAAATGATGTCTAAATTCAACAGATCACACAGAAAACACTTGATTAATAAAGCTGTGGCTACCTGCTCTGATCCTAGTGGATGAAAAAGCAGGCCTGTTGGCAGACAAGGCCAGGCAAGCTTGCAGGCCTAGGCCTCAAAATGGCCACCAGCCACATGGCCAGGCCCAACAACATCACAAAGGCCACCCCAAAAAACACACTTCCCCAACTCAATCCAATGCCATCCATGCCCTAAATGATGTCTAAATTCAACAGATCACACAGAAAACACTTGATTTATAAAGCTGTGGCTACCTGCTCTGATCCTAGTGGATGAAAAAGCAGGCCTGTTGGCAGACAAGGCCAGGCAAGCTTGCAGGCCTAGGCCTCAAAATGGCCACCAGCCACAAGGCCAGGCCCAACAACATCACAAAGGCCACCCCAAAAAACACACTTCCCCAACTCAATCCAATGCCATCCATGCCCTAAATGATGTCTAAATTCAACAGATCACACAGAAAACACTTGATTAATAAAGCTGTGGCTACCTGCTCTGATCCTAGTGGATGAAAAAGCAGGCCTGTTGTCAGACAAGGCCAGGCAAGCTTGCAGGCCTAGGCCTCAAAATGGCCACCAGCCACATGGCCAGGCCCAACAACATCACAAAGGCCACCCCCAAAAAACACACTTCCCCAACTCAATCCAATGCCATCCATGCCCTAAATGATGTCTAAATTCAACAGATCACACAGAAAAACCTTGATTAATAAAGCTGTGGCTACCTACTCTGATCCTAGTGGATGAAAAAGCAGGCCTGTTGGCAGACAAGGCCAGGCAAGCTTGCAGGCCTAGGCCTCAAAATGGCCACCAGCCTCATGGCCAGGCCCAACAACATCACAAAGGCCACCCCAAAAAACACACTTCCCCAACTCAATCCAATGCCATCCATGCCCTAAATGATGTCTAAATTCAACAGATCACACAGAAAACACTTGATTAATAAAGCTGTGGCTACCTGCTCTGATCCTTGTGGATGAAAAAGCAGGCCTGTTGGCAGACAAGGCCAGGCAAGCTTGCAGGCCTAGGCCTCAAAATGGCCACCAGCCACATGGCCAGGCCCAACAACATCACAAAGGCCACCCCCAAAAAACACACTTCCCCATCTCAATCCAATGCCATCCATGCCCTAAATGATGTCTAAATTCAACAGATCACACAGAAAACACTTGATTAATAAAGCTGTGGATACCTTCTCCGATCCTAGTGGATGAAAAAGCAGGCCTGTTGGCAGACAAGGCCAGGCAAGCTTGCAGGCCTAGGCCTCAAAATGGCCACCAGCCACATGGCCAGGCCCAACAACATCACAAAGGCCACCCCCAAAAAACACACTTCCCCTACTCAATCCAATGCCATCCATGCCCTAAATGATGTCTAAATTCAACAGATCACACAGAAAACACTTGATTAATAAAGCTGTGGCTACCTGCTCTGATCCTAGTGGATGAAAAAGCAGGCCTGTTGGCAGACAAGGCCAGGCAAGATTGCAGGCCTAGGCCTCAAAATGGCCACCAGCCACATGGCCAGGCCCAACAACATCACAAAGGCCACCCCCAAAAAACACACTTCCCCAACTCAATGCAATGCCATCCATGCCCTAAATGATGTCTAAATTCAACAGATCACACAGAAAACACTTGATTGATAAAGCTGTGGCTACCTGCTCTGATCCTAGTGGATGAAGAAGCAGGCCTGTTGGCAGACAAGGCCAGGCAAGCTTGCAGGCCTAGGCTTCAAAATGGCCACCAGCCACATGGCCAGGCCCAACAACATCACAAAGGCCACCCCCAGAAAACACACTTCCCCTACTCAATCCAATGCCATCCATGCCCTAAATGATGTCTAAATTCAACAGATCACACAGAAAACACTTGATTAATAAAGCTGTGGATACCTGCTCCGATCCTAGTGGATGAAAAAGCAGGCCTGTTAGCAGACAAGGCCAGGCAAGCTTGCAGGCCTAGGCCTCAAAATGGCCACCATCCCCATGGCCAGGCCCAACAACATCACAAAGGCCACCCCCAAAAAACACACTTCCCCAACTCAATCCAATGCCATCCATGCCCTAAATGATGTCTAAATTCAACAGATCACACAGAAAACACTTGATTAATAAAGCTGTGGCTACCTGCTCTGATCCTAGTGGATGAAAAAGCAGGCCTGTTGGCAGACAAGGCCAGGCAAGCTTGCAGGCCTAGGCTTCAAAATGGCCACCAGCCACATGGCCAGGCCCAACAACATCACAAAGGGCACCCCAAAAAACGCACTTCCCCAACTCAATCCAATGCCATCCATGCCCTAAATGATGTCTAAATTCAACAGATCATACAGAAAACACTTGATTAATAAAGCTGTGGCTACCTGCTCTGATCCTAGTGGATGAAAAAGCAGGCCTGTTGGCAGACAAGGCCAGGCAAGCTTGCAGGCCTAGGCCTCAAAATGGCCACCAGCCACATGGCCAGGCCCAACAACATCACAAAGGCCACCCCAAAAAACACACTTCCCCAACTCAATCCAATGCCATCCATGCCCTAAATGATGTCTAAATTCAACAGATCACACAGAAAACACTTGATTTATAAAGCTGTGGCTACCTGCTCTGATCCTAGTGGATGAAAAAGCAGGCCTGTTGGCAGACAAGGCCAGGCAAGCTTGCAGGCCTAGGCCTCAAAATGGCCACCAGCCACAAGGCCAGGCCCAACAACATCACAAAGGCCACCCCAAAAAACACACTTCCCCAACTCAATCCAATGCCATCCATGCCCTAAATGATGTCTAAATTCAACAGATCACACAGAAAACACTTGATTAATAAAGCTGTGGCTACCTGCTCTGATCCTAGTGGATGAAAAAGCAGGCCTGTTGGCAGACAAGGCCAGGCAAGATTGCAGGCCTAGGCCTCAAAATGGCCACCAGCCACATGGCCAGGCCCAACAACATCACAAAGGCCACCCCCAAAAAACACACTTCCCCAACTCAATCCAATGCCATCCATGCCCTAAATGATGTCTAAATTCAACAGATCACACAGAAAACACTTGATTGATAAAGCTGTGGCTACCTGCTCTGATCCTAGTGGATGAAAAAGCAGGCCTGTTGGCAGACAAGGCCAGGCAAGCTTGCAGGCCTAGGCTTCAAAATGGCCACCAGCCACATGGCCAGGCCCAACAACATCACAAAGGCCACCCCCAGAAAACACACTTCCCCTACTCAATCCAATGCCATCCATGCCCTAAATGATGTCTAAATTCAACAGATCACACAGAAAACACTTGATTAATAAAGCTGTGGATACCTGCTCCGATCCTAGTGGATGAAAAAGCAGGCCTGTTAGCAGACAAGGCCAGGCAAGCTTGCAGGCCTAGGCCTCAAAATGGCCACCAGCCCCATGGCCAGGCCCAACAACATCACAAAGGCCACCCCCAAAAAACACACTTCCCCAACTCAATCCAATGCCATCCATGCCCTAAATGATGTCTAAATTCAACAGATCACACAGAAAACACTTGATTAATAAAGCTGTGGCTACCTGCTCTGATCCTAGTGGATGAAAAAGCAGGCCTGTTGGCAGACAAGGCCAGGCAAGCTTGCAGGCCTAGGCTTCAAAATGGCCACCAGCCACATGGCCAGGCCCAACAACATCACAAAGGCCACCCCAAAAAACGCACTTCCCCAACTCAATCCAATGCCATCCATGCCCTAAATGATGTCTAACTTCAACAGATCATACAGAAAACACTTGATTAATAAAGCTGTGGCTACCTGCTCTGATCCTAGTGGATGAAAAAGCAGGCCTGTTGGCAGACAAGGCCAGGCAAGCTTGCAGGCCTAGGCCTCAAAATGGCCACCAGCCACATGGCCAGGCCCAACAACATCACAAAGGCCACCCCAAAAAACACACTTCCCCAACTCAATCCAATGCCATCCATGCCCTAAATGATGTCTAAATTCAACAGATCACACAGAAAACACTTGATTTATAAAGCTGTGGCTACCTGCTCTGATCCTAGTGGATGAAAAAGCAGGCCTGTTGGCAGACAAGGCCAGGCAAGCTTGCAGGCCTAGGCCTCAAAATGGCCACCAGCCACAAGGCCAGGCCCAACAACATCACAAAGGCCACCCCAAAAAACACACTTCCCCAACTCAATCCAATGCCATCCATGCCCTAAATGATGTCTAAATTCAACAGATCACACAGAAAACACTTGATTAATAAAGCTGTGGCTACCTGCTCTGATCCTAGTGGATGAAAAAGCAGGCCTGTTGGCAGACAAGGCCAGGCAAGCTTGCAGGCCTAGGCCTCAAAATGGCCACCAGCCACATGGCCAGGCCCAACAACATCACAAAGGCCACCTCCAAAAAACACACTTCCCCAACTCAATCCAATGCCATCCATGCCCTAAATGATGTCTAAATTCAACAGATCACACAGAAAACACTTGATTAATAAAGCTGTGGCTACCTGCTCTGATCCTAGTGGATGAAAAAGCAGGCCTGTTGGCAGACAAGGCCAGGCAAGCTTGCAGGCCTAGGCCTCAAAATGGCCACCAGCCACATGGCCAGGACCAACAACATCACAAAGGCCACCCCCAAAAAACACACTTCCCCAACTCAATCCAATGCCATCCATGCCCTAAATGATGTCTAAATTCAACAGATCACACAGAAAACACTTGATTAATAAAGCTGTGGATACCTTCTCCGATCCTAGTGGATGAAAAAGCAGGCCTGTTGGCAGACAAGGCCAGGCAAGCTTGCAGGCCTAGGCCTCAAAATGGCCACCAGCCACATGGCCAGGCCCAACAACATCACAAAGGCCACCCCCAAAAAACACACTTCCCCTACTCAATCCAATGCCATCCATGCCCTAAATGATGTCTAAATTCAACAGATCCCACAGAAAACACTTGATTAATAAAGCTGTGGCTACCTGCTCTGATCCTAGTGGATGAAAAAGCAGGCCTGTTGGCAGACAAGGCCAGGCAAGATTACAGGCCTAGGCCTCAAAATGGCCACCAGCCACATGGCCAGGCCCAACAACATCACAAAGGCCACCCCCAAAAAACACACTTCCCCAACTCAATCCAATGCCATCCATGCCCTAAATGATGTCTAAATTCAACAGATCACACAGAAAACACTTGATTGATAAAGCTGTGGCTACCTGCTCTGATCCTAGTGGATGAAAAAGCAGGCCTGTTGGCAGACAAGGCCAGGCAAGCTTGCAGGCCTAGGCTTCAAAATGGCCACCAGCCACATGGCCAGGCCCAACAACATCACAAAGGCCACCCCCAGAAAACACACTTCCCCTACTCAATCCAATGCCATCCATGCCCTAAATGATGTCTAAATTCAACAGATCACACAGAAAACACTTGATTAATAAAGCTGTGGATACCTGCTCCGATCCTAGTGGATGAAAAAGCAGGCCTGTTAGCAGACAAGGCCAGGCAAGCTTGCAGGCCTAGGCCTCAAAATGGCCACCAGCCACATGGCCAGGCCCAACAACATCACAAAGGCCACCCCCAAAAAACACACTTCCCCTACTCAATCCAATGCCATCCATGCCCTAAATGATGTCTAAATTCAACAGATCACACAGAAAACACTTGATTAATAAAGCTGTGGCTACCTGCTCTGATCCTAGTGGATGAAAAAGCAGGCCTGTTGGCAGACAAGGCCAGACAAGATTGCAGGCCTAGGCCTCAAAATGGCCACCAGCCACATGGCCAGGCCCAACAACATCACAAAGGCCACCCCCAAAAAACACACTTCCCCAACTCAATCCAATGCCATCCATGCCCTAAATGATGTCTAAATTCAACAGATCACACAGAAAACACTTGATTAATAAAGCTGTGGCTACCTGCTCTGATCCTAGTGGATGAAAAAGCAGGCCTGTTGGCAGACAAGGCCAGGCAAGCTTGCAGGCCTAGGCTTCAAAATGGCCACCAGCCACATGGCCAGGCCCAACAACATCACAAAGGCCACCCCAAAAAACACACTTCCCCAACTCAATCCAATGCCATCCATGCCCTAAATGATGTCTAAATTCAACAGATCATACAGAAAACACTTGATTAATAAAGCTGTGGCTACCTGCTCTGATCCTAGTGGATGAAAAAGCAGGCCTGTTGGCAGACAAGGCCAGGCAAGCTTGCAGGCCTAGGCCTCAAAATGGCCACCAGCCACATGGCCAGGCCCAACAACATCACAAAGGCCACCCCCAAAAAACACACTTTCCCAACTCAATCCAATGCCATCCATGCCCTAAATGATGTCTAAATTCAACAGATCACACAGAAAACACTTGATTAATAAAGCTGTGGCTACCTGCTCTGATCCTAGTGGATGAAAAAGCAGGCCTGTTGGCAGACAAGGCCAGGCAAGCTTGCAGGCCTAGGCCTCAAAATGGCCACCAGCCACATGGCCAGGCCCAACAACATCACAAAGGCCACCCCCAAAAACACACTTCCCCAACTCAATCCAATACCATCCATGCCCTAAATTATGTCTAAATTCAACAGATCACACAGAAAACACTTGATTAATAAAGCTGTGGCTACCTGCTCTGATCCTAGTGGATGAAAAAGCAGGCCTGTTGGCAGACAAGGCCAGGCAAGATTGCAGGCCTAGGCCTCAAAATGGCCACCAGCCACATGGCCAGGCCCAACAACATCACAAAGGCCACCCCCAAAAAACACACTTCCCCAACTCAATCCAATGCCATCCGTGCCCTAAATGATGTCTAAATTCAACAGATCACACAGAAAACACTTGATTAATAAAGCTGTGGCTACCTGCTCTGATCCTAGTGGATGAAAAAGCAGGCCTGTTGGCAGACAAGGCCAGGCAAGCTTGCAGGCCTAGGCCTCAAAATGGCCACCAGCCACATGGCCAGGCCCAACAACATCACAAAGGCCACCCCCAAAAACACACTTCCCCAACTCAATCCAATGCCATCCATGCCCTAAATGATGTCTAAATTCAACAGATCACACAGAAAACACTTGATTAATAAAGCTGTGGCTACCTGCTCTGATCCTAGTGGATGAAAAATCAGGCCTGTTGGCAGACAAGGCCAGGCAAGCTTGCAGGCCTAGGCCTCAAAATGGCCACCAGCCACATGGCCAGGCCCAACAACATCACAAAGGCCACCCCCAAAAAACACACTTCCCCAACTCAATCCAATGCCATCCATGCCCTAAATGATGTCTAAATTCAACAGATCACACAGAAAACACTTGATTAATAAAGCTGTGGCTACCTGCTCTGATCCTAGTGGATGAAAAAGCAGGCCTGTTGGCAGACAAGGCCAGGCAAGCTTGCAGGCCTAGGCCTCAAAATGGCCACCAGCCACATGGCCAGGCCCAACAACATCACAAAGGCCACCCCAAAAAACACACTTCCCCAACTCAATCCAATGCCATCCATGCCCTAAATGATATCTAAATTCAACAGATCACACAGAAAACACTTGATTAATAAAGCTGTGGCTACCTGCTCTGATCCTAGTGGATGAAAAAGCAGGCCTGTTGGCAGACAAGGCCAGGCAAGCTTGCAGGCCTAGGCCTCAAAATGGCCACCAGCCACATGGCCAGGCCCAACAACATCACAAAGGCCACCCCAAAAAACACACTTCCCCAACTCAATCCAATGCCATCCATGCCCTAAATGATGTCTAAATTCAACAGATCACACAGAAAACACTTGATTAATAAAGCTGTGGCTACCTGCTCTGATCCTAGTGGATGAAAAAGCAGGCCTGTTGGCAGACAAGGCCAGGCAAGCTTGCAGGCCTAGGCCTCAAAATGGCCAACAGCCACATGGCCAGGCCCAACAAAATCACAAAGGCCACCCCAAAAAACACACTTCCCCAACTCAATCCAATGCCATCCATGCCCTAAATGATGTCTAAATTCAACAGATCACACAGAAAACACTTGATTAATAAAGCTGTGGCTACCTACTCTGATCCTAGTGGATGAAAAAGCAGGCCTGTTGGCAGACAAGGCCAGGCAAGCTTGCAGGCCTAGGCCTCAAAATGGCCACCAGCCACATGGTCAGGCCCAACAACATCACAAAGGCCACCCCCAAAAAACACAGTTCCCCAACTCAATCCAATGCCATCCATGCCCTAAATGATGTCTAAATTCAACAGATCACACAGAAAACACTTGATTAATAAAGCTGTGGCTACCTGCTCTGATCCTAGTGGATGAAAAAGCAGGCCTGTTGGCAGACAAGGCCAGGCAAGCTTGCAGGCCTAGGCCTCAAAATGGCCACCAGCCACATGGCCAGGCCCAACAGCATCACAAAGGCCACCCCAAAAAACACACTTCCCCAACTCAATCCAATGCCATCCATGCCCTAAATGATGTCTAAATTCAACAGATCACACAGAAAACACTTGATTAATAAAGCTGTGGCTACCTGCTCTGATCCTAGTGGATGAATAAGCAGGCCTGTTGGCAGACAAGGCCAGGCAAGCTTGCAGGCCTAGGCCTCAAAATGGCCACCAGCCACATGGCCAGGCCCAACAACATCACAAAGGCCACCCCAAAAAACACACTTCCCCAACTCAATCCAATGCCATCTATGCCATAAATGATGTCTAAATTCAACAGATCACAAAGAAAACACTTGATTAATAAAGCTGTGGCTACCTGCTCTGATCCTATTGGATGAAAAAGCAGGCCTGTTGGCAGACAAGGCCAGGCAAGCTTGCAGGCCTCGGCCTCAAAATGGCCACCAGCCACATGGCCAGGCCCAACAACATCACAAAGGCCACCCCCAAAAAACACACTTCCCCAACTCAATCCAATGCCATCCATGCCCTAAATGATGTCTAAATTCAACAGATCACACAGAAAACACTTGATTAATACAGCTGTGGATACCTGCTCCGATCCTAGTGGATGAAAAAGCAGGCCTGTTGGCAGACAAGGCCAGGCAAGCTTGCAGGCCTAGGCCTCAAAATGGCCACCAGCCACATGGCCAGGCCCAACAACAGCACAAAGGCCACCCCCAAAAAACACACTTCCACTACTCAATCCAATGCCATACATGCCCTAAATGATGTCTAAATTCAACAGATCACACAGAAAACACTTGATTAATAAAGCTGTGGCTACCTGCTCTGATCCTAGTGGATGAAAAAGCAGGCCTGTTGGCAGACAAGGCCAGGCAAGATTGCAGGCCTAGGCCTCAAAATGGCCACCAGCCACATGGCCAGGCCCAACAACATCACAAAGGCCACCCCCAAAAAACACACTTCCCCAACTCAATCCAATGCCATCCATGCCCTAAATGATGTCTAAATTCAACAGATCACACAGAAAACACTTGATTAATAAAGCTGTGGCTACCTGCTCTGATCCTAGTGGATGAAAAAGCAGGCCTGTTGGCAGACAAGGCCAGGCAAGCTTGCAGGCCTAGGCTTCAAAATGGCCACCAGCCACATGGCCAGTCCCAACAACATCACAAAGGCCACCCCAAAAAACACACTTCCCCAACTCAATCCAATGCCATCCATGCCCTAAATGATGTCTAAATTCAACAGATCATACAGAAAACACTTGATTAATAAAGCTGTGGCTACCTGCTCTGATCCTAGTGGATGAAAAAGCAGGCCTGTTGGCAGACAAGGCCAGGCAAGCTTGCAGGCCTAGGCCTCAAAATGGCCACCAGCCACATGGCCAGGCCCAACAACATCACAAAGGCCACCCCCAAAAAACACACTTCCCCAACTCAATCCAATGCCATCCATGCCCTAAATGATGTCTAAATTCAACAGATCACACAGAAAACACTTGATTAATAAAGCTGTGGCTACCTGCTCTGATCCTAGTGGATGAAAAAGCAGGCCTGTTGGCAGACAAGGCCAGGCAAGCTTGCAGGCCTAGGCCTCAAAATGGCCACCAGCCACATGGCCAGGCCCAACAACATCACAAAGGCCACCCCCAAAAAACACACTTCCCCAACTCAATCCAATGCCATCCATGCCCTAAATGATGTCTAAATTCAACAGATCACACAGAAAACACTTGATTAATAAAGCTGTGGCTACCTGCTCTGATCCTAGTGGATGAAAAAGCAGGCCTGTTGGCAGACAAGGCCAGGCAAGCTTGCAGGCCTAGGCTTCAAAATGGCCACCAGCCACATGGCCAGGCCCAACAACATCACAAAGGCCACCCCAAAAAACACACTTCCCCAACTCAATCCAATGCCATCCATGCCCTAAATGATGTCTAAATTCAACAGATCACACAGAAAACACTTGATTAATAAAGCTGTGGCTACCTGCTCTGATCCTAGTGGATGAAAAAGCAGGCCTGTTGGCAGACAAGGCCAGGCAAGCTTGCAGGCCTAGGCCTCAAAATGGCCACCAGCCACATGGCCAGGCCCAACAACATCACAAAGGCCACCCCCAAAAAACACACTTCCCCAACTCAATCCAATGCCATCCATGCCCTAAATGATGTCTAAATTCAACAGATCACACAGAAAACACTTGATTAATAAAGCTGTGGCTACCTGCTCTGATCCTAGTGGATGAAAAAGCAGGCCTGTTGGCAGACAAGGCCAGACAAGCTTGCAGGCCTAGGCCTCAAAATGGCCACCAGCCACATGGCCAGGCCCAACAACATCACAAAGGCCACCCCCAAAAAACACACTTCCCCAACTCAATCCAATGCCATCCATGCCCCAAATGATGTCTAAATTCAACAGATCACACAGAAAACACTTGATTAATAAAGCTGTGACTACCTGCTCTGATCCTATTGGATGAAAAAGCAGGCCTGTTGGCAGACAAGGCCAGGCAAGCTTGCAGGCCTAGGCCTCAAAATGGCCACCAGCCACATGGCCAGGCCCAACAACATCACAAAGGCCACCCCCAAAAAACACACTTCCCCAACTCAATCCAATGCCATCCATGCCCTAAATGATGTCTAAATTCAACAGATCACACAGAAAACACTTGATTAATAAAGCTGTGGCTACCTGCTCTGATCCTAGTGGATGAAAAAGCAGGCCTGTTGGCAGACAAGGCTAGGCAAGCTTGCAGGCCTAGGCCTCAAAATGGCCACCAGCCACATGGCCAGGCCCAACAACATCACAAAGGCCACCCCCAAAAACACACTTCCCCAACTCAATCCAATGCCATCCATGCCCTAAATGATGTCTAAATTCAACAGATCACACAGAAAACACTTGATTAATAAAGCTGTGGCTACCTGCTCTGATCCTAGTGGATGAAAAAGCAGGCCTGTTGGCAGACAAGGCCAGGCAAGCTTGCAGGCCTAGGCCTCAAAATGGCCACCAGCCACATGGCCAGGCCCAACAACATCACAAAGGCCACCCCCAAAAAACACACTTCCCCAACTCAATCCAATGCCATCCATGCCCTAAATGATGTCTAAATTCAACAGATCACACAGAAAACACTTGATTAATAAAGCTGTGGCTACCTGCTCTGATCCTAGTGGATGAAAAAGCAGGCCTGTTGGCAGATATGGCCAGGCAAGCTTGCAGGCCTAGGCCTCAAAATGGCCACCAGCCACATGGCCAGGCCCAACAACATCACAAAGGCCACCCCAAAAAACACACTTCCCCAACTCAATCCAATGCCATCCATGCCCTAAATGATGTCTAAATTCAACAGATCACACAGAAAACACTTGATTAATAAAGCTGTGGCTACCTGCTCTGATCCTAGTGGATGAAAAAGCAGGCCTGTTGGCAGACAAGGCCAGGCAAGCTTGCAGGCCTAGGCCTCAAAATGGCCACCAGCCACATGGCCAGGCCCAACAACATCACAAAGGCCACCCCAAAAAACACACTTCCCCAACTCAATCCAATGCCATCCATGCCCTAAATGATGTCTAAATTCAACAGATCACACAGAAAACACTTGATTAATAAAGCTGTGGCTACCTGCTCTGATCCTAGTGGATGAAAAAGCAGGCCTGTTGGCAGACAAGGCCAGGCAAGCTTGCAGGCCTAGGCCTCAAAATGGCCAACAGCCACATGGCCAGGCCCAACAACATCACAAAGGCCACCCCAAAAAACACACTTCCCCAACTCAATCCAATGCCATCCATGCCCTAAATGATGTCTAAATTCAACAGATCACACAGAAAACACTTGATTAATAAAGCTGTGGCTACCTACTCTGATCCTAGTGGATGAAAAAGCAGGCCTGTTGGCAGACAAGGCCAGGCAAGCTTGCAGGCCTAGGCCTCAAAATGGCCACCAGCCACATGGTCAGGCCCAACAACATCACAAAGGCCACCCCCAAAAAACACAGTTCCCCAACTCAATCCAATGCCATCCATGCCCTAAATGATGTCTAAATTCAACAGATCACACAGAAAACACTTGATTAATAAAGCTGTGGCTTCCTGCTCTGATCCTAGTGGATGAAAAAGCAGGCCTGTTGGCAGACAAGGCCAGGCAAGCTTGCAGGCCTAGGCCTCAAAATGGCCACCAGCCACATGGCCAGGCCCAACAGCATCACAAAGGCCACCCCAAAAAACACACTTCCCCAACTCAATCCAATGCTATCCATGCCCTAAATGATGTCTAAATTCAACAGATCACACAGAAAACACTTGATTAATAAAGCTGTGGCTACCTGCTCTGATCCTAGTGGATGAAAAAGCAGGCCTGTTGGCAGACAAGGCCAGGCAAGCTTGCAGGCCTAGGCCTCAAAATGGCCACCAGCCACATGGCCAGGCCCAACAACATCACAAAGGCCACCCCAAAAAACACACTTCCCCAACTCAATCCAATGCCATCTATGCCCTAAATGATGTCTAAATTCAACAGATCACAAAGAAAACACTTGATTAATAAAGCTGTGGCTACCTGCTCTGATCCTATTGGATGAAAAAGCAGGCCTGTTGGCAGACAAGGCCAGGCAAGCTTGCAGGCCTAGGCCTCAAAATGGCCACCAGCCACATGGCCAGGCCCAACAACATCACAAAGGCCACCCCCAAAAAACACACTTCCCCAACTCAATCCAATGCCATCCATGCCCTAAATGATGTCTAAATTCAACAGATCACACAGAAAACACTTGATTAATACAGCTGTGGATACCTGCTCCGATCCTAGTGGATGAAAAAGCAGGCCTGTTGGCAGACAAGGCCAGGCAAGCTTGCAGGCCTAGGCCTCAAAATGGCCACCAGCCACATGGCCAGGCCCAACAACAGCACAAAGGCCACCCCCAAAAAACACACTTCCACTACTCAATCCAATGCCATCCATGCCCTAAATGATGTCTAAATTCAACAGATCACACAGAAAACACTTGATTAATAAAGCTGTGGCTACCTGCTCTGATCCTAGTGGATGAAAAAGCAGGCCTGTTGGCAGACAAGGCCAGGCAAGATTGCAGGCCTAGGCCTCAAAATGGCCAACAGCCACATGGCCAGGCCCAACAACATCACAAAGGCCACCCCCAAAAAACACACTTCCCCAACTCAATCCAATGCCATCCATGCCCTAAATGATGTCTAAATTCAACAGATCACACAGAAAACACTTGATTAATAAAGCTGTGGCTACCTGCTCTGATCCTAGTGGATGAAAAAGCAGGCCTGTTGGCAGACAAGGCCAGGCAAGCTTGCAGGCCTAGGCTTCAAAATGGCCACCAGCCACATGGCCAGGCCCAACAACATCACAAAGGCCACCCCAAAAAACACACTTCCCCAACTCAATCCAATGCCATCTATGCCATAAATGATGTCTAAATTCAACAGATCACAAAGAAAACACTTGATTAATAAAGCTGTGGCTACCTGCTCTGATCCTATTGGATGAAAAAGCAGGCCTGTTGGCAGACAAGGCCAGGCAAGCTTGCAGGCCTAGGCCTCAAAATGGCCACCAGCCACATGGCCAGGCCCAACAACATCACAAAGGCCACCCCCAAAAAACACACTTCCCCAACTCAATCCAATGCCATCCATGCCCTAAATGATGTCTAAATTCAACAGATCACACAGAAAACACTTGATTAATACAGCTGTGGATACCTGCTCCGATCCTAGTGGATGAAAAAGCAGGCCTGTTGGCAGACAAGGCCAGGCAAGC
The DNA here is from genome assembly GCF_964204655.1 of Triturus cristatus. Taxonomy (NCBI): domain Eukaryota; kingdom Metazoa; phylum Chordata; class Amphibia; order Caudata; family Salamandridae; genus Triturus; species Triturus cristatus. The sequence continues at coordinate 183,297 of NW_028188360.1, forward strand.
TTGCAGGCCTAGGCCTCAAAATGGCCACCAGCCACATGGCCAGGCCCAACAACAGCACAAAGGCCACCCCCAAAAAACACACTTCCACTACTCAATCCAATGCCATACATGCCCTAAATGATGTCTAAATTCAACAGATCACACAGAAAACACTTGATTAATAAAGCTGTGGCTACCTGCTCTGATCCTAGTGGATGAAAAAGCAGGCCTGTTGGCAGACAAGGCCAGGCAAGATTGCAGGCCTAGGCCTCAAAATGGCCACCAGCCACATGGCCAGGCCCAACAACATCACAAAGGCCACCCCCAAAAAACACACTTCCCCAACTCAATCCAATGCCATCCATGCCCTAAATGATGTCTAAATTCAACAGATCACACAGAAAACACTTGATTAATAAAGCTGTGGCTACCTGCTCTGATCCTAGTGGATGAAAAAGCAGGCCTGTTGGCAGACAAGGCCAGGCAAGCTTGCAGGCCTAGGCTTCAAAATGGCCACCAGCCACATGGCCAGGCCCAACAACATCACAAAGGCCACCCCAAAAAACACACTTCCCCAACTCAATCCAATGCCATCCATGCCCTAAATGATGTCTAAATTCAACAGATCATACAGAAAACACTTGATTAATAAAGCTGTGGCTACCTGCTCTGATCCTAGTGGATGAAAAAGCAGGCCTGTTGGCAGACAAGGCCAGGCAAGCTTGCAGGCCTAGGCCTCAAAATGGCCACCAGCCACATGGCCAGGCCCAACAACATCACAAAGGCCACCCCCAAAAAACACACTTCCCCAACTCAATCCAATGCCATCCATGCCCTAAATGATGTCTAAATTCAACAGATCACACAGAAAACACTTGATTAATAAAGCTGTGGCTACCTGCTCTGATCCTAGTGGATGAAAAAGCAGGCCTGTTGGCAGACAAGGCCAGGCAAGCTTGCAGGCCTAGGCCTCAAAATGGCCACCAGCCACATGGCCAGGCCCAACAACATCACAAAGGCCACCCCCAAAAAACACACTTCCCCAACTCAATCCAATGCCATCCATGCCCTAAATGATGTCTAAATTCATCAGATCACACAGAAAACACTTGATTAATAAAGCTGTGGCTACCTGCTCTGATCCTAGTGGATGAAAAAGCAGGCCTGTTGGCAGACAAGGCCAGGCAAGCTTGCAGGCCTAGGCTTCAAAATGGCCACCAGCCACATGGCCAGGCCCAACAACATCACAAAGGCCACCCCAAAAAACACACTTCCCCAACTCAATCCAATGCCATCCATGCCCTAAATGATGTCTAAATTCAACAGATCACACAGAAAACACTTGATTAATAAAGCTGTGGCTACCTGCTCTGATCCTAGTGGATGAAAAAGCAGGCCTGTTGGCAGACAAGGCCAGGCAAGCTTGCAGGCCTAGGCCTCAAAATGGCCACCAGCCACATGGCCAGGCCCAACAACATCACAAAGGCCACCCCCAAAAAACACACTTCCCCAACTCAATCCAATGCCATCCATGCCCTAAATGATGTCTAAATTCAACAGATCACACAGAAAACACTTGATTAATAAAGCTGTGGCTACCTGCTCTGATCCTAGTGGATGAAAAAGCAGGCCTGTTGGCAGACAAGGCCAGACAAGCTTGCAGGCCTAGGCCTCAAAATGGCCACCAGCCACATGGCCAGGCCCAACAACATCACAAAGGCCACCCCCAAAAAACACACTTCCCCAACTCAATCCAATGCCATCCATGCCCCAAATGATGTCTAAATTCAACAGATCACACAGAAAACACTTGATTAATAAAGCTGTGACTACCTGCTCTGATCCTATTGGATGAAAAAGCAGGCCTGTTGGCAGACAAGGCCAGGCAAGCTTGCAGGCCTAGGCCTCAAAATGGCCACCAGCCACATGGCCAGGCCCAACAACATCACAAAGGCCACCCCCAAAAAACACACTTCCCCAACTCAATCCAATGCCATCCATGCCCTAAATGATGTCTAAATTCAACAGATCACACAGAAAACACTTGATTAATAAAGCTGTGGCTACCTGCTCTGATCCTAGTGGATGAAAAAGCAGGCCTGTTGGCAGACAAGGCTAGGCAAGCTTGCAGGCCTAGGCCTCAAAATGGCCACCAGCCACATGGCCAGGCCCAACAACATCACAAAGGCCACCCCCAAAAACACACTTCCCCAACTCAATCCAATGCCATCCATGCCCTAAATGATGTCTAAATTCAACAGATCACACAGAAAACACTTGATTAATAAAGCTGTGGCTACCTGCTCTGATCCTAGTGGATGAAAAAGCAGGCCTGTTGGCAGACAAGGCCAGGCAAGCTTGCAGGCCTAGGCCTCAAAATGGCCACCAGCCACATGGCCAGGCCCAACAACATCACAAAGGCCACCCCCAAAAAACACACTTCCCCAACTCAATCCAATGCCATCCATGCCCTAAATGATGTCTAAATTCAACAGATCACACAGAAAACACTTGATTAATAAAGCTGTGGCTACCTGCTCTGATCCTAGTGGATGAAAAAGCAGGCCTGTTGGCAGATATGGCCAGGCAAGCTTGCAGGCCTAGGCCTCAAAATGGCCACCAGCCACATGGCCAGGCCCAACAACATCACAAAGGCCACCCCAAAAAACACACTTCCCCAACTCAATCCAATGCCATCCATGCCCTAAATGATGTCTAAATTCAACAGATCACACAGAAAACACTTGATTAATAAAGCTGTGGCTACCTGCTCTGATCCTAGTGGATGAAAAAGCAGGCCTGTTGGCAGACAAGGCCAGGCAAGCTTGCAGGCCTAGGCCTCAAAATGGCCACCAGCCACATGGCCAGGCCCAACAACATCACAAAGGCCACCCCAAAAAACACACTTCCCCAACTCAATCCAATGCCATCCATGCCCTAAATGATGTCTAAATTCAACAGATCACACAGAAAACACTTGATTAATAAAGCTGTGGCTACCTGCTCTGATCCTAGTGGATGAAAAAGCAGGCCTGTTGGCAGACAAGGCCAGGCAAGCTTGCAGGCCTAGGCCTCAAAATGGCCAACAGCCACATGGCCAGGCCCAACAACATCACAAAGGCCACCCCAAAAAACACACTTCCCCAACTCAATCCAATGCCATCCATGCCCTAAATGATGTCTAAATTCAACAGATCACACAGAAAACACTTGATTAATAAAGCTGTGGCTACCTACTCTGATCCTAGTGGATGAAAAAGCAGGCCTGTTGGCAGACAAGGCCAGGCAAGCTTGCAGGCCTAGGCCTCAAAATGGCCACCAGCCACATGGTCAGGCCCAACAACATCACAAAGGCCACCCCCAAAAAACACAGTTCCCCAACTCAATCCAATGCCATCCATGCCCTAAATGATGTCTAAATTCAACAGATCACACAGAAAACACTTGATTAATAAAGCTGTGGCTTCCTGCTCTGATCCTAGTGGATGAAAAAGCAGGCCTGTTGGCAGACAAGGCCAGGCAAGCTTGCAGGCCTAGGCCTCAAAATGGCCACCAGCCACATGGCCAGGCCCAACAGCATCACAAAGGCCACCCCAAAAAACACACTTCCCCAACTCAATCCAATGCCATCCATGCCCTAAATGATGTCTAAATTCAACAGATCACACATAAAACACTTGATTAATAAAGCTGTGGCTACCTGCTCTGATCCTAGTGGATGAAAAAGCAGGCCTGTTGGCAGACAAGGCCAGGCAAGCTTGCAGGCCTAGGCCTCAAAATGGCCACCAGCCACATGGCCAGGCCCAACAACATCACAAAGGCCACCCCAAAAAACACACTTCCCCAACTCAATCCAATGCCATCTATGCCCTAAATGATGTCTAAATTCAACAGATCACAAAGAAAACACTTGATTAATAAAGCTGTGGCTACCTGCTCTGATCCTATTGGATGAAAAAGCAGGCCTGTTGGCAGACAAGGCCAGGCAAGCTTGCAGGCCTAGGCCTCAAAATGGCCACCAGCCACATGGCCAGGCCCAACAACATCACAAAGGCCACCCCCAAAAAACACACTTCCCCAACTCAATCCAATGCCATCCATGCCCTAAATGATGTCTAAATTCAACAGATCACACAGAAAACACTTGATTAATACAGCTGTGGATACCTGCTCCGATCCTAGTGGATGAAAAAGCAGGCCTGTTGGCAGACAAGGCCAGGCAAGCTTGCAGGCCTAGGCCTCAAAATGGCCACCAGCCACATGGCCAGGCCCAACAACAGCACAAAGGCCACCCCCAAAAAACACACTTCCACTACTCAATCCAATGCCATCCATGCCCTAAATGATGTCTAAATTCAACAGATCACACAGAAAACACTTGATTAATAAAGCTGTGGCTACCTGCTCTGATCCTAGTGGATGAAAAAGCAGGCCTGTTGGCAGACAAGGCCAGGCAAGATTGCAGGCCTAGGCCTCAAAATGGCCACCAGCCACATGGCCAGGCCCAACAACATCACAAAGGCCACCCCCAAAAAACACACTTCCCCAACTCAATCCAATGCCATCCATGCCCTAAATGATGTCTAAATTCAACAGATCACACAGAAAACACTTGATTAATAAAGCTGTGGCTACCTGCTCTGATCCTAGTGGATGAAAAAGCAGGCCTGTTGGCAGACAAGGCCAGGCAAGCTTGCAGGCCTAGGCTTCAAAATGGCCACCAGCCACATGGCCAGGCCCAACAACATCACAAAGGCCACCCCAAAAAACACACTTCCCCAACTCAATCCAATGCCATCCATGCCCTAAATGATGTCTAAATTCAACAGATCATACAGAAAACACTTGATTAATAAAGCTGTGGCTACCTGCTCTGATCCTAGTGGATGAAAAAGCAGGCCTGTTGGCAGACAAGGCCAGGCAAGCTTGCAGGCCTAGGCCTCAAAATGGCCACCAGCCACATGGCCAGGCCCAACAACATCACAAAGGCCACCCCCAAAAAACACACTTCCCCAACTCAATCCAATGCCATCCATGCCCTAAATGATGTCTAAATTCAACACATCACACAGAAAACACTTGATTAATAAAGCTGTGGCTACCTGCTCTGATCCTAGTGGATGAAAAAGCAGGCCTGTTGGCAGACAAGGCCAGGCAAGCTTGCAGGCCTAGGCCTCAAAATGGCCACCAGCCACATGGCCAGGCCCAACAACATCACAAAGGCCACCCCCAAAAAACACACTTCCCCAACTCAATCCAATGCCATCCATGCCCTAAATGATGTCTAAATTCAACAGATCACACAGAAAACACTTGATTAATAAAGCTGTGGCTACCTGCTCTGATCCTAGTGGATGAAAAAGCAGGCCTTTTGGCAGACAAGGCCAGGCAAGATTGCAGGCCTAGGCCTTAAAATGGCCACCAGCCACATGGCCAGGCCCAACAACATCACAAAGGCCACCCCCAAAAAACACACTTCCCCAACTCAATCCAATGCCATCCATGCCCTAAATGATGTCTAAATTCAACAGATCACACAGAAAACACTTGATTAATAAAGCTGTGGCTACCTGCTCTGATCCTAGTGGATGAAAAAGCAGGCCTGTTGGCAGACAAGGCCAGGCAAGCTTGCAGGCCTAGGCTTCAAAATGGCCACCAGCCACATGGCCAGGCCCAACAACATCACAAAGGCCACCCCAAAAAACACACTTCCCCAACTCAATCCAATGCCATCCATGCCCTAAATGATGTCTAAATTCAACAGATCACACAGAAAACACTTGATTAATAAAGCTGTGGCTACCTGCTCTGATCCTAGTGGATGAAAAAGCAGGCCTGTTGGCAGACAAGGCCAGGCAAGCTTGCAGGCCTAGGCCTCAAAATGGCCACCAGCCACATGGCCAGGCCCAACAACATCACAAAGGCCACCCCCAAAAAACACACTTCCCCAACTCAATCCAATGCCATCCATGCCCTAAATGATGTCTAAATTCAACAGATCACACAGAAAACACTTGATTAATAAAGCTGTGGCTACCTGCTCTGATCCTAGTGGATGAAAAAGCAGGCCTGTTGGCAGACAAGGCCAGACAAGCTTGCAGGCCTAGGCCTCAAAATGGCCACATGGCCAGGCCCAACAACATCACAAAGGCCACCCCCAAAAAACACACTTCCCCAACTCAATCCAATGCCATCCATGCCCCAAATGATGTCTAAATTCAACAGATCACACAGAAAACACTTGATTAATAAAGCTGTGACTACCTGCTCTGATCCTAGTGGATGAAAAAGCAGGCCTGTTGGCAGACAAGGCCAGGCAAGCTTGCAGGCCTAGGCCTCAAAATGGCCACCAGCCACATGGCCAGGCCCAACAACATCACAAAGGCCACCCCCAAAAAACACACTTCCCCAACTCAATCCAATGCCATCCATGCCCTAAATGATGTCTAAATTCAACAGATCACACAGAAAACACTTGATTAATAAAGCTGTGGCTACCTGCTCTGATCCTAGTGGATGAAAAAGCAGGCCTGTTGGCAGACAAGGCTAGGCAAGCTTGCAGGCCTAGGCCTCAAAATGGCCACCAGCCACATGGCCAGGCCCAACAACATCACAAAGGCCACCCCCAAAAAACACACTTCCCCAACTCAATCCAATGCCATCCATGCCCTAAATGATGTCCAAATTCAACAGATCACACAGAAAACACTTGATTAATAAAGCTGTGGCTACCTGCTCTGATCCTAGTGGATGAAAAAGCAGGCCTGTTGGCAGACAAGGCCAGGCAAGCTTGCAGGCCTAGGCCTCAAAATAGCCACCAGCCACATGGCCAGGCCCAACAACATCACAAAGGCCACCCCAAAAAACACACTTCCCCAACTCAATCCAATGCCATCCATGCCCTAAATGATGTCTAAATTCAACAGATCACACAGAAAACACTTGATTAATAAAGCTGTGGCTACCTGCTCTGATCCTAGTGGATGAAAAAGCAGGCCTGTTGGCAGACAAGGCCAGGCAAGCTTGCAGGCCTAGGCCTCAAAATGGCCACCAGCCACATGGCCAGGCCCAACAACATCACAAAGGCCACCCCAAAAAACACACTTCCCCAACTCAATCCAATGCCATCCATGCCCTAAATGATGTCTAAATTCAACAGATCACACAGAAAACACTTGATTAATAAAGCTGTGGCTACCTGCTCTGATCCTAGTGGATGAAAAAGCAGGCCTGTTGGCAGACAAGGCCAGGCAAGCTTGCAGGCCTAGGCCTCAAAATGGCCACCAGCCACATGGCCAGGCCCAACAACATCACAAAGGCCACCCCCAAAAAATACACTTCCCCAACTCAATCCAATGCCATCCATGCCCTAAATGATGTCTAAATTCAACAGATCACACAGAAAACACTTGATTAATAAAGCTGTGGATACCTGCTCCGATCCTAGTGGATGAAAAAGCAGGCCTGTTGGCAGACAAGGCCAGGCAAGCTTGCAGGCCTAGGCCTCAAAATGGCCACCAGCCACATGGCCAGGCCCAACAACATCACAAAGGCCATCCCCAAAAAACACACTTCCCCTACTCAATCCAATGCCATCCATGCCCTAAATGATGTCTAAATTCAACAGATCACACAGAAAGCACTTGATTAATAAAGCTGTGGCTACCTGCTCTGATCCTAGTGGATGAAAAAGCAGGCCTGTTGGCAGAAAAGGCCAGGCAAGATTGCAGGCCTAGGCCTCAAAATGGCCACCAGCCACATGGCCAGGACCAACAACATCACAAAGGCCACCCCCAAAAACACACTTCCCCAACTCAATCCAATGCCATCGATGCCCTAAATGATGTCTAAATTCAACAGATCACACAGAAAACACTTGATTAATAAAGCTGTGGCTACCTGCTCTGATCCCAGTGGATGAAAAAGCAGGCCTGTTGGCAGACAAGGCCAGGCAAGCTTGCAGGCCTAGGCCTCAAAATGGCCACCAGCCACATGGCCAGGCCCAACAACATCACAAAGGCCACCCCAAAAAACACACTTCCCCAACTCAATCCAATGCCATCCATGCCCTAAATGATGTCTAAATTCAACAGATCACACAGAAAACTCTTGATTAATAAAGCTGTGGCTACCTGCTCTGATCCTAGTGGATGAAAAAGCAGGCCTGTTGGCAGACAAGGCCAGGCAAGCTTGCAGGCCTAGGATTCAAAATGGCCACCAGCCACATGGCCAGGCCCAACAACATCACAAAGGCCACCCCCAAAAAACACACTTCCCCAACTCAATCCAATGCCATCCATGCCCTAAATGATGTCTAAATTCAACAGATCACACTGAAAACACTTGATTAATAAAGCTGTGGATACCTGCTCCGATCCTAGTGGATGAAAAAGCAGGCCTGTTGGCAGACAAGGCCAGGCAAGCTTGCAGGCCTAGGCCTCAAAATGGCCACCAGCCACATGGCCAGGCCCAACAACATCACAAAGGCCACCCCCAAAAAACACACTTCCCCTACTCAATCCAATGCCATCCATGCCCTAAATCATGTCTAAATTCAACAGATCACACAGAAAACACTTGATTAATAAAGCTGTGGATACCTGCTCCGATCCTAGTGGATGAAAAAGCAGGCCTGTTGGCAGACAAGGCTAGGCAAGCTTGCAGGCCTAGGCCTCAAAATGGCCACCAGCCACATGGCCAGGCCCAACAACATCACAAAGGCCACCCCCAAAAACACACTTCCCCAACTCAATCCAATGCCATCCATGCCCTAAATGATGTCTAAATTCAACAGATCACACAGAAAACACTTGATTAATAAAGCTGTGGCTACCTGCTCTGATCCTAGTGGATGAAAAAGCAGGCCTGTTGGCAGACAAGGCCAGGCAAGCTTGCAGGCCTAGGCCTCAAAATGGCCACCAGCCACATGGCCAGGCCCAACAACATCACAAAGGCCACCCCCAAAAAATACACTTCCCCAACTCAATCCAATGCCATCCATGCCCTAAATGATGTCTAAATTCAACAGATCACACAGAAAACACTTGATTAATAAAGCTGTGGATACCTGCTCCGATCCTAGTGGATGAAAAAGCAGGCCTGTTGGCAGACAAGGCCAGGCAAGCTTGCAGGCCTAGGCCTCAAAATGGCCACCAGCCACATGGCCAGGCCCAACAACATCACAAAGGCCATCCCCAAAAAACACACTTCCCCTACTCAATCCAATGCCATCCATGCCCTAAATGATGTCTAAATTCAACAGATCACACAGAAAGCACTTGATTAATAAAGCTGTGGCTACCTGCTCTGATCCTAGTGGATGAAAAAGCAGGCCTGTTGGCAGAAAAGGCCAGGCAAGATTGCAGGCCTAGGCCTCAAAATGGCCACCAGCCACATGGCCAGGACCAACAACATCACAAAGGCCACCCCCAAAAACACACTTCCCCAACTCAATCCAATGCCATCGATGCCCTAAATGATGTCTAAATTCAACAGATCACACAGAAAACACTTGATTAATAAAGCTGTGGCTACCTGCTCTGATCCCAGTGGATGAAAAAGCAGGCCTGTTGGCAGACAAGGCCAGGCAAGCTTGCAGGCCTAGGCCTCAAAATGGCCACCAGCCACATGGCCAGGCCCAACAACATCACAAAGGCCACCCCAAAAAACACACTTCCCCAACTCAATCCAATGCCATCCATGCCCTAAATGATGTCTAAATTCAACAGATCACACAGAAAACTCTTGATTAATAAAGCTGTGGCTACCTGCTCTGATCCTAGTGGATGAAAAAGCAGGCCTGTTGGCAGACAAGGCCAGGCAAGCTTGCAGGCCTAGGATTCAAAATGGCCACCAGCCACATGGCCAGGCCCAACAACATCACAAAGGCCACCCCCAAAAAACACACTTCCCCAACTCAATCCAATGCCATCCATGCCCTAAATGATGTCTAAATTCAACAGATCACACTGAAAACACTTGATTAATAAAGCTGTGGATACCTGCTCCGATCCTAGTGGATGAAAAAGCAGGCCTGTTGGCAGACAAGGCCAGGCAAGCTTGCAGGCCTAGGCCTCAAAATGGCCACCAGCCACATGGCCAGGCCCAACAACATCACAAAGGCCACCCCCAAAAAACACACTTCCCCTACTCAATCCAATGCCATCCATGCCCTAAATGATGTCTAAATTCAACAGATCACACAGAAAACACTTGATTAATAAAGCTGTGGATACCTGCTCCGATCCTAGTGGATGATAAAGCAGGCCTGTTGGCAGACAAGGCCAGGCAAGCTTGCAGGCCTAGGCCTCAAAATGGCCACCAGCCACATGGCCAGGCCCAACAACATCACAAAGGCCACCCCCAAAAAACACACTTCCCCTACTCAATCCAATGCCATCCATGCCCTAAATGATGTCTAAATTCAACAGATCACACAGAAAACACTTGATTAATAAAGCTGTGGCTACCTGCACTGATCCTAGTGGATGAAAAAGCAGGCCTGTTGGCAGACAAGGCCAGACAAGATTGCAGGCCTAGGCCTCAAAATGGCCACCAGCCACATGGCCAGGCCCAACAACATCACAAAGGCCACCCCCAAAAAACACACTTCCCCAACTCAATCCAATGCCATCCATGCCCTAAATGATGTCTAAATTCAACAGATCACACAGAAAACACTTGATTAATAAAGCTGTGGCTACCTGCTCTGATCCTAGTGGATGAAAAAGCAGGCCTGTTGGCAGACAAGGCCAGGCAAGCTTGCAGGCCTAGGCTTCAAAATGGCCACCAGCCACATGGCCAGGCCCAACAACATCACAAAGGCCACCCCAAAAAACACACTTCCCCAAATCAATCCAATGCCATCCATGCCCTAAATGATGTCTAAATTCAACAGATCATACAGAAAACACTTGATTAATAAAGCTGTGGCTACCTGCTCTGATCCTAGTGGATGAAAAAGCAGGCCTGTTGGCAGACAAGGCCAGGCAAGCTTGCAGGCCTAGGCCTCAAAATGGCCACCAGCCACATGGCCAGGCCCAACAACATCACAAAGGCCACCCCCAAAAAACACACTTTCCCAACTCAATCCAATGCCATCCATGCCCTAAATGATGTCTAAATTCAACAGATCACACAGAAAACACTTGGTTAATAAAGCTGTGGCTACCTGCTCTGATCCTAGTGGATGAAAAAGCAGTCCTGTTGGCAGACAAGGCCAGGCAAGCTTGCAGGCCTAGGCCTCAAAATGGCCACCAGCCACATGGCCAGGCCCAACAACATCACAAAGGCCACCCCCAAAAACACACTTCCCCAACTCAATCCAATGCCATCCATGCCCTAAATGATGTCTAAATTCAACAGATCACACAGAAAACACTTGATTAATAAAGCTGTGGCTACCTGCTCTGATCCTAGTGGATGAAAAAGCAGGCCTGTTGGCAGACAAGGCCAGGCAAGATTGCAGGCCTAGGCCTCAAAATGGCCACCAGCCACATGGCCAGGCCCAACAACATCACAAAGGCCACCCCCAAAAAACACACTTCCCCAACTCAATCCAATGCCATCCGTGCCCTAAATGATGTCTAAATTCAACAGATCACACAGAAAACACTTGATCAATAAAGCTGTGGCTACCTGCTCTGATCCTAGTGGATGAAAAAGCAGGCCTGTTGGCAGACAAGGCCAGGCAAGCTTGCAGGCCTAGGCCTCAAAATGGCCACCAGCCACATGGCCAGGCCCAACAACATCACAAAAGCCACCCCCAAAAAACACACTTCCCCAACTCAATCCAATGCCATCCATGCCCTAAATGATGTCTAAATTCAACAGATCACACAGAAAACACTTGATTAATAAAGCTGTGGCTACCTGCTCTGATCCTAGTGGATGAAAAAGCAGGCCTGTTGGCAGACAAGGCCAGGCAAGCTTGCAGGCCTAGGCCTCAAAATGGCCACCAGCCACATGGCCAGGCCCAACAACATCACAAAGGCCACCCCAAAAAACACACTTCCCCAACTCAATCCAATGCCATCCATGCCCTAAATGATGTCTAAATTCAACAGATCACAAAGAAAACACTTGATTAATAAATCTGTGGCTACCTGCTCTGATCCTAGTGGATGAAAAAGCAGGCCTGTTGGCAGACAAGGCCAGGCAAGCTTGCAGGCCTAGGCCTCAAAATGGCCACCAGCCACATGGCCAGGCCCAACAACATCACAAAGGCCACCCCAAAAAACACACTTCCCCAACTCAATCCAATGCCATCCATGCCCTAAATGATGTCTAAATTCAACAGATCACACAGAAAACACTTGATTAATAAAGCTGTGGCTACCTGCTCTGATCCCAGTGGATGAAAAAGCAGGCCTGTTGGCAGACAAGGCCAGGCAAGCTTGCAGGCCTAGGCCTCAAAATGGCCACCAGCCACATGGCCAGGCCCAACAACATCACAAAGGCCACCCCAAAAAACACACTTCCCCAACTCAATCCAATGCCATCCATGCCCTAAATGATGTCTAAATTCAACAGATCACACAGAAAACACTTGATTAAAAAAGCTGTGGCTACCTGCTCTGATCCTAGTGGATGAAAAAGCAGGCCTGTTGGCAGACAAGGCCAGGCAAGCTTGCAGGCCTAGGCCTCAAAATGGCCACCAGCCACATGGCCAGGCCCAACAACATCACAAAGGCCACCCCCAAAAAACACACTTCCCCAACTCAATCCAATGCCATCCATGCCCTAAATGATGTCTAAATTCAACAGATCACACAGAAAACACTTGATTAATAAAGCTGTGGATACCTGCTCCGATCCTAGTGGATGAAAAAGCAGGCCTGTTGGCAGACAAGGCCAGGCAAGCTTGCAGGCCTAGGCCTCAAAATGGCCACCAGCCACATGGCCAGGCCCAACAACATCACAAAGGCCACCCCCAAAAAACACACTTCCCCTACTCAATCCAATGCCATCCATGCCCTAAATGATGTCTAAATTCAACAGATCACACAGAAAACACTTGATTAATAAAGCTGTGGATACCTGCTCCTATCCTAGTGGATGAAAAAGCAGGCCTGTTGGCAGACAAGGCCAGGCAAGCTTGCAGGCCTAGGCCTCAAAATGGCCACCAGCCACATGGCCAGGCCCAACAACATCACAAAGGCCACCCCCAAAAAACACACTTCCCCTACTCAATCCAATGCCATCCATGCCCTAAATGATGTCTAAATTCAACAGATCACACAGAAAACACTTGATTAATAAAGCTGTGGCTACCTGCTCTGATCCTAGTGGATGAAAAAGCAGGCCTGTTGGCAGACAAGGCCAGACAAGATTGCAGGCCTAGGCCTCAAAATGGCCACCAGCCACATGGCCAGGCCCAACAACATCACAAAGGCCACCCCCAAAAAACACACTTCCCCAACTCAATCCAATGCCATCCATGCCGTAAATGATGTCTAAATTCAACAGATCACACAGAAAACACTTGATTAATAAAGCTGTGGCTACCTGCTCTGATCCTAGTGGATGAAAAAGCAGGCCTGTTGGCAGACAAGGCCAGGCAAGCTTGCAGGCCTAGGCTTCAAAATGGCCACCAGCCACATGGCCAGGCCCAACAACATCACAAAGTCCACCCCAAAAAACACACTTCCCCAACTCAATCCAATGCCATCCATGCTCTAAATGATGTCTAAATTCAACAGATCATACAGAAAACACTTGATTAATAAAGCTGTGGCTACCTGCTCTGATCCTAGTGGATGAAAAAGCAGGCCTGTTGGCAGACAAGGCCAGGCAAGCTTGCAGGCCTTGGCCTCAAAATGGCCACCAGCCACATGGCCAGGCCCAACAACATCACAAAGGCCACCCCCAAAAAACACACTTTCCCAACTCAATCCAATGCCATCCATGCCCTAAATGATGTCTAAATTCAACAGATCACACAGAAAACACTTGATTAATAAAGCTGTGGCTACCTGCTCTGATCCTAGTGGATGAAAAAGCAGGCCTGTTGGCAGACAAGGCCAGGCAAGCTTGCAGGCCTAGGCCTCAAAATGGCCACCAGCCACATGGCCAGGCCCAACAACATCACAAAGGCCACCCCCAAAAACACACTTCCCCAACTCAATCCAATGCCATCCATGCCCTAAATGATGTCTAAATTCAACAGATCACACAGAAAACACTTGATTAATAAAGCTGTGGCTACCTGCTCTGATCCTAGTGGATGAAAAAGCAGGCCTGTTGGCAGACAAGGCCAGGCAAGATTGCAGGCCTAGGCCTCAAAATGGCCACCAGCCACATGGCCAGGCCCAACAACATCACAAAGGCCACCCCCAAAAAACACACTTCCCCAACTCAATCCAATGCCATCCGTGCCCTAAATGATGTCTAAATTCAACAGATCACACAGAAAACACTTGATCAATAATGCTGTGGCTACCTGCTCTGATCCTAGTGGATGAAAAAGCAGGCCTGTTGGCAGACAAGGCCAGGCAAGCTTGCAGGCCTAGGCCTCAAAATGGCCACCAGCCACATGGCCAGGCCCAACAACATCACAAAGGCCACCCCCAAAAAACACACTTCCCCTACTCAATCCAATGCCATCCATGCCCTAAATGATGTCTAAATTCAACAGATCACACAGAAAACACTTGATTAATAAAGCTGTGGATACCTGCTCCTATCCTAGTGGATGAAAAAGCAGGCCTGTTGGCAGACAAGGCCAGGCAAGCTTGCAGGCCTAGGCCTCAAAATGGCCACCAGCCACATGGCCAGGCCCAACAACATCACAAAGGCCACCCCCAAAAAACACACTTCCCCTACTCAATCCAATGCCATCCATGCCCTAAATGATGTCTAAATTCAACAGATCACACAGAAAACACTTGATTAATAAAGCTGTGGCTACCTGCTCTGATCCTAGTGGATGAAAAAGCAGGCCTGTTGGCAGACAAGGCCAGACAAGATTGCAGGCCTAGGCCTCAAAATGGCCACCAGCCACATGGCCAGGCCCAACAACATCACAAAGGCCACCCCCAAAAAACACACTTCCCCAACTCAATCCAATGCCATCCATGCCGTAAATGATGTCTAAATTCAACAGATCACACAGAAAACACTTGATTAATAAAGCTGTGGCTACCTGCTCTGATCCTAGTGGATGAAAAAGCAGGCCTGTTGGCAGACAAGGCCAGGCAAGCTTGCAGGCCTAGGCTTCAAAATGGCCACCAGCCACATGGCCAGGCCCAACAACATCACAAAGTCCACCCCAAAAAACACACTTCCCCAACTCAATCCAATGCCATCCATGCCCTAAATGATGTCTAAATTCAACAGATCATACAGAAAACACTTGATTAATAAAGCTGTGGCTACCTGCTCTGATCCTAGTGGATGAAAAAGCAGGCCTGTTGGCAGACAAGGCCAGGCAAGCTTGCAGGCCTTGGCCTCAAAATGGCCACCAGCCACATGGCCAGGCCCAACAACATCACAAAGGCCACCCCCAAAAAACACACTTTCCCAACTCAATCCAATGCCATCCATGCCCTAAATGATGTCTAAATTCAACAGATCACACAGAAAACACTTGATTAATAAAGCTGTGGCTACCTGCTCTGATCCTAGTGGATGAAAAAGCAGGCCTGTTGGCAGACAAGGCCAGGCAAGCTTGCAGGCCTAGGCCTCAAAATGGCCACCAGCCACATGGCCAGGCCCAACAACATCACAAAGGCCACCCCCAAAAACACACTTCCCCAACTCAATCCAATGCCATCCATGCCCTAAATGATGTCTAAATTCAACAGATCACACAGAAAACACTTGATTAATAAAGCTGTGGCTACCTGCTCTGATCCTAGTGGATGAAAAAGCAGGCCTGTTGGCAGACAAGGCCAGGCAAGATTGCAGGCCTAGGCCTCAAAATGGCCACCAGCCACATGGCCAGGCCCAACAACATCACAAAGGCCACCCCCAAAAAACACACTTCCCCAACTCAATCCAATGCCATCCGTGCCCTAAATGATGTCTAAATTCAACAGATCACACAGAAAACACTTGATCAATAAAGCTGTGGCTACCTGCTCTGATCCTAGTGGATGAAAAAGCAGGCCTGTTGGCAGACAAGGCCAGGCAAGCTTGCAGGCCTAGGCCTCAAAATGGCCACCAGCCACATGGCCAGGCCCAACAACATCACAAAGGCCACCCCCAAAAAACACACTTCCCCAACTCAATCCAATGCCATCCATGCCCTAAATGATGTCTAAATTCAACAGATCACACAGAAAACACTTGATTAATAAAGCTGTGGCTACCTGCTCTGATCCTAGTGGATGAAAAAGCAGGCCTGTTGGCAGAAAAGGCCAGGCAAGCTTGCAGGCCTAGGCCTCAAAATGGCCACCAGCCACATGGCCAGGCCCAACAACATCATAAAGGCCACCCCAAAAAACACACTTCCCCAACTCAATCCAATGCCATCCATGCCCTAAATGATGTCTAAATTCAACAGATCACAAAGAAAACACTTGATTAATAAATCTGTGGCTACCTGCTCTGATCCTAGTGGATGAAAAAGCAGGCCTGTTGGCAGACAAGGCCAGGCAAGCTTGCAGGCCTAGGCCTCAAAATGGCCACCAGCCACATGGCCAGGCCCAACAACATCACAAAGGCCACCCCAAAAAACACACTTCCCCAACTCAATCCAATGCCATCCATGCCCTAAATGATGTCTAAATTCAACAGATCACACAGAAAACACTTGATTAATAAAGCTGTGGCTACCTGCTCTGATCCTAGTGGATGAAAAAGCAGGCCTGTTGGCAGACAAGGCCAGGCAAGCTTGCAGGCCTAGGCCTCAAAATGGCCAACAGCCACATGGCCAGGCCCAACAACATCACAAAGGCCACCCCAAAAAACACACTTCCCCAACTCAATCCAATGCCATCCATGCCCTAAATGATGTCTAAATTCAACAGATCACACAGAAAACACTTGATTAATAAAGCTGTGTCTACCTGCTCTGATCCTAGTGGATGAAAAAGCAGGCCTGTTGGCAGACAAGGCCAGGCAAGCTTGCAGGCCTAGGCCTCAAAATGGCCACCAGCCACATGGCCAGGCCCAACAACATCACAAAGGCCACCCCCAAAAAACACACTTCCCCAACTCAATCCAATGCCATCCATGCCCTAAATGATGTCTAAATTCAACAGATCACACAGAAAACACTTGATTAATAAAGCTGTGGCTACCTGCTCTGATCCTAGTGGATGAAAAAGCAGGCCTGTTGGCAGACAAGGCCAGGCAAGCTTGCAGGCCTAGGCCTCAAAATGGCCACCAGCCACATGGCCAGGCCCAACAACATCACAAAGGCCACCCCAAAAAACACACTTCCCCAACTCAATCCAATGCCATCCATGCCCTAAATGATGTCTAAATTCAACAGATCACACAGAAAACACTTGATTAATAAAGCTGTGGCTACCTGCTCTGATCCTAGTGGATGAAAAAGCAGGCCTGTTGGCAGACAAGGCCAGGCAAGCTTGCAGGCCTAGGCCTCAAAATGGCCACCAGCCACATGGCCAGGCCCAACAACATCACAAAGGCCACCCCAAAAAACACACTTCCCCAACTCAATCCAATGCCATCTATGCCCTAAATGATGTCTAAATTCAACAGATCACAAAGAAAACACTTGATTAATAAAGCTGTGGCTACCTGCTCTGATCCTAGTGGATGAAAAAGCAGGCCTGTTGGCAGACAAGGCCAGGCAAGCTTGCAGGCCTAGGCCTCAAAATGGCCACCAGCCACATGGCCAGGCCCAACAACATCACAAAGGCCACCCCCAAAAAACACACTTCCCCAACTCAATCCAATGCCATCCATGCCCTAAATGATGTCTAAATTCAACAGATCACACAGAAAACACTTGATTAATAAAGCTGTGGATACCTGCTCCGATCCTAGTGGATGAAAAAGCAGGCCTGTTGGCAGACAAGGCCAGGCAAGCTTGCAGGCCTAGGCCTCAAAATGGCCACCAGCCACATGGCCAGGCCCAACAACATCACAAAGGCCACCCCCAAAAAACACACTTCCACTACTCAATCCAATGCCATCCATGCCCTAAATGATGTCTAAATTCAACAGATCACACAGAAAACACTTGATTAATAAAACTGTGGCTACCTGCTCTGATCCTAGTGGATGAAAAAGCAGGCCTGTTGGCAGACAAGGCCAGGCAAGATTGCAGGCCTAGGCCTCAAAATGGCCACCAGCCACATGGCCAGGCCCAACAACACCACAAAGGCCACCCCCAAAAAACACACTTCCCCAGCTCAATCCAATGCCATCCATGCCCTAAATGATGTCTAAATTCAACAGATCACACACAAAACACTTGATTAATAAAGCTGTGGCTACCTGCTCTGATCCTAGTGGATGAAAAAGCAGGCCTGTTGGCAGACAAGGCCAGGCAAGCTTGCAGGCCTAGGCTTCAAAATGACCACCAGCCACATGGCCAGGCCCAACAACATCACAAAGGCCACCCCAAAAAACACACTTCCCCAACTCAATCCAATGCCATCCATGCCCTAAATGATGTCTAAATTCGACAGATCATACAGAAAACACTTGATTAATAAAGCTGTGGCTACCTGCTCTGATCCTAGTGGATGAAAAAGCAGGCCTGTTGGCAGACAAGGCCAGGCAAGCTTGCAGGCCTAGGCCTCAAAATGGCCACCAGCCACATGGCCAGGCCCAACAACATCACAAAGGCCACCCCAAAAAACACACTTCCCCAACTCAATCCAATGCCATCCATGCCCTAAATGATGTCTAAATTCAACAGATCACACAGAAAACACTTGATTAATAAAGCTGTGGCTACCTGCTCTGATCCTAGTGGATGAAAAAGCAGGCCTGTTGGCAGACAAGGCCAGGCAAGCTTGCAGGCCTAGGCCTCAAAATGGCCACCAGCCACATGGCCAGGCCCAACAACATCACAAAGGCCACCCCCAAAAAACACACTTCCCCAACTCAATCCAATGCCATCCATGCCCTAAATGATGTCTAAATTCAACAGATCACACAGAAAACACTTGATTAATAAAGCTGTGGCTACCTGCTCTGATCCTAGTGGATGAAAAAGCAGGCCTTTTGGCAGACAAGGCCAGGCAAGATTGCAGGCCTAGGCCTCAAAATGGCCACCAGCCACATGGCCAGGCCCAACAACATCACAAAGGCCACCCCCAAAAAACACACTTCCCCAACTCAATCCAATGCCATCCATGCCCTAAATGATGTCTAAATTCAACAGATCACACAGAAAACACTTGATTAATAAAGCTGTGGCTACCTGCTCTGATCCTAGTGGATGAAAAAGCAGGCCTGTTGGCAGACAAGGCCAGGCAAGCTTGCAGGCCTAGGCTTCAAAATGGCCACCAGCCACATGGCCAGGCCCTACAACATCACAAAGGCCACCCCAAAAAACACACTTCCCCAACTCAATCCAATGCCATCCATGCCCTAAATGATGTCTAAATTCAACAGATCACACAGAAAACACTTGATTAATAAAGCTGTGGCTACCTGCTCTGATCCTAGTGGATGAAAAAGCAGGCCTGTTGGCAGACAAGGCCAGGCAAGCTTGCAGGCCTAGGCCTCAAAATGGCCACCAGCCACATGGCCAGGCCCAACAACATCACAAAGGCCACCCCCAAAAAACACACTTCCCCAACTCAATCCAATGCCATCCATGCCCTAAATGATGTCTAAATTCAACAGATCACACAGAAACCACTTGATTAATAAAGCTGTGGCTACCTGCTCTGATCCTAGTGGATGAAAAAGCAGGCCTGTTGGCAGACAAGGCCAGACAAGCTTGCAGGCCTAGGCCTCAAAATGGCCACCAGCCACATGGCCAGGCCCAACAACATCACAAAGGCCACCCCCAAAAAACACACTTCCCCAACTCAATCCAATGCCATCCATGCCCCAAATGATGTCTAAATTCAACAGATCACACAGAAAACACTTGATTAATAAAGCTGTGACTACCTGCTCTGATCCTAGTGGATGAAAAAGCAGGCCTGTTGGCAGACAAGGCCAGGCAAGCTTGCAGGCCTAGGCCTCAAAATGGCCACCAGCCACATGGCCAGGCCCAACAACATCACAAAGGCCACCCCCAAAAAACACACTTCCCCAACTCAATCCAATGCCATCCGTGCCCTAAATGATGTCTAAATTCAACAGATCACACAGAAAACACTTGATCAATAAAGCTGTGGCTACCTGCTCTGATCCTAGTGGATGAAAAAGCAGGCCTGTTGGCAGACAAGGCCAGGCAAGCTTGCAGGCCTAGGCCTCAAAATGGCCACCAGCCACATGGCCAGGCCCAACAACATCACAAAGGCCACCCCCAAAAAACACACTTCCCCAACTCAATCCAATGCCATCCATGCCCTAAATGATGCCTAAATTCAACAGATCACACAGAAAACACTTGATTAATAAAGCTGTGGCTACCTGCTCTGATCCTAGTGGATGAAAAAGCAGGCCTGTTGGCAGACAAGGCCAGGCAAGCTTGCAGGCCTAGGCCTCAAAATGGCCACCAGCCACATGGCCAGGCCCAACAACATCACAAAGGCCACCCCAAAAAACACACTTCCCCAACTCAATCCAATGCCATCCATGCCCTAAATGATGTCTAAATTCAACAGATCACAAAGAAAACACTTGATTAATAAATCTGTGGCTACCTGCTCTGATCCTAGTGGATGAAAAAGCAGGCCTGTTGGCAGACAAGGTCAGGCAAGCTTGCAGGCCTAGGCCTCAAAATGGCCACCAGCCACATGGCCAGGCCCAACAACATCACAAAGGCCACCCCAAAAAACACACTTCCCCAACTCAATCCAATGCCATCCATGCCCTAAATGATGTCTAACTTCAACAGATCACACAGAAAACACTTGATTAATAAAGCTGTGGCTACCTGCTCTGATCCCAGTGGATGAAAAAGCAGGCCTGTTGGCAGACAAGGCCAGGCAAGCTTGCAGGCCTAGGCCTCAAAATGGCCACCAGCCACATGGCCAGGCCCAACAACATCACAAAGGCCACCCCAAAAAACACACTTCCCCAACTCAATCCAATGCCATCCATGCCCTAAATGATGTCTAAATTCAACAGATCACACAGAAAACACTTGATTAATAAAGCTGTGGCTACCTGCTCTGATCCTAGTGGATGAAAAAGCAGGCCTGTTGGCAGACAAGGCCAGGCAAGCTTGCAGGCCTAGGCCTCAAAATGGCCACCAGCCACATGGCCAGGCCCAACAACATCACAAAGGCCACCCCCAAAAAACACACTTCCCCAACTCAATCCAATGCCATCCATGCCCTAAATGATGTCTAAATTCAACAGATCACACAGAAAACACTTGATTAATAAAGCTGTGGATACCTGCTCCGATCCTAGTGGATGAAAAAGCAGGCCTGTTGGCAGACAAGGCCAGGCAAGCTTGCAGGCCTAGGCCTCAAAATGGCCACCAGCCACATGGCCAGGCCCAACAACATCACAAAGGCCACCCCCAAAAAACACACTTCCACCACTCAATCCAATGCCATCCATGCCCTAAATGATGTCTAAATTCAACAGATCACACAGAAAACACTTGATTAATAAAACTGTGGCTACCTGCTCTGATCCTAGTGGATGAAAAAGCAGGCCTGTTGGCAGACAAGGCCAGGCAAGATTGCAGGCCTAGGCCTCAAAATGGCCACCAGCCACATGGCCAGGCCCAACAACACCACAAAGGCCACCCCCAAAAAACACACTTCCCCAGCTCAATCCAATGCCATCCATGCCCTAAATGATGTCTAAATTCAACAGATCACACAGAAAACACTTGATTAATAAAGCTGTGGCTACCTGCTCTGATCCTAGTGGATGAAAAAGCAGGCCTGTTGGCAGACAAGGCCAGGCAAGCTTGCAGGCCTAGGCTTCAAAATGGCCACCAGTCACATGGCCAGGCCCAACAACATCACAAAGGCCACCCCAAAAAACACACTTCCCCAACTCAATCCAATGCCATCCATGCCCTAAATGATGTCTAAATTCGACAGATCATACAGAAAACACTTGATTAATAAAGCTGTGGCTACCTGCTCTGATCCTAGTGCATGAAAAAGCAGGCCTGTTGGCAGACAAGGCCAGGCAAGCTTGCAGGCCTAGGCCTCAAAATGGCCACCAGCCACATGGCCAGGCCCAACAACATCACAAAGGCCACCCCAAAAAACACACTTCCCCAACTCAATCCAATGCCATCCATGCCCTAAATGATGTCTAAATTCAACAGATCACACAGAAAACACTTGATTAATAAAGCTGTGGCTACCTGCTCTGATCCTAGTGGATGAAAAAGCAGGCCTGTTGGCAGACAAGGCCAGGCAAGCTTGCAGGCCTAGGCCTCAAAATGGCCACCAGCCACATGGCCAGGCCCAACAACATCACAAAGGCCACCCCCAAAAAACACACTTCCCCAACTCAATCCAATGCCATCCATGCCCTAAATGATGTCTAAATTCAACAGATCACACAGAAAACACTTGATTAATAAAGCTGTGGCTACCTGCTCTGATCCTAGTGGATGAAAAAGCAGGCCTTTTGGCAGACAAGGCCAGGCAAGATTGCAGGCCTAGGCCTCAAAATGGCCACCAGCCACATGGCCAGGCCCAACAACATCACAAAGGCCACCCCCAAAAAACACACTTCCCCAACTCAATCCAATGCCATCCATGCCCTAAATGATGTCTAAATTCAACAGATCACACAGAAAACACTTGATTAATAAAGCTGTGGCTACCTGCTCTGATCCTAGTGGATGAAAAAGCAGGCCTGTTGGCAGACAAGGCCAGGCAAGCTTGCAGGCCCAGGCTTCAAAATGGCCACCAGCCACATGGCCAGGCCCAACAACATCACAAAGGCCACCCCAAAAAACACACTTCCCCAACTCAATCCAATGCCATCCATGCCCTAAATGATGTCTAAATTCAACAGATCACACAGAAAACACTTGATTAATAAAGCTGTGGCTACCTGCTCTGATCCTAGTGGATGAAAAAGCAGGCCTGTTGGCAGACAAGGCCAGGCAAGCTTGCAGGCCTAGGCCTCAAAATGGCCACCAGCCACATGGCCAGGCCCAACAACATCACAAAGGCCACCCCCAAAAAACACACTTCCCCAACTCAATCCAATGCCATCCATGCCCTAAATGATGTCTAAATTCAACAGATCACACAGAAAACACTTGATTAATAAAGCTGTGGCTACCTGCTCTGATCCTAGTGGATGAAAAAGCAGGCCTGTTGGCAGACAAGGCCAGACAAGCTTGCAGGCCTAGGCCTCAAAATGGCCACCATCCACATGGCCAGGCCCAACAACATCACAAAGGCCACCCCCAAAAAACACACTTCCCCAACTCAATCCAATGCCATCCATGCCCTAAATGATGTCTAAATTCAACAGATCACACAGAAACCACTTGATTAATAAAGCTGTGGCTACCTGCTCTGATCCTAGTGGATGAAAAAGCAGGCCTGTTGGCAGACAAGGCCAGGCAAGCTTGCAGGCCTAGGCCTCAAAATGGCCACCAGCCACATGGCCAGGCCCAACAACATCACAAAGGCCACCCCCAAAAAACACACTTCCCCAACTCAATCCAATGCCATCCATGCCCCAAATGATGTCTAAATTCAACAGATCACACAGAAAACACTTGATCAATAAAGCTGTGGCTACCTGCTCTGATCCTAGTGGATGAAAAAGCAGGCCTGTTGGCAGACAAGGCCAGGCAAGCTTGCAGGCCTAGGCCTCAAAATGGCCACCAGCCACATGGCCAGGCCCAACAACATCACAAAGGCCACCCCCAAAAAACACACTTCCCCAACTCAATCCAATGCCATCCGTGCCCTAAATGATGTCTAAATTCAACAGATCACACAGAAAACACTTGATCAATAAAGCTGTGGCTACCTGCTCTGATCCTAGTGGATGAAAAAGCAGGCCTGTTGGCAGACAAGGCCAGGCAAGCTTGCAGGCCTAGGCCTCAAAATGGCCACCAGCCACATGGCCAGGCCCAACAACATCACAAAGGCCACCCCCAAAAAACACACTTCCCCAACTCAATCCAATGCCATCCATGCCCTAAATGATGTCTAAATTCAACAGATCACACAGAAAACACTTGATTAATAAAGCTGTGGCTACCTGCTCTGATCCTAGTGGATGAAAAAGCAGGCCTGTTGGCAGACAAGGCCAGGCAAGCTTGCAGGCCTAGGCCTCAAAATGGCCACCAGCCACATGGCCAGGCCCAACAACATCACAAAGGCCACCCCAAAAAACACACTTCCCCAACTCAATCCAATGCCATCCATGCCCTAAATGATGTCTAAATTCAACAGATCACAAAGAAAACACTTGATTAATAAATCTGTGGCTACCTGCTCTGATCCTAGTGGATGAAAAAGCAGGCCTGTTGGCAGACAAGGTCAGGCAAGCTTGCAGGCCTAGGCCTCAAAATGGCCACCAGCCACATGGCCAGGCCCAACAACATCACAAAGGCCACCCCAAAAAACACACTTCCCCAACTCAATCCAATGCCATCCATGCCCTAAATGATGTCTAACTTCAACAGATCACACAGAAAACACTTGATTAATAAAGCTGTGGCTACCTGCTCTGATCCCAGTGGATGAAAAAGCAGGCCTGTTGGCAGACAAGGCCAGGCAAGCTTGCAGGCCTAGGCCTCAAAATGGCCACCAGCCACATGGCCAGGCCCAACAACATCACAAAGGCCACCCCAAAAAACACACTTCCCCAACTCAATCCAATGCCATCCATGCCCTAAATGATGTCTAAATTCAACAGATCACACAGAAAACACTTGATTAATAAAGCTGTGGCTACCTGCTCTGATCCTAGTGGATGAAAAAGCAGGCCTGTTGGCAGACAAGGCCAGGCAAGCTTGCAGGCCTAGGCCTCAAAATGGCCACCAGCCACATGGCCAGGCCCAACAACATCACAAAGGCCACCCCCAAAAAACACACTTCCCCAACTCAATCCAATGCCATTCATGCCCTAAATGATGTCTAAATTCAACAGATCACACAGAAAACACTTGATTAATAAAGCTGTGGATACCTGCTCCGATCCTAGTGGATGAAAAAGCAGGCCTGTTGGCAGACAAGGCCAGGCAAGCTTGCAGGCCTAGGCCTCAAAATGGCCACCAGCCACATGGCCAGGCCCAACAACATCACAAAGGCCACCCCCAAAAAACACACTTCCACTACTCAATCCAATGCCATCCATGCCCTAAATGATGTCTAAATTCAACAGATCACACAGAAAACACTTGATTAATAAAACTGTGGCTACCTGCTCTGATCCTAGTGGATGAAAAAGCAGGCCTGTTGGCAGACAAGGCCAGGCAAGCTTGCAGGCCTAGGCCTCAAAATGGCCACCAGCCACATGGCCAGGCCCAACAACATCACAAAGGCCACCCCAAAAAACACACTTCCCCAACTCAATCCAATGCCATCTATGCCCTAAATGATGTCTAAATTCAACAGATCACAAAGAAAACACTTGATTAATAAAGCTGTGGCTACCTGCTCTGATCCTAGTGGATGAAAAAGCAGGCCTGTTGGCAGACAAGGCCAGGCAAGCTTGCAGGCCTAGGCCTCAAAATGGCCACCAGCCACATGGCCAGGCCCAACAACATCACAAAGGCCACCCCCAAAAAACACACTTCCCCAACTCAATCCAATGCCATCCATGCCCTAAATGATGTCTAAATTCAACAGATCACACAGAAAACACTTGATTAATAAAGCTGTGGATACCTGCTCCGATCCCAGTGGATGAAAAAGCAGGCCTGTTGGCAGACAAGGCCAGGCAAGCTTGCAGGCCTAGGCCTCAAAATGGCCACCAGCCACATGGCCAGGCCCAACAACATCACAAAGGCCACCCCCAAAAAACACACTTCCACTACTCAATCCAATGCCATCCATGCCCTAAATGATGTCTAAATTCAACAGATCACACAGAAAACACTTGATTAATAAAACTGTGGCTACCTGCTCTGATCCTAGTGGATGAAAAAGCAGGCCTGTTGGCAGACAAGGCCAGGCAAGATTGCAGGCCTAGGCCTCAAAATGGCCACCAGCCACATGGCCAGGCCCAACAACATCACAAAGGCCACCCCCAAAAAACACACTTCCCCAGCTCAATCCAATGCCATCCATGCCCTAAATGATGTCTAAATTCAACAGATCACACAGAAAACACTTGATTAATAAAGCTGTGGCTACCTGCTCTGATCCTAGTGGATGAAAAAGCAGGCCTGTTGGCAGACAAGGCCAGGCAAGCTTGCAGGCCTAGGCTTCAAAATGGCCACCAGCCACATGGCCAGGCCCAACAACATCACAATGGCCACCCCAAAAAACACACTTCCCCAACTCAATCCAATGCCATCCATGCCCTAAATGATGTCTAAATTCAACAGATCATACAGAAAACACTTGATTAATAAAGCTGTGGCTACCTGCTCTGATCCTAGTGGATGAAAAAGCAGGCCTGTTGGCAGACAAGGCCAGGCAAGCTTGCAGGCCTAGGCCTCAAAATGGCCACCAGCCACATGGCCAGGCCCAACAACATCACAAAGGCCACCCCAAAAAACACACTTCCCCAACTCAATCCAATGCCATCCATGCCCTAAATGATGTCTAAATTCAACAGATCACACAGAAAACACTTGATTAATAAAGCTGTGGCTACCTGCTCTGATCCTAGTGGATGAAAAAGCAGGCCTGTTGGCAGACAAGGCCAGGCAAGCTTGCAGGCCTAGGCCTCAAAATGGCCACCAGCCACATGGCCAGGCCCAACAACATCACAAAGGCCACCCCCAAAAAACACACTTCCCCAACTCAATCCAATGCCATCCATGCCCTAAATGATGTCTAAATTCAACAGATCACACAGAAAACACTTGATTAATAAAGCTGTGTCTACCTGCTCTGATCCTAGTGGATGAAAAAGCAGGCCTTTTGGCAGACAAGGCCAGGCAAGATTGCAGGCCTAGGCCTCAAAATGGCCACCAGCCACATGGCCAGGCCCAACAACATCACAAAGGCCACCCCCAAAAAACACACTTCCCCAACTCAATCCAATGCCATCCATGCCCTAAATGATGTCTAAATTCAACAGATCACACAGAAAACACTTGATTAATAAAGCTGTGGCTACCTGCTCTGATCCTAGTGGATGAAAAAGCAGGCCTGTTGGCAGACAAGGCCAGGCAAGCTTGCAGGCCTAGGCTTCAAAATGGCCACCAGCCACATGGCCAGGCCCAACAACATCACAAAGGCCACCCCAAAAAACACACTTCCCCAACTCAATCCAATGCCATCCATGCCCTAAATGATGTCTAAATTCAACAGATCACACAGAAAACACTTGATTAATAAAGCTGTGGCTACCTGCTCTGATCCTAGTGGATGAAAAAGCAGGCCTGTTGGCAGACAAGGCCAGGCAAGCTTGCAGGCCTAGGCCTCAAAATGGCCACCAGCCACATGGCCAGGCCCAACAACATCACAAAGGCCACCCCCAAAAAACACACTTCCCCAACTCAATCCAATGCCATCCATGCCCTAAATGATGTCTAAATTCAACAGATCACACAGAAACCACTTGATTAATAAAGCTGTGGCTACCTGCTCTGATCCTAGTGGATGAAAAAGCAGGCCTGTTGGCAGACAAGGCCAGACAAGCTTGCAGGCCTAGGCCTCAAAATGGCCACCAGCCACATGGCCAGGCCCAACAACATCACAAAGGCCACCCCCAAAAAACACACTTCCCCAACTCAATCCAATGCCATCCATGCCCCAAATGATGTCTAAATTCAACAGATCACACAGAAAACACTTGATTAATAAAGCTGTGACTACCTGCTCTGATCCTAGTGGATGAAAAAGCAGGCCTGTTGGCAGACAAGGCCAGGCAAGCTTGCAGGCCTAGGCCTCAAAATGGCCACCAGCCACATGGCCAGGCCCAACAACATCACAAAGGCCACCCCCAAAAAACACACTTCCCCAACTCAATCCAATGCCATCCATGCCCTAAATGATGTCTAAATTCAACAGATCACACAGGAAACACTTGATTAATAAAGCTGTGGCTACCTGCTCTGATCCTAGTGGATGAAAAAGCAGGCCTGTTGGCAGACAAGGCCAGGCAAGCTTGCAGGCCTAGGCCTCAAAATGGCCACCAGCCACATGGCCAGGCCCAACAACATAACAAAGGCCACCCCCAAAAAACACACTTCCCCAACTCAATCCAATGCCATCCATGCCCTAAATGATGTCTAAATTCAACAGATCACACAGAAAACACTTGATTAATAAAGCTGTGGCTACCTGCTCTGATCCTAGTGGATGAAAAAGCAGGCCTGTTGGCAGACAAGGCCAGGCAAGCTTGCAGGCCTAGGCCTCAAAATGGCCACCAGCCACATGGCCAGGCCCAACAACATCACAAAGGCCACCCCCAAAAAACACACTTCCCCAACTCAATCCAATGCCATCCATGCCTTAAATGATGTCCAAATTCAACAGATCACACAGAAAACACTTGATTAATAAAGCTGTGGCTACCTGCTCTGATCCTAGTGGATGAAAAAGCAGGCCTGTTGGCAGACAAGGCCAGGCAAGCTTGCAGGCCTAGGCCTCAAAATGGCCACCAGCCACATGGCCAGGCCCAACAACATCACAAAGGCCACCCCAAAAAACACACTTCCCCAACTCAATCCAATGCCATCCATGCCCTAAATGATGTCCAAATTCAACAGATCACACAGAAAACACTTGATTAATAAAGCTGTGGCTACCTGCTCTGATCCTAGTGGATGAAAAAGCAGGCCTGTTGGCAGACAAGGCCAGGCAAGCTTGCAGGCCTAGGCCTCAAAATGGCCACCAGCCACATGGCCAGGCCCAACAACATCACAAAGGCCACCCCAAAAAACACACTTCCCCAACTCAATCCAATGCCATCCATGCCCTAAATGATGTCTAAATTCAACAGATCACACAGAAAACACTTGATTAATAAAGCTGTGGCTACCTGCTCTGATCCTAGTGGATGAAAAAGCAGGCCTGTTGGCAGACAAGGCCAGGCAAGCTTGCAGGCCTAGGCCTCAAAATGGCCACCAGCCACATGGCCAGGCCCAACAACATCACAAAGGCCACCCCAAAAAACACACTTCCCCAACTCAATCCAATGCCATCCATGCCCTAAATGATGTCTAAATTCAACAGATCACACAGAAAACACTTGATTTATAAAGCTGTGACTACCTGCTCTGATCCTAGTGGATGAAAAAGCAGGCCTGTTGGCAGACAAGGCCAGGCAAGCTTGCAGGCCTAGGCCTCAAAATGGCCACCAGCCACAAGGCCAGGCCCAACAACATCACAAAGGCCACCCCAAAAAACACACTTCCCCAACTCAATCCAATGCCATCCATGCCCTAAATGATGTCTAAATTCAACAGATCACACAGAAAACACTTGATTAATAAAGCTGTGGCTACCTGCTCTGATCCTAGTGGATGAAAAAGCAGGCCTGTTGTCAGACAAGGCCAGGCAAGCTTGCAGGCCTAGGCCTCAAAATGGCCACCAGCCACATGGCCAGGCCCAACAACATCACAAAGGCCACCCCCAAAAAACACACTTCCCCAACTCAATCCAATGCCATCCATGCCCTAAATGATGTCTAAAGTCAACAGATCACACAGAAAAACCTTGATTAATAAAGCTGTGGCTACCTACTCTGATCCTAGTGGATGAAAAAGCAGGCCTGTTGGCAGACAAGGCTAGGCAAGCTTGCAGGCCTAGGCCTCAAAATGGCCACCAGCCTCATGGCCAGGCCCAACAACATCACAAAGGCCACCCCAAAAAACACACTTCCCCAACTCAATCCAATGCCATCCATGCCCTAAATGATGTCTAAATTCAACAGATCACACAGAAAACACTTGATTAATAAAGCTGTGACTACCTGCTCTGATCCTTGTGGATGAAAAAGCAGGCCTGTTGGCAGACAAGGCCAGGCAAGCTTGCAGGCCTAGGCCTCAAAATGGCCACCAGCCACATGGCCAGGCCCAACAACATCACAAAGGCCACCCCCAAAAAACACACTTCCCCAACTCAATCCAATGCCATCCATGCCCTAAATGATGTCTAAATTCAACAGATCACACAGAAAACACTTGATTAATAAAGCTGTGGATACCTTCTCCGATCCTAGTGGATGAAAAAGCAGGCCTGTTGGCAGACAAGGCCAGGCAAGCTTGCAGGCCTAGGCCTCAAAATGGCCACCAGCCACATGGCCAGGCCCAACAACATCACAAAGGCCACCCCCAAAAAACACACTTCCCCTACTCAATCCAATGCCATCCATGCCCTAAATGATGTCTAAATTCAACAGATCACACAGAAAACACTTGATTAATAAAGCTGTGGCTACCTGCTCTGATCCTAGTGGATGAAAAAGCAGGCCTGTTGGCAGACAAGGCCAGGCAAGATTGCAGGCCTAGGCCTCAAAATGGCCACCAGCCACATGGCCAGGCCCAACAACATCACAAAGGCCACCCCCAAAAAACACACTTCCCCAACTCAATCCAATGCCATCCATGCCCTAAATGATGTCTAAATTCAACAGATCACACAGAAAACACTTGATTGATAAAGCTGTGGCTACCTGCTCTGATCCTAGTGGATGAAAAAGCAGGCCTGTTGGCAGACAAGGCCAGGCAAGCTTGCAGGCCTAGGCTTCAAAATGGCCACCAGCCACATGGCCAGGCCCAACAACATCACAAAGGCCACCCCCAGAAAACACACTTCCCCTACTCAATCCAATGCCATCCATGCCCTAAATGATGTCTAAATTCAACAGATCACACAGAAAACACTTGATTAATAAAGCTGTGGATACCTGCTCCGATCCTAGTGGATGAAAAAGCAGGCCTGTTAGCAGACAAGGCCAGGCAAGCTTGCAGGCCTAGGCCTCAAAATGGCCACCATCCCCATGGCCAGGCCCAACAACATCACAAAGGCCACCCCCAAAAAACACACTTCCCCAACTCAATCCAATGCCATCCATGCCCTAAATGATGTCTAAATTCAACAGATCACACAGAAAACACTTGATTAATAAAGCTGTGGCTACCTGCTCTGATCCTAGTGGATGAAAAAGCAGGCCTGTTGGCAGACAAGGCCAGGCAAGCTTGCAGGCCTAGGCTTCAAAATGGCCACCAGCCACATGGCCAGGCCCAACAACATCACAAAGGCCACCCCAAAAAACGCACTTCCCCAACTCAATCCAATGCCATCCATGCCCTAAATGATGTCTAAATTCAACAGATCACACAGAAAACACTTGATTAATAAAGCTGTGGCTACCTGCTCTGATCCTAGTGGATGAAAAAGCAGGCCTGTTGGCAGACAAGGCCAGGCAAGCTTGCAGGCCTAGGCCTCAAAATGGCCACCAGCCACAAGGCCAGGCCCAACAACATCACAAAGGCC
This sequence comes from Triturus cristatus, assembly GCF_964204655.1. NCBI lineage: Eukaryota > Metazoa > Chordata > Amphibia > Caudata > Salamandridae > Triturus > Triturus cristatus. Next base: position 214,892 of record NW_028188360.1, read on the forward strand.
ACCCCAAAAAACACACTTCCCCAACTCAATCCAATGCCATCCATGCCCTAAATGATGTCTAAATTCAACAGATCACACAGAAAACACTTGATTAATAAAGCTGTGGCTACCTGCTCTGATCCTAGTGGATGAAAAAGCAGGCCTGTTGGCAGACAAGGCCAGGCAAGATTGCAGGCCTAGGCCTCAAAATGGCCACCAGCCACATGGCCAGGCCCAACAACATCACAAAGGCCACCCCCAAAAAACACACTTCCCCAACTCAATCCAATGCCATCCATGCCCTAAATGATGTCTAAATTCAACAGATCACACAGAAAACACTTGATTGATAAAGCTGTGGCTACCTGCTCTGATCCTAGTGGATGAAAAAGCAGGCCTGTTGGCAGACAAGGCCAGGCAAGCTTGCAGGCCTAGGCTTCAAAATGGCCACCAGCCACATGGCCAGGCCCAACAACATCACAAAGGCCACCCCCAGAAAACACACTTCCCCTACTCAATCCAATGCCATCCATGCCCTAAATGATGTCTAAATTCAACAGATCACACAGAAAACACTTGATTAATAAAGCTGTGGATACCTGCTCCGATCCTAGTGGATGAAAAAGCAGGCCTGTTAGCAGACAAGGCCAGGCAAGCTTGCAGGCCTAGGCCTCAAAATGGCCACCAGCCCCATGGCCAGGCCCAACAACATCACAAAGGCCACCCCCAAAAAACACACTTCCCCAACTCAATCCAATGCCATCCATGCCCTAAATGATGTCTAAATTCAACAGATCACACAGAAAACACTTGATTAATAAAGCTGTGGCTACCTGCTCTGATCCTAGTGGATGAAAAAGCAGGCCTGTTGGCAGACAAGGCCAGGCAAGCTTGCAGGCCTAGGCTTCAAAATGGCCACCAGCCACATGGCCAGGCCCAACAACATCACAAAGGCCACCCCAAAAAACGCACTTCCCCAACTCAATCCAATGCCATCCATGCCCTAAATGATGTCTAACTTCAACAGATCATACAGAAAACACTTGATTAATAAAGCTGTGGCTACCTGCTCTGATCCTAGTGGATGAAAAAGCAGGCCTGTTGGCAGACAAGGCCAGGCAAGCTTGCAGGCCTAGGCCTCAAAATGGCCACCAGCCACATGGCCAGGCCCAACAACATCACAAAGGCCACCCCAAAAAACACACTTCCCCAACTCAATCCAATGCCATCAATGCCCTAAATGATGTCTAAATTCAACAGATCACACAGAAAACACTTGATTTATAAAGCTGTGGCTACCTGCTCTGATCCTAGTGGATGAAAAAGCAGGCCTGTTGGCAGACAAGGCCAGGCAAGCTTGCAGGCCTAGGCCTCAAAATGGCCACCAGCCACAAGGCCAGGCCCAACAACATCACAAAGGCCACCCCAAAAAACACACTTCCCCAACTCAATCCAATGCCATCCATGCCCTAAATGATGTCTAAATTCAACAGATCACACAGAAAACACTTGATTAATAAAGCTGTGGCTACCTGCTCTGATCCTAGTGGATGAAAAAGCAGGCCTGTTGGCAGACAAGGCCAGGCAAGCTTGCAGGCCTAGGCCTCAAAATGGCCACCAGCCACATGGCCAGGCCCAACAACATCACAAAGGCCACCTCCAAAAAACACACTTCCCCAACTCAATCCAATGCCATCCATGCCCTAAATGATGTCTAAATTCAACAGATCACACAGAAAAACCTTGATTAATAAAGCTGTGGCTACCTGCTCTGATAATAGTGGATGAAAAAGCAGGCCTGTTGGCAGACAAGGCCAGGCAAGCTTGCAGGCCTAGGCCTCAAAATGGCCACCAGCCTCATGGCCAGGCCCAACAACATCACAAAGGCCACCCCAAAAAACACACTTCCCCAACTCAATCCAATGCCATCCATGCCCTAAATGATGTCTAAATTCAACAGATCACACAGAAAACACTTGATTAATAAAGCTGTGGCTACCTGCTCTGATCCTAGTGGATGAAAAAGCAGGCATGTTGGCAGACAAGGCCAGGCAAGCTTGCAGGCCTAGGCCTCAAAATGGCCACCAGCCACATGGCCAGGACCAACAACCTCACAAAGGCCACCCCCAAAAAACACACTTCCCCAACTCAATCCAATGCCATCCATGCCCTAAATGATGTCTAAATTCAACAGATCACACAGAAAACACTTGATTAATAAAGCTGTGGATACCTTCTCCGATCCTAGTGGATGAAAAAGCAGGCCTGTTGGCAGACAAGGCCAGGCAAGCTTGCAGGCCTAGGCCTCAAAATGGCCACCAGCCACATGGCCAGGCCCAACAACATTACAAAGGCCACCCCCAAAAAACACACTTCCCCTACTCAATCCAATGCCATCCATGCCCTAAATGATGTCCAAATTCAACAGATCCCACAGAAAACACTTGATTAATAAAGCTGTGGCTACCTGCTCTGATCCTAGTGGATGAAAAAGCAGGCCTGTTGGCAGACAAGGCCAGACAAGATTACAGGCCTAGGCCTCAAAATGGCCACCAGCCACATGGCCAGGCCCAACAACATCACAAAGGCCACCCCCAAAAAACACACTTCCCCAACTCAATCCAATGCCATCCATGCCCTAAATGATGTCTAAATTCAACAGATCACACAGAAAACACTTGATTGATAAAGCTGTGGCTACCTGCTCTGATCCTAGTGGATGAAAAAGCAGGCCTGTTGGCAGACAAGGCCAGGCAAGCTTGCAGGCCTAGGCTTCAAAATGGCCACCAGCCACATGGCCAGGCCCAACAACATCACAAAGGCCACCCCCAGAAAACACACTTCCCCTACTCAATCCAATGCCATCCATGCCCTAAATGATGTCTAAATTCAACAGATCACACAGAAAACACTTGATTAATAAAGCTGTGGATACCTGCTCCGATCCTAGTGGATGAAAAAGCAGGCCTGTTAGCAGACAAGGCCAGGCAAGCTTGCAGGCCTAGGCCTCAAAATGGCCACCAGCCACATGGCCAGGCCCAACAACATCACAAAGGCCACCCCCAAAAAACACACTTCCCCTACTCAATCCAATGCCATCCATGCCCTAAATGATGTCTAAATTCAACAGATCACACAGAAAACACTTGATTAATAAAGCTGTGGCTACCTGCTCTGATCCTAGTGGATGAAAAAGCAGGCCTGTTGGCAGACAAGGCCAGACAAGATTGCAGGCCTAGGCCTCAAAATGGCCACCAGCCACATGGCCAGGCCCAACAACATCACAAAGGCCACCCCCAAAAAACACACTTCCCCAACTCAATCCAATGCCATCCATGCCCTAAATGATGTCTAAATTCAACAGATCACACAGAAAACACTTGATTAATAAAGCTGTGGCTACCTGCTCTGATCCTAGTGGATGAAAAAGCAGGCCTGTTGGCAGACAAGACCAGGCAAGCTTGCAGGACTAGGCTTCAAAATGGCCACCAGCCACATGGCCAGGCCCAACAACATCACAAAGGCCACCCCAAAAAACACACTTCCCCAACTCAATCCAATGCCATCCATGCCCTAAATGATGTCTAAATTCAACAGATCATACAGAAAACACTTGATTAATAAAGCTGTGGCTACCTGCTCTGATCCTAGTGGATGAAAAAGCAGGCCTGTTGGCAGACAAGGCCAGGCAAGCTTGCAGGCCTAGGCCTCAAAATGGCCACCAGCCACATGGCCAGGCCCAACAACATCACAAAGGCCACCCCCAAAAAACACACTTTCCCAACTCAATCCAATGCCATCCATGCCCTAAATGATGTCTAAATTCAACAGATCACACAGAAAACACTTGATTAATAAAGCTGTGGCTACCTGCTCTGATCCTAGTGGATGAAAAAGCAGGCCTGTTGGCAGACAAGGCCAGGCAAGATTGCAGGCCTAGGCCTCAAAATGGCCACCAGCCACATGGCCAGGCCCAACAACATCACAAAGGCCACCCCCAAAAACACACTTCCCCAACTCAATCCAATACCATCCATGCCCTAAATGATGTCTAAATTCAATAGATCACACAGAAAACACTTGATTAATAAAGCTGTGGCTACCTGCTCTGATCCTAGTGGATGAAAAAGCAGGCCTGTTGGCAGACAAGGCCAGGCAAGATTGCAGGCCTAGGCCTCAAAATGGCCACCAGCCACATGGCCAGGCCCAACAACATCACAAAGGCCACCCCCAAAAAACACACTTCCCCAACTCAATCCAATGCCATCCGTGCCCTAAATGATGTCTAAATTCAACAGATCACACAGAAAACACTTGATTAATAAAGCTGTGGCTACCTGCTCTGATCCTAGTGGATGAAAAAGCAGGCCTGTTGGCAGACAAGGCCAGGCAAGCTTGCAGGCCTAGGCCTCAAAATGGCCACCAGCCACATGGCCAGGCCCAACAACATCACAAAGGCCACCCCCAAAAACACACTTCCCCAACTCAATCCAATGCCATCCATGCCCTAAATGATGTCTAAATTCAACAGATCACACAGAAAACACTTGATTAATAAAGCTGTGGCTACCTGCTCTGATCCTAGTGGATGAAAAAGCAGGCCTGTTGGCAGACAAGGCCAGGCAAGCTTGCAGGCCTAGGCCTCAAAATGGCCACCAGCCACATGGCCAGGCCCAACAACATCACAAAGGCCACCCCCAAAAAACACACTTCCCCAACTCAATCCAATGCCATCCATGCCCTAAATGATGTCTAAATTCAACAGATCACACAGAAAACACTTGATTAATAAAGCTGTGGCTACCTGCTCTGATCCTAGTGGATGAAAAAGCAGGCCTGTTGACAGACAAGGCCAGGCAAGCTTGCAGGCCTAGGCCTCAAAATGGCCACCAGCCACATGGCCAGGCCCAACAACATCACAAAGGCCACCCCAAAAAACACACTTCCCCAACTCAATCCAATGCCATCCATGCCCTAAATGATGTCTAAATTCAACAGATCACACAGAAAACACTTGATTAATAAAGCTGTGGCTACCTGCTCTGATCCTAGTGGATGAAAAAGCAGGCCTGTTGGCAGACAAGGCCAGGCAAGCTTGCAGGCCTAGGCCTCAAAATGGCCACCAGCCACATGGCCAGGCCCAACAACATCACAAAGGCCACCCCAAAAAACACACTTCCCCAACTCAATCCAATGCCATCCATGCCCTAAATGATGTCTAAATTCAACAGATCACACAGAAAACACTTGATTAATAAAGCTGTGGCTACCTACTCTGATCCTAGTGGATGAAAAAGCAGGCCTGTTGGCAGACAAGGCCAGGCAAGCTTGCAGGCCTAGGCCTCAAAATGGCCACCAGCCACATGGTCAGGCCCAACAACATCACAAAGGCCACCCCCAAAAAACACAGTTCCCCAACTCAATCCAATGCCATCCATGCCCTAAATGATGTCTAAATTCAACAGATCACACAGAAAACACTTGATTAATAAAGCTGTGGCTTCCTGCTCTGATCCTAGTGGATGAAAAAGCAGGCCTGTTGGCAGACAAGGCCAGGCAAGCTTGCAGGCCTAGGCCTCAAAATGGCCACCAGCCACATGGCCAGGCCCAACAGCATCACAAAGGCCACCCCAAAAAACACACTTCCCCAACTCAATCCAATGCCATCCATGCCCTAAATGATGTCTAAATTCAACAGATCACACAGAAAACACTTGATTAATAAAGCTGTGGCTACCTGCTCTGATCCTAGTGGATGAAAAAGCAGGCCTGTTGGCAGACAAGGCCAGGCAAGCTTGCAGGCCTAGGCCTCAAAATGGCCACCAGCCACATGGCCAGGCCCAACAACATCACAAAGGCCACCCCAAAAAACACACTTCCCCAACTCAATCCAATGCCATCTATGCCCTAAATGATGTCTAAATTCAACAGATCACAAAGAAAACACTTGATTAATAAAGCTGTGGCTACCTGCTCTGATCCTATTGGATGAAAAAGCAGGCCTGTTGGCAGACAAGGCCAGGCAAGCTTGCAGGCCTAGGCCTCAAAATGGCCACCAGCCACATGGCCAGGCCCAACAACATCACAAAGGCCACCCCCAAAAAACACACTTCCCCAACTCAATCCAATGCCATCCATGCCCTAAATGATGTCTAAATTCAACAGATCACACAGAAAACACTTGATTAATACAGCTGTGGATACCTGCTCCGATCCTAGTGGATGAAAAAGCAGGCCTGTTGGCAGACAAGGCCAGGCAAGCTTGCAGGTGTGGAAATGTGGATTTTCCTGATCAGTTATGTCCCCTATCTTGGACCCCAACGATTCTATGTGCATGTCACAAGTACATGTATGTTCCCTCCAGTTCCAGTTTCCAAGACGCAAACATATGTGTGTCTACCGTCGACATGTTCTCTGTCAGATCCGCCATCAATGGGCTGGATATTCAATTCCTAAGTATGAAAAGCCACCGACTTTATATGGCTAAGGTACTCCATTTTTACAGTTCAGGCAAGTAGGCCCGATTCTTTCCTCAAAGCCTTTCCCTGCTCTCTGTCTCTGACAGTTTCAGCTTGAGCTCGCATCTGTATCCATGAACTTTGTCCTACTCCCTGTGCAGCTAACGGTGCCTGCCTCGGCCAGTTTTCGCCTGCCTGCCAAGAAGCTGTATTTCACCTTCGAATTATCTATTTTGCTCTTCAGCCGATGCATTCCTGTCTAGTGATTTAGGTAAACATTTCCTTTAGCTCACAAGCAAAGGACTCAGCCTTTCCGTCCTCCTGCAAGTGATTCATAGCCCTGTTGCCATGGAAAGTTTTCTGCCCCTCGCTTCTCATATAGACACTTAGACGCTTGTACACGCACATACAGTTAGTATAGAATAGATTCTGTCCGAGAGTCCTTCCTTGTGGATAACATAGTTCTCTAAACATAGGATGTTAGATATGATTTGGGATTAGGTTGACATGACCCCCTAGACTTCTCGTCTCCACATGTAGAGCTAAATGTCAAGTCCCCTTCACCCCCTAGTTGCACGTCAATCACACGTCATGCTGCTGCGCACGCATCCATGTTAAGTATTATCGTATAGATCCACCTATGTAAGATAATGAGAGCCAATCATGTTTCTTTTTTGCTCCTTATTACGCCTAGTTTCAATTACGTATCACTATGGTAATTTATCTTATCAATTGTTACGCCTTTTTGCACTTGTTTCATTGTAAATGTATGACCTATAAAAGTTACTTCTTGTCAATAAAGTATTGTACTTCACTTCCTGAACCCTCGTGGTGACGGAACCTGAAGGCCGCGACTCGAGTCGGCCATTTTGGATGGAATAAAGCCCATTTAGAAACCTCTTATACCACGGATTCTGCCTCTTGTTATTCTGAGCTATTTTACTGTATTTTTAAAGATTCCGTATGAAATTCAGTTTCGGTAAAAAGAATATTTACCACATAATGGCGCCCGAACAGGGACACTTTCTCATCTCACGCGCCGGCGGTGCGTTGCAGGCCCGGTCTCCTGCCACAGCTGGACGGACCATAAACGCGTACCAGCAGGATTTCCTGTAAGCTCCCTCCGGTCAAGCGGGGGCGACTGAGGCTGCGATCAACCCAGACGAGGCGGTGAGAAGTGCGAAGTATCCCGACCAGAGCCTAGCTGAGAGAGCAAGATCCGAGGTATACAGAAGCCCACCAGGTTTTTCGAAATCCCGATGTCCAGAGGGTCCGCTATCCGCAGTTATCGAGTCCTGTCCATTCTCTGAGGCCTTCCGTTTCAAGGAGCTACTCGGTGAGTACCATCGCCGAGGAGGCGTGTTGACGCGCACATAGGTTGTGCCGGTCAAGACGGATTTGGGTACACAAATCCGGTCTGCACTGTTTAGCAGTGTATATGTACTGCTTAGCAGTATATCAAGTATTCCGAAGTATTTAGTTATTGTCAAGAATTCAGCGTGGTGATTAGTTAGGCAGACTGTCATCATTGTCGGTTATTGTTAAAATGTTTAATATTCAATGTTTAAAGTGTTCAAATGTCTTGCATATTGTGGTATGAATGATTGTTCTTTGTTCACTGTTCATTATTGTGTTTTTCGTATTAAGTGAATTCAAGAGTAAGTATCAGATCAGTTGTCAATATGCCGCTCTTCTCGAAGTTAAGACAGATTACTACCAGAAAAGGGGTGCTTGAAGAAGCAGTTCCTATTCCTCCTAGGGACACTCCAGGGCATTTTATGTACCACAAGCATGGCTTAGATGCCATATTGTTTCTTGATCTATGGGTAGATTATACCAAGGGATTGCCGGAAAGTCAAAGGTGGCCCGCAGCGGGAACCTGGGATGCAGAGTGCATCATGAAAGTGGAGGAAGAGTTATGGAAAAGAAAGGTCAGACAGTCACAGAAAGACGCTGTTGAGTTATGGCGTAAAGAATCTCATAGACGTACAGAAAAAGCACGTAGACAAGAAGAGAGGAGTAAAGAAAGTTCAAATAAAGTTCAAGAAGATCTATTAATTGAGGAAGGTATCCGAGTGAAGTCAGAACAAGTAAATAGACGAAGAAATGCTCTTATGAATGGTATGTATCCCCTTCTAACCGAAGGACTACCAAAGACTGTTCCAGGGATGCCAAAAGACTTGCCACCCCCGTTATTTCCAATTAAGGTACATCAAAAGGGGCATCCCAGAACCGCAGAAGATGTTTTTCTTTCCTCATATCTAGACGACACAGCTCCCGAGTATACTAACGCCACACTACATAGACCGTCTGGCGGAGGGGTTCAACGTCAGGATCAGGTATCCGACCCCGTGCAACAGCAAGTCCCGATACAAGCTTCGGCAAGCACATCTGCCCCCGCAGTCGATTCTACAGTGGTATCGACACCCATAGTTGCTGTGTCACGTTCAACGAACCCATTCACACCCGATGCCCCAGATGGGGCCACGGGAGGTGCTAGCAATACCTTTACACCACCCAGAATAAATAAACTTGTCTTTCAAGAATCAGCGCATTCACGTACTCCTAAATTCGTAAGTGAACGTACGCTTAAGGAACTCCTTGTAAATTGTAGATATGACCCGGTGGTTGGTAAAGAGGACGAAATGGTCCTGGCATCATTACGCATCAGGCGAGCCGCAGAGTATTTAGCAAGGTTACCAGGAATGACTACGCATCTAGATAACATATACCATTTTGTTCAAACAGGACGAGATCCAGGATGTATTAACAGAGCTATGGAATTCCAGAAAGTAGAGATACAGGGGGAACTGTTACGTTTCCTCATAAACTGTGTGATCAGAAATCAAGACCGTCCGGGGGTAGACCCGAATGCAATGCTTATTCTTACAAGATGGAGCCAGAATATATCAGAAGGGAGACACGATAAGCAAAATTGTATAATAGCCATGTGCCGAAAAATCCGTAGAGAAATAGAGCGTATTCATGAAGAAAGATTGGGAACAGACGAGTTCGAGCAAGATGAAGTGTCCGAATCAGGGAATTCCGCAAGACAGTCAGAGACCATAGCCTATGTAGGCAGAGGAAGATCCTGTAATAATGCTAGATGTTTTTCTGATCCCATACACTCTGTATGCCCAAATAATAGCAGAACGTATCCGACGCCTGTAATAAATCTGAAGTCTCCTGAACATTTGTTTCAAGCCGCAGATAAAATACTACGAGAACGAAGGGGTTACCACCTCCTCGATTCCATGGATGAGCAAGAATTAGCCAGATCAGCTGTTCACTGGATTGACAGTCCTGAAATATACGGTGATGAGACCGTAGCACACACGTTTTTTAATCTCAGTGCAGATGAACAACGTTTAGCTGGAATCTATATGATTCAGCAACTCCTTATATTATATAAGAGCCAACATGCTGACCCTGGTCCTTTACCTGATATATTAACGGAACTACTCACGAACAGATGGAGAGGTTCTAGTAACAAGCTAATTAAAGAGATATTAGTGTCACGTAAACAGTATGTCCTTTTTGTAAATCCGGATTCTCTCTCGCTGCCCCACAGAGAAAGAACGCCGTACTATATGGATAGACAAAATCCTTTACGAGAAGTGCACCCAATAAAAGGCGAAGACAATGAGTTTCACCGTGTATTTGTTTACACACCCATATCAAAAATGGAATTATTAAAAATGAAGAAAGTAGTACCTAGTCATGACAAAGACCCAGCGGGTTTCCACCGAGAAATTAAGGACATGTTACTAATGGGAGAGTACACCTTTCCTGATATTATGACGATATTAAAGGTGCTTTTGCCTGCTGGCATCTATGAAAAACTGAAAGAAAAAGAGTGGGAAGTGGGAGACCAAAAGATAGACTGGACAGCATTAGCAGAGGAAGAAAGGGCCCGAACTGCAGGTTCAGGGCTCGGGGATAAAGTTAAACTGTTACCAGGTTTACTAGTACAGGTACTGCCACGTCTATTAACTACAAAAAAGGAAGATTGGGGTGCAATCACAGCCTGCAAACAAAAGCAAGATGAAGACACAAGCGATTATTATGCTCGATTTGAAAAATGTTTTGGTATAAATAGTGGTATAAAAGCAAGTAGTGACTCATATCCACATTTATTTGTGACAAAATTAGTGGAAAATGCATTGCCTCCAGTGAAGAATAGAATATTGAAATTCGAGAGTACCTGGCAAAGTAACACTCCGTCACAAATGCTACAAATGTTACAGTATCATCACAATAGAATTAGGGATGAACAAGAACACGAGCATAGACGCATGAAGGATACAAAAATGAAAATGCTAGTTTCTCAGACAGTACCAGCAGAGGGTCACAAAAAGGGTGTGACACATTCTGGTGATTCTGCAGCTCCCGTAAAAGGAACCTGCAATTACTGTAAACAACTAGGCCATTATGTACACGATTGTCCAGTCCTGAAACGTAATATAGCTACAGGTATTGCAAAAGAGAGACCACGATTAGTTAGACAAGATCAGAATGAACAAGGAGCTATGCAGCATGGACAGTCCATGCCAGTTCAGCAACAGTCCATGCCAGCCTCACAGCAGCCCATACAGTTTGTGCCAGCTGCACCACCGTTGCCTGCTACTGCCACACAAACCACAACACGACAAATGTATCAGACTGCACAATATGAATATCCTGAGTATCAGCGTTACGCATGAACAAGCCTAGAGAGGGAAGTTGACTTACCGCTCATCGAGATTCCTGTAGATCAAGAAGGACCGTATGTACATAGTGAATTATTAGGTCAAGATAGAAAATTCTTACTCGATACAGGGGCAAGTCGAACAACTATAAAACGTAGTGAAGTTCCAGGGGCACCCCTCTCAGGCTCTCAAAATGTTTCCCTTGGTTTTTCAGGAAAACCTATTGTTAATGAAGTATCACAGCCTCTCCCACTTACGATAGGACCTTTGACACGAACTACAGATTTATTGCTTACTAAATCATGCCCAGAAAATCTGTTAGGAATTAAAACTCTGAAAGCACTAGGAGCCATAATATGTTGTTCTCCGGAAGGAGTAAGGTTGTTTCTACGTGATTTTAAAGGTCACTATGTGTCTAGGGACATGGATCCCCGACTACAGACTTTACCAGTACATCTATGGGCACAAGGCCCTACGGATGTTGGCTGCATGAACATTACACCATACCGAGTCACATTGAAAGCAGGAGTGGTACTACCACGAATGCGACAATACAAGTTACCACATGATGCTGTAGTGGCTTTGCTGAAAATCATTGATGAGCTAATTGCCCAGGGAGTAGTTGTAGAAACAGACTCCAATATATGTAATTCACCGATAATTCCGATTCTTAAACGAACTGATCCTACTGCCCCACCAGTATACCGATTGGTTATTGATTTGCGTGAACTAAACAAGTGCATTGTACCACAATTTCCTGTGGTCCCTGATATATCATCATTATTGACAGCAATTGATTCCGAAGCAACATTCTTTACTGTAATTGATCTCAAGAATGCCTTTTTCAGCGTCCCAATAGATCCGGAAAGCCAATATTTGTTCGGATTCAGTTTAAATGGGCGCAGCTTTAAATTCTCACGCGCTCCCCAAGGATTCACAGAAAGCCCCAGCATCTACAGCCAAGCACTGAAACGAGAACTTGACAGTATCCACATGCCAGTCAATACTGCACTGCTTCAATATGTCGATGATCTGCTGATCACCGCGAGAAGCGAACCTGAATGTGAAAAGGCTTCTCTGACAGTTTTACATTTTCTAGCCGACAAGGGGCACAAGGTGTCTCCTTCTAAGCTGCAATTCTGTGTCCAGCGAGTTATTTATCTTGGTCACTCGCTGTCCAAGGAGGGAAGGCAGCTTACACCAGATCGCATCCAGTTAATTGCTAACATGTCAATACCCCAGACACAAAAGGAAGTGCGGGCTTTTATAGGCCTCACTTCATATTGTAGGCAGTGGATCCCTCAGTACGCATTTCTAGCAAAACCACTCATTCAGCTAACCACACAGGAGGCAGCCACATCGACTGTTCTCCCTTGGACTCAGGAACATACACAAGCTTTTGAAAGCCTAAAGGAAGCTTTATGTCAAGCACCTGTTTTAGCAACACCATGTTATAGCAAACATTTTACACTTTTTGTTACAGAACGTGAAGGTACTGCCTTGTCAGTACTCACTCAGGATCAAGCAGGATCACGCAAGCCATGTGCTTATTTTTCCAGTACATTAGATCCCGTAGCTCAGGCTTTGCCTGCATGCCTGAAATCAGTGGCGGCGTCAGCTTTAGCAATCAGACAAAGCGATGCCATAGTATTAGGACATCCATTGACAGTACAAGTACCACATGCAGTAGAGGTTCTTGTGAACCGAACACAAACACAACACTTGACCATAGCAAGACTTACCGGTTATGAACTGACATTGTTTCAACCACACATAGAGATCCGACGGTGTAATACATTGAATCCTGCTACACTATTACCTGTAATTGGAACAGACCCACTAGCTCATGATTGTGTTGAAATCATTGAAATAAAGACGAAACCTAGACAAGACTTGACAGACGTTCCATTGTTAGATCCAGACCTGACGTTGTATGTAGACGGATCGTGCATGAGAACAAGTACAGGAGATTTAGTGGCCGCGTATGCAGTCACAACAGACACTGAAGTTATTGAGACAAATTGTATAGATACTTTGTCAGCCCAAGCAGCAGAACTTATTGCTCTAACACAAGCCTGTATTCAAGCCACTAATAAGAAAGTTAATGTATACACTGACTCACGTTATGCATTCGGAGTTGTACACGACTTCGGCGTACTGTGGCGAGAGAGAGGTTATTTAACCTCCCATGGTGCCCACATTCAGCACGGACCCCTCATTCATGCCTTGTTAGACGCAATACATCTACCTACTGCTATATCGATTATGAAATGTAAAGCACACACGAAGGTTACTGATATCATTTCTCAAGGCAATGATTTAGCTGACAGAACAGCTAAACAGACTGCTCAGAATCGCACATTAGACATGACAAAGCCAATAGTTCAGACACCAACACAGTGTATGACAATTAAGGATCCCGCACTTGACGTAATTGACATACAGACACATGCTACTGCAGAAGAATTAAAGAAATGGACTGAACTAGGAGGGATCCAGACAGATCAGGGATGGATGACGAAGGAGAAATCTGTATGGTTTCTTCCTGACTCTATGGTCCAAGCCATTATAGCTACAATTCACAGCCCGGCGCATTTAGGAGAAAAAGCTATGCTAGATAGCATTCAACACATTTGGTTCAATAAACATTTACGAGCAGCAGCTAAACAAAAGGTCCGTACCTGTATGATATGTTGTCAGTTCAACCCGGGAAAAAGTGTTCCCGTAGAACAGGGTGGATTCCAGACTCCTGATCATCCTTTTGAAGTGCTCCAAATGGATTATATCCAGATGGAACGATGTCGAGGATTCAAATATGTTCTTGTAGTTGTCTGCGCTCTCTCCCGATGGACTGAGGCGTACCCAGTATCAGATTACACGGCCCCGACTACTGCCAAACAGTTAGTTCGAGAATTCTTCCCACGGTACGGGCTACCACGTGTTGTATATTCAGATAACGGCCAGCCTTTCTCATCCGAATTAATGAAACATGTCTCACTTTTGTTGGGATATCAGTGGAAGTTCCACTGTGTCCGACACCCCGAGGCAGCAGGTCTCGTGGAACGACATAATCAAATTTTGAAAATCAGATTGTCTAAAATATGTAAGGAGAAAGGTGTTGACTGGATAGTAGCCTTACCAGTTGCACTATTTTACATAAGAATGGTAGCACACTCTCGAACAGGGCTATCCCCGTATGAGGTGATCTTCGGAAGACCACCAAATATGTGGGGGACGCCTGTACCACGTAAAATAACTGATGTTAATTGTAATATGCTGACAGATTACCTGGCTTCCTTGATGTCTGCACTACAATCTTGTCGTTCACAGGTAGCTGCAGCTTTTCCTGACAACACTGAGGTGAAACCCCATGACGTTGCTCCGGGGGATCTGGTGTTTGTGAGGAATTTCGATCGGAAAACCCAATTGGAGCCCAGGTGGAAAACACCGAAGCTAGTCCTGCTGACCACAAGAACAGCCGTGAAAGTGGAGGGCCGCAAAGGATGGATACATTCCAGTCACGTTAAGAAATTTCATGGACTATCCTCGGATATAGACACTGTGCCCTGCACTCCCTCACAGACTGATTCAAAACTTCCCTTTGTTGAAAGGAATGACTCTCAGAACTATAAATTAAAACTTAGGCCCAAACAGTCGAGCAATTTGATTGTTTAAGTCCTCTCCAAGGTGAAGCGGTTGAATTGTCTCTGACATGTATCCCTTGGACCTGAGTAGAGAAAATACCAGAGAAATGTTGAAACGACAGGCGTATTGTAAATCACTGCGTAGCTACTGTGTGAGGACATTATTAATTCTGTTTTTATTGAGTGTTTTAATAATCATTACGAGTGTGATTTTGCACATATATCATCCTATTTCTAGACATGTTTATAATATTACTGCTGAACATTCTTTTAGTGACCTACCGCCACATGAATTATCTTATAGACTTGCGCTGCGCAATAACACCTTCATTAGTATGTTACATCATTCCCATCAGACTAGTAATGCCACCAATTGTTGGGTGTGTGGCCGACTCCCTCCCTATCAGAATAACAAAGGAGTTCTGCCTTTCTTTCCACATCCGTTCACACACAATGGCTCCTGTGGAGCATGGTTTAGTTTACTAAATTCCATAGACCCAGACACAGCAGTTTATCAACAACATTGGATATGGGGAAATCTGAATCTAGTTTTATTCAAAGTCTGTCACCCTAATAAGGAGGGTCACCCCAGTAGAACAGGAACTGATTTAGAAAATGAAGTGTATAAATTAGGTAATTTTACGCCTAACCTCATGATTTTGAACGTCAATTCCGAAGTTGAATTAATTCTGCCCACTATGTCAGTATTTCCAGTTAAGGGTGAATTATGTGTGAGAAAAGTTGGTTCCATACACATGGGCCATAGCAAATGCGTTACTACAGTAGAATATAGTGATCAAGGGAAATCTTCATTTAGAGCTTCTCGCCATTCTTACTTTATATGTGGTCAGACGGCATATATGCGTCTGCCTCTAGATTGGGATGGTACCTGTTACATAGCATTCCTTTTGCCACCTGTTTTCCTAGCTCCCCCTGATTATTATCGAAATGTTCATTTAGTACACAAAAGAGAGCGTAGAGATCTCCCAGTTGTCGATTATACTGAGACGGCATGGGACAAGTATGTAGATTTCAATAAAGGTATCTTCCCCTATATAGGTACAATATCAAATAGTAAGCTGATACGCAGACTCACCAAGACTCTTGAAGCTGTAGTAAACGAGACTATAACCGCCCTAGGCAATCTGACAGAGGAACAATCAGTGATGAGAATTGTTGTTCTCCAGAATCGTCTTGTCCTTGACGTCATCCTGGCCGATAGGGGCGGAGCTTGCAGGGTCATCGGATCCAGCTGCTGCATATTCATACCAGAAAATTCGCCATCTGTATATAAAGCTATAACACGCCTTCATAAGATTGTAAGCCAGATACACGAGAATCCAGGCACTTGGACGTGGTCCGGGTGGTTTTGGAGTGTGATATCAGCCTGGGGATGGAGAGTTCTATCCTTCCTAGGTATTGGCCTTCTTATGCTCTTCAGTTGTTGTTTATGCCTGCAATGTGGACCAGCGATTTGTGGTCTGTGTGCCACATCATGCATTCCATATCAAAGTTCTCGTTCAAAATGCCGGAAAAAGAAGGAAGAAGAAATGATGCTCCATGAGCAAATCGATGGAATAATGAAGATTGATATCTCTTGAAGGGCAAGTAGGGGACAAGGAGGGAATGTGGAAATGTGGATTTTCCTGATCAGTTATGTCCCCTATCTTGGACCCCAACGATTCTATGTGCATGTCACAAGTACATGTATGTTCCCTCCAGTTCCAGTTTCCAAGACGCAAACATATGTGTGTCTACCGTCGACATGTTCTCTGTCAGATCCGCCATCAATGGGCTGGATATTCAATTCCTAAGTATGAAAAGCCACCGACTTTATATGGCTAAGGTACTCCATTTTTACAGTTCAGGCAAGTAGGCCCGATTCTTTCCTCAAAGCCTTTCCCTGCTCTCTGTCTCTGACAGTTTCAGCTTGAGCTCGCATCTGTATCCATGAACTTTGTCCTACTCCCTGTGCAGCTAACGGTGCCTGCCTCGGCCAGTTTTCGCCTGCCTGCCAAGAAGCTGTATTTCACCTTCGAATTATCTATTTTGCTCTTCAGCCGATGCATTCCTGTCTAGTGATTTAGGTAAACATTTCCTTTAGCTCACAAGCAAAGGACTCAGCCTTTCCGTCCTCCTGCAAGTGATTCATAGCCCTGTTGCCATGGAAAGTTTTCTGCCCCTCGCTTCTCATATAGACACTTAGACGCTTGTACACGCACATACAGTTAGTATAGAATAGATTCTGTCCGAGAGTCCTTCCTTGTGGATAACATAGTTCTCTAAACATAGGATGTTAGATATGATTTGGGATTAGGTTGACATGACCCCCTAGACTTCTCGTCTCCACATGTAGAGCTAAATGTCAAGTCCCCTTCACCCCCTAGTTGCACGTCAATCACACGTCATGCTGCTGCGCACGCATCCATGTTAAGTATTATCGTATAGATCCACCTATGTAAGATAATGAGAGCCAATCATGTTTCTTTTTTGCTCCTTATTACGCCTAGTTTCAATTACGTATCACTATGGTAATTTATCTTATCAATTGTTACGCCTTTTTGCACTTGTTTCATTGTAAATGTATGACCTATAAAAGTTACTTCTTGTCAATAAAGTATTGTACTTCACTTCCTGAACCCTCGTGGTGACGGAACCTGAAGGCCGCGACTCGAGTCGGCCATTTTGGATGGAATAAAGCCCATTTAGAAACCTCTTATACCACGGATTCTGCCTCTTGTTATTCTGAGCTATTTTACTGTATTTTTAAAGATTCCGTATGAAATTCAGTTTCGGTAAAAAGAATATTTACCACACAGGCCTAGGCCTCAAAATGGCCACCAGCCACATGGCCAGGCCCAACAACAGCACAAAGGCCACCCCCAAAAAACACACTTCCACTACTCAATCCAATGCCATCCATGCCCTAAATGATGTCTAAATTCAACAGATCACACAGAAAACACTTGATTAATAAAGCTGTGGCTACCTGCTCTGATCCTAGTGGATGAAAAAGCAGGCCTGTTGGCAGACAAGGCCAGGCAAGATTGCAGGCCTAGGCCTCAAAATGGCCACCAGCCACATGGCCAGGCCCAACAACATCACAAAGGCCACCCCCAAAAAACACACTTCCCCAACTCAATCCAATGCCATCCATGCCCTAAATGATGTCTAAATTCAACAGATCACACAGAAAACACTTGATTAATAAAGCTGTGGCTACCTGCTCTGATCCTAGTGGATGAAAAAGCAGGCCTGTTGGCAGACAAGGCCAGGCAAGCTTGCAGGCCTAGGCTTCAAAATGGCCACCAGCCACATGGCCAGGCCCAACAACATCACAAAGGCCACCCCAAAAAACACACTTCCCCAACTCAATCCAATGCCATCTATGCCATAAATGATGTCTAAATTCAACAGATCACAAAGAAAACACTTGATTAATAAAGCTGTGGCTACCTGCTCTGATCCTATTGGATGAAAAAGCAGGCCTGTTGGCAGACAAGGCCAGGCAAGCTTGCAGGCCTAGGCCTCAAAATGGCCACCAGCCACATGGCCAGGCCCAACAACATCACAAAGGCCACCCCCAAAAAACACACTTCCCCAACTCAATCCAATGCCATCCATGCCCTAAATGATGTCTAAATTCAACAGATCACACAGAAAACACTTGATTAATACAGCTGTGGATACCTGCTCCGATCCTAGTGGATGAAAAAGCAGGCCTGTTGGCAGACAAGGCCAGGCAAGCTTGCAGGCCTAGGCCTCAAAATGGCCACCAGCCACATGGCCAGGCCCAACAACAGCACAAAGGCCACCCCCAAAAAACACACTTCCACTACTCAATCCAATGCCATACATGCCCTAAATGATGTCTAAATTCAACAGATCACACAGAAAACACTTGATTAATAAAGCTGTGGCTACCTGCTCTGATCCTAGTGGATGAAAAAGCAGGCCTGTTGGCAGACAAGGCCAGGCAAGATTGCAGGCCTAGGCCTCAAAATGGCCACCAGCCACATGGCCAGGCCCAACAACATCACAAAGGCCACCCCCAAAAAACACACTTCCCCAACTCAATCCAATGCCATCCATGCCCTAAATGATGTCTAAATTCAACAGATCACACAGAAAACACTTGATTAATAAAGCTGTGGCTAACTGCTCTGATCCTAGTGGATGAAAAAGCAGGCCTGTTGGCAGACAAGGCCAGGCAAGCTTGCAGGCCTAGGCTTCAAAATGGCCACCAGCCACATGGCCAGGCCCAACAACATCACAAAGGCCACCCCAAAAAACACACTTCCCCAACTCAATCCAATGCCATCCATGCCCTAAATGATGTCTAAATTCAACAGATCATACAGAAAACACTTGATTAATAAAGCTGTGGCTACCTGCTCTGATCCTAGTGGATGAAAAAGCAGGCCTGTTGGCAGACAAGGCCAGGCAAGCTTGCAGGCCTAGGCCTCAAAATGGCCACCAGCCACATGGCCAGGCCCAACAACATCACAAAGGCCACCCCCAAAAAACACACTTCCCCAACTCAATCCAATGCCATCCATGCCCTAAATGATGTCTAAATTCAACAGATCACACAGAAAACACTTGATTAATAAAGCTGTGGCTACCTGCTCTGATCCTAGTGGATGAAAAAGCAGGCCTGTTGGCAGACAAGGCCAGGCAAGCTTGCAGGCCTAGGCCTCAAAATGGCCACCAGCCACATGGCCAGGCCCAACAACATCACAAAGGCCACCCCCAAAAAACACACTTCCCCAACTCAATCCAATGCCATCCATGCCCTAAATGATGTCTAAATTCAACAGATCACACAGAAAACACTTGATTAATAAAGCTGTGGCTACCTGCTCTGATCCTAGTGGATGAAAAAGCAGGCCTGTTGGCAGACAAGGCCAGGCAAGCTTGCAGGCCTAGGCTTCAAAATGGCCACCAGCCACATGGCCAGGCCCAACAACATCACAAAGGCCACCCCAAAAAACACACTTCCCCAACTCAATCCAATGCCATCCATGCCCTAAATGATGTCTAAATTCAACAGATCACACAGAAAACACTTGATTAATAAAGCTGTGGCTACCTGCTCTGATCCTAGTGGATGAAAAAGCAGGCCTGTTGGCAGACAAGGCCAGGCAAGCTTGCAGGCCTAGGCCTCAAAATGGCCACCAGCCACATGGCCAGGCCCAACAACATCACAAAGGCCACCCCCAAAAAACACACTTCCCCAACTCAATCCAATGCCATCCATGCCCTAAATGATGTCTAAATTCAACAGATCACACAGAAAACACTTGATTAATAAAGCTGTGGCTACCTGCTCTGATCCTAGTGGATGAAAAAGCAGGCCTGTTGGCAGACAAGGCCAGACAAGCTTGCAGGCCTAGGCCTCAAAATGGCCACCAGCCACATGGCCAGGCCCAACAACATCACAAAGGCCACCCCCAAAAAACACACTTCCCCAACTCAATCCAATGCCATCCATGCCCCAAATGATGTCTAAATTCAACAGATCACACAGAAAACACTTGATTAATAAAGCTGTGACTACCTGCTCTGATCCTATTGGATGAAAAAGCAGGCCTGTTGGCAGACAAGGCCAGGCAAGCTTGCAGGCCTAGGCCTCAAAATGGCCACCAGCCACATGGCCAGGCCCAACAACATCACAAAGGCCACCCCCAAAAAACACACTTCCCCAACTCAATCCAATGCCATCCATGCCCTAAATGATGTCTAAATTCAACAGATCACACAGAAAACACTTGATTAATAAAGCTGTGGCTACCTGCTCTGATCCTAGTGGATGAAAAAGCAGGCCTGTTGGCAGACAAGGCTAGGCAAGCTTGCAGGCCTAGGCCTCAAAATGGCCACCAGCCACATGGCCAGGCCCAACAACATCACAAAGGCCACCCCCAAAAACACACTTCCCCAACTCAATCCAATGCCATCCATGCCCTAAATGATGTCTAAATTCAACAGATCACACAGAAAACACTTGATTAATAAAGCTGTGGCTACCTGCTCTGATCCTAGTGGATGAAAAAGCAGGCCTGTTGGCAGACAAGGCCAGGCAAGCTTGCAGGCCTAGGCCTCAAAATGGCCACCAGCCACATGGCCAGGCCCAACAACATCACAAAGGCCACCCCCAAAAAACACACTTCCCCAACTCAATCCAATGCCATCCATGCCCTAAATGATGTCTAAATTCAACAGATCACACAGAAAACACTTGATTAATAAAGCTGTGGCTACCTGCTCTGATCCTAGTGGATGAAAAAGCAGGCCTGTTGGCAGATATGGCCAGGCAAGCTTGCAGGCCTAGGCCTCAAAATGGCCACCAGCCACATGGCCAGGCCCAACAACATCACAAAGGCCACCCCAAAAACACACTTCCCCAACTCAATCCAATGCCATCCATGCCCTAAATGATGTCTAAATTCAACAGATCACACAGAAAACACTTGATTAATAAAGCTGTGGCTACCTGCTCTGATCCTAGTGGATGAAAAAGCAGGCCTGTTGGCAGACAAGGCCAGGCAAGCTTGCAGGCCTAGGCCTCAAAATGGCCACCAGCCACATGGCCAGGCCCAACAACATCACAAAGGCCACCCCAAAAAACACACTTCCCCAACTCAATCCAATGCCATCCATGCCCTAAATGATGTCTAAATTCAACAGATCACACAGAAAACACTTGATTAATAAAGCTGTGGCTACCTGCTCTGATCCTAGTGGATGAAAAAGCAGGCCTGTTGGCAGACAAGGCCAGGCAAGCTTGCAGGCCTAGGCCTCAAAATGGCCAACAGCCACATGGCCAGGCCCAACAACATCACAAAGGCCACCCCAAAAAACACACTTCCCCAACTCAATCCAATGCCATCCATGCCCTAAATGATGTCTAAATTCAACAGATCACACAGAAAACACTTGATTAATAAAGCTGTGGCTACCTACTCTGATCCTAGTGGATGAAAAAGCAGGCCTGTTGGCAGACAAGGCCAGGCAAGCTTGCAGGCCTAGGCCTCAAAATGGCCACCAGCCACATGGTCAGGCCCAACAACATCACAAAGGCCACCCCCAAAAAACACAGTTCCCCAACTCAATCCAATGCCATCCATGCCCTAAATGATGTCTAAATTCAACAGATCACACAGAAAACACTTGATTAATAAAGCTGTGGCTTCCTGCTCTGATCCTAGTGGATGAAAAAGCAGGCCTGTTGGCAGACAAGGCCAGGCAAGCTTGCAGGCCTAGGCCTCAAAATGGCCACCAGCCACATGGCCAGGCCCAACAGCATCACAAAGGCCACCCCAAAAAACACACTTCCCCAACTCAATCCAATGCCATCCATGCCCTAAATGATGTCTAAATTCAACAGATCACACAGAAAACACTTGATTAATAAAGCTGTGGCTACCTGCTCTGATCCTAGTGGATGAAAAAGCAGGCCTGTTGGCAGACAAGGCCAGGCAAGCTTGCAGGCCTAGGCCTCAAAATGGCCACCAGCCACATGGCCAGGCCCAACAACATCACAAAGGCCACCCCAAAAAACACACTTCCCCAACTCAATCCAATGCCATCTATGCCCTAAATGATGTCTAAATTCAACAGATCACAAAGAAAACACTTGATTAATAAAGCTGTGGCTACCTGCTCTGATCCTATTGGATGAAAAAGCAGGCCTGTTGGCAGACAAGGCCAGGCAAGCTTGCAGGCCTAGGCCTCAAAATGGCCACCAGCCACATGGCCAGGCCCAACAACATCACAAAGGCCACCCCCAAAAAACACACTTCCCCAACTCAATCCAATGCCATCCATGCCCTAAATGATGTCTAAATTCAACAGATCACACAGAAAACACTTGATTAATACAGCTGTGGATACCTGCTCCGATCCTAGTGGATGAAAAAGCAGGCCTGTTGGCAGACAAGGCCAGGCAAGCTTGCAGGCCTAGGCCTCAAAATGGCCACCAGCCACATGGCCAGGCCCAACAACAGCACAAAGGCCACCCCCAAAAAACACACTTCCACTACTCAATCCAATGCCATCCATGCCCTAAATGATGTCTAAATTCAACAGATCACACAGAAAACACTTGATTAATAAAGCTGTGGCTACCTGCTCTGATCCTAGTGGATGAAAAAGCAGGCCTGTTGGCAGACAAGGCCAGGCAAGATTGCAGGCCTAGGCCTCAAAATGGCCACCAGCCACATGGCCAGGCCCAACAACATCACAAAGGCCACCCCCAAAAAACACACTTCCCCAACTCAATCCAATGCCATCCATGCCCTAAATGATGTCTAAATTCAACAGATCACACAGAAAACACTTGATTAATAAAGCTGTGGCTACCTGCTCTGATCCTAGTGGATGAAAAAGCAGGCCTGTTGGCAGACAAGGCCAGGCAAGCTTGCAGGCCTAGGCTTCAAAATGGCCACCAGCCACATGGCCAGGCCCAACAACATCACAAAGGCCACCCCAAAAAACACACTTCCCCAACTCAATCCAATGCCATCCATGCCCTAAATGATGTCTAAATTCAACAGATCATACAGAAAACACTTGATTAATAAAGCTGTGGCTACCTGCTCTGATCCTAGTGGATGAAAAAGCAGGCCTGTTGGCAGACAAGGCCAGGCAAGCTTGCAGGCCTAGGCCTCAAAATGGCCACCAGCCACATGGCCAGGCCCAACAACATCACAAAGGCCACCCCCAAAAAACACACTTCCCCAACTCAATCCAATGCCATCCATGCCCTAAATGATGTCTAAATTCAACAGATCACACAGAAAACACTTGATTAATAAAGCTGTGGCTACCTGCTCTGATCCTAGTGGATGAAAAAGCAGGCCTGTTGGCAGACAAGGCCAGGCAAGCTTGCAGGCCTAGGCCTCAAAATGGCCACCAGCCACATGGCCAGGCCCAACAACATCACAAAGGCCACCCCCAAAAAACACACTTCCCCAACTCAATCCAATGCCATCCATGCCCTAAATGATGTCTAAATTCAACAGATCACACATAAAACACTTGATTAATAAAGCTGT
The DNA here is from genome assembly GCF_964204655.1 of Triturus cristatus. Taxonomy (NCBI): domain Eukaryota; kingdom Metazoa; phylum Chordata; class Amphibia; order Caudata; family Salamandridae; genus Triturus; species Triturus cristatus. The sequence goes on from NW_028188360.1 coordinate 238,717, forward strand.
GGCTACCTGCTCTGATCCTAGTGGATGAAAAAGCAGGCCTTTTGGCAGACAAGGCCAGGCAAGATTGCAGGCCTAGGCCTTAAAATGGCCACCAGCCACATGGCCAGGCCCAACAACATCACAAAGGCCACCCCCAAAAAACACACTTCCCCAACTCAATCCAATGCCATCCATGCCCTAAATGATGTCTAAATTCAACAGATCACACAGAAAACACTTGATTAATAAAGCTGTGGCTACCTGCTCTGATCCTAGTGGATGAAAAAGCAGGCCTGTTGGCAGACAAGGCCAGGCAAGCTTGCAGGCCTAGGCTTCAAAATGGCCACCAGCCACATGGCCAGGCCCAACAACATCACAAAGGCCACCCCAAAAAACACACTTCCCCAACTCAATCCAATGCCATCCATGCCCTAAATGATGTCTAAATTCAACAGATCACACAGAAAACACTTGATTAATAAAGCTGTGGCTACCTGCTCTGATCCTAGTGGATGAAAAAGCAGGCCTGTTGGCAGACAAGGCCAGGCAAGCTTGCAGGCCTAGGCCTCAAAATGGCCACCAGCCACATGGCCAGGCCCAACAACATCACAAAGGCCACCCCCAAAAAACACACTTCCCCAACTCAATCCAATGCCATCCATGCCCTAAATGATGTCTAAATTCAACAGATCACACAGAAAACACTTGATTAATAAAGCTGTGGCTAGCTGCTCTGATCCTAGTGGATGAAAAAGCAGGCCTGTTGGCAGACAAGGCCAGACAAGCTTGCAGGCCTAGGCCTCAAAATGGCCACATGGCCAGGCCCAACAACATCACAAAGGCCACCCCCAAAAAACACACTTCCCCAACTCAATCCAATGCCATCCATGCCCCAAATGATGTCTAAATTCAACAGATCACACAGAAAACACTTGATTAATAAAGCTGTGACTACCTGCTCTGATCCTAGTGGATGAAAAAGCAGGCCTGTTGGCAGACAAGGCCAGGCAAGCTTGCAGGCCTAGGCCTCAAAATGGCCACCAGCCACATGGCCAGGCCCAACAACATCACAAAGGCCACCCCCAAAAAACACACTTCCCCAACTCAATCCAATGCCATCCATGCCCTAAATGATGTCTAAATTCAACAGATCACACAGAAAACACTTGATTAATAAAGCTGTGGCTACCTGCTCTGATCCTAGTGGATGAAAAAGCAGGCCTGTTGGCAGACAAGGCTAGGCAAGCTTGCAGGCCTAGGCCTCAAAATGGCCACCAGCCACATGGCCAGGCCCAACAACATCACAAAGGCCACCCCCAAAAAACACACTTCCCCAACTCAATCCAATGCCATCCATGCCCTAAATGATGTCCAAATTCAACAGATCACACAGAAAACACTTGATTAATAAAGCTGTGGCTACCTGCTCTGATCCTAGTGGATGAAAAAGCAGGCCTGTTGGCAGACAAGGCCAGGCAAGCTTGCAGGCCTAGGCCTCAAAATGGCCACCAGCCACATGGCCAGGCCCAACAACATCACAAAGGCCACCCCAAAAAACACACTTCCCCAACTCAATCCAATGCCATCCATGCCCTAAATGATGTCTAAATTCAACAGATCACACAGAAAACACTTGATTAATAAAGCTGTGGCTACCTGCTCTGATCCTAGTGGATGAAAAAGCAGGCCTGTTGGCAGACAAGGCCAGGCAAGCTTGCAGGCCTAGGCCTCAAAATGGCCACCAGCCACATGGCCAGGCCCAACAACATCACAAAGGCCACCCCAAAAAACACACTTCCCCAACTCAATCCAATGCCCTCCATGCCCTAAATGATGTCTAAATTCAACAGATCACACAGAAAACACTTGATTTATAAAGCTGTGGCTACCTGCTCTGATCCTAGTGGATGAAAAAGCAGGCCTGTTGGCAGACAAGGCCAGGCAAGCTTGCAAGCCTAGGCCTCAAAATGGCCACCAGCCACATGGCCAGGCCCAACAACATCACAAAGGCCACCCCAAAAAACACACTTCCCCAACTCAATCCAATGCCATCCATGCCCTAAATGATGTCTAAATTCAACAGATCACACAGAAAACACTTGATTAATAAAGCTGTGGCTACCTGCTCTGATCCTAGTGGATGAAAAAGCAGGCCTGTTGGCAGACAAGGCCAGGCAAGCTTGCAGGCCTAGGCCTCAAAATGGCCACCAGCCACATGGCCAGGCCCAACAACATCACAAAGGCCACCCCCAAAAAACACACTTCCCCAACTCAATCCAATGCCATCCATGCCCTAAATGATGTCTAAATTCAACAGATCACACAGAAAACACTTGATTAATAAAGCTGTGGATACCTGCTCCGATCCTAGTGGATGAAAAAGCAGGCCTGTTGGCAGACAAGGCCAGGCAAGCTTGCAGGCCTAGGCCTCAAAATGGCCACCAGCCACATGGCCAGGCCCAACAACATCACAAAGGCCACCCCCAAAAAACACACTTCCCCAACTCAATCCAATGCCATCCATGCCCTAAATGATGTCTAAATTCAACAGATCACACAGAAAACACTTGATTAATAAAGCTGTGGATACCTGCTCCGATCCTAGTGGATGAAAAAGCAGGCCTGTTGGCAGACAAGGCCAGGCAAGCTTGCAGGCCTAGGCCTCAAAATGGCCACCAGCCACATGGCCAGGCCCAACAACATCACAAAGGCCACCCCAAAAAACACACTTCCCCAACTCAATCCAATGCCATCCATGCCCTAAATGATGTCTAAATTCAACAGATCACACAGAAAACTCTTGATTAATAAAGCTGTGGCTACCTGCTCTGATCCTAGTGGATGAAAAAGCAGGCCTGTTGGCAGACAAGGCCAGGCAAGCTTGCAGGCCTAGGCCTCAAAATGGCCACCAGCCACATGGCCAGGCCCAACAACATCACAAAGGCCACCCCCAAAAAACACACTTCCCCAACTCAATCCAATGCCATCCATGCCCTAAATGATGTCTAAATTCAACAGATCACACTGAAAACACTTGATTAATAAAGCTGTGGATACCTGCTCCGATCCTAGTGGATGAAAAAGCAGGCCTGTTGGCAGACAAGGCCAGGCAAGCTTGCAGGCCTAGGCCTCAAAATGGCCACCAGCCACATGGCCAGGCCCAACAACATCACAAAGGCCACCCCCAAAAAACACACTTCCCCTACTCAATCCAATGCCATCCATGCCCTAAATGATGTCTAAATTCAACAGATCACACAGAAAACACTTGATTAATAAAGCTGTGGATACCTGCTCCGATCCTAGTGGATGATAAAGCAGGCCTGTTGGCAGACAAGGCCAGGCAAGCTTGCAGGCCTAGGCCTCAAAATGGCCACCAGCCACATGGCCAGGCCCAACAACATCACTAAGGCCACCCCCAAAAAACACACTTCCCCTACTCAATCCAATGCCATCCATGCCCTAAATGATGTCTAAATTCAACAGATCACACAGAAAACACTTGATTAATAAAGCTGTGGCTACCTGCTCTGATCCTAGTGGATGAAGAAGCAGGCCTGTTGGCAGACAAGGCCAGACAAGATTGCAGGCCTAGGCCTCAAAATGGCCACCAGCCACATGGCCAGGCCCAACAACATCACAAAGGCCACCCCCAAAAAACACACTTCCCCAACTCAATCCAATGCCATCCATGCCCTAAATGATGTCTAAATTCAACAGATCACACAGAAAACACTTGATTAATAAAGCTGTGGCTACCTGCTCTGATCCTAGTGGATGAAAAAGCAGGCCTGTTGGCAGACAAGGCCAGGCAAGCTTGCAGGCCTAGGCTTCAAAATGGCCACCAGCCACATGGCCAGGCCCAACAACATCACAAAGGCCACCCCAAAAAACACACTTCCCCAACTCAATCCAATGCCATCCATGCCCTAAATGATGTCTAAATTCAACAGATCATACAGAAAACACTTGATTAATAAAGCTGTGGCTACCTGCTCTGATCCTAGTGGATGAAAAAGCAGGCCTGTTGGCAGACAAGGCCAGGCAAGCTTGCAGGCCTAGGCCTCAAAATGGCCACCAGCCACATGGCCAGGCCCAACAACATCACAAAGGCCACCCCCAAAAAACACACTTTCCCAACTCAATCCAATGCCATCCATGCCCTAAATGATGTCTAAATTCAACAGATCACACAGAAAACACTTGATTAATAAAGCTGTGGCTACCTGCTCTGATCCTAGTGGATGAAAAAGCAGTCCTGTTGGCAGACAAGGCCAGGCAAGCTTGCAGGCCTAGGCCTCAAAATGGCCACCAGCCACATGGCCAGGCCCAACAACATCACAAAGGCCACCCCCAAAAACACACTTCCCCAACTCAATCCAATGCCATCCATGCCCTAAATGATGTCTAAATTCAACAGATCACACAGAAAACACTTGATTAATAAAGCTGTGGCTACCTGCTCTGATCCTAGTGGATGAAAAAGCAGGCCTGTTGGCAGACAAGGCCAGGCAAGATTGCAGGCCTAGGCCTCAAAATGGCCACCAGCCACATGGCCAGGCCCAACAACATCACAAAGGCCACCCCCAAAAAACACACTTCCCCAACTCAATCCAATGCCATCCGTGCCCTAAATGATGTCTAAATTCAACAGATCACACAGAAAACACTTGATCAATAAAGCTGTGGCTACCTGCTCTGATCCTAGTGGATGAAAAAGCAGGCCTGTTGGCAGACAAGGCCAGGCAAGCTTGCAGGCCTAGGCCTCAAAATGGCCACCAGCCACATGGCCAGGCCCAACAACATCACAAAGGCCACCCCCAAAAAACACACTTCCCCAACTCAATCCAATGCCATCCATGCCCTAAATGATGTCTAAATTCAACAGATCACACAGAAAACACTTGATTAATAAAGCTGTGGCTACCTGCTCTGATCCTAGTGGATGAAAAAGCAGGCCTGTTGGCAGACAAGGCCAGGCAAGCTTGCAGGCCTAGGCCTCAAAATGGCCACCAGCCACATGGCCAGGCCCAACAACATCACAAAGGCCACCCCAAAAAACACACTTCCCCAACTCAATCCAATGCCATCCATGCCCTAAATGATGTCTAAATTCAACAGATCACAAAGAAAACACTTGATTAATAAATCTGTGGCTACCTGCTCTGATCCTAGTGGATGAAAAAGCAGGCCTGTTGGCAGACAAGGCCAGGCAAGCTTGCAGGCCTAGGCCTCAAAATGGCCACCAGCCACATGGCCAGGCCCAACAACATCACAAAGGCCACCCCAAAAAACACACTTCCCCAACTCAATCCAATGCCATCCATGCCCTAAATGATGTCTAAATTCAACAGATCACACAGAAAACACTTGATTAATAAAGCTGTGGCTACCTGCTCTGATCCCAGTGGATGAAAAAGCAGGCCTGTTGGCAGACAAGGCCAGGCAAGCTTGCAGGCCTAGGCCTCAAAATGGCCACCAGCCACATGGCCAGGCCCAACAACGTCACAAAGGCCACCCCAAAAAACACACTTCCCCAACTCAATCCAATGCCATCCATGCCCTAAATGATGTCTAAATTCAACAGATCACACAGAAAACACTTGATTAATAAAGCTGTGGCTACCTGCTCTGATCCTAGTGGATGAAAAAGCAGGCCTGTTGGCAGACAAGGCCAGGCAAGCTTGCAGGCCTAGGCCTCAAAATGGCCACCAGCCACATGGCCAGGCCCAACAACATCACAAAGGCCACCCCCAAAAAACACACTTCCCCAACTCAATCCAATGCCATCCATGCCCTAAATGATGTCTAAATTCAACAGATCACACAGAAAACACTTGATTAATAAAGCTGTGGATACCTGCTCCGATCCTAGTGGATGAAAAAGCAGGCCTGTTGGCAGACAAGGCCAGGCAAGCTTGCAGGCCTAGGCCTCAAAATGGCCACCAGCCACATGGCCAGGCCCAACAACATCACAAAGGCCACCCCCAAAAAACACACTTCCCCTACTCAATCCAATGCCATCCATGCCCTAAATGATGTCTAAATTCAACAGATCACACAGAAAACACTTGATTAATAAAGCTGTGGATACCTGCTCCTATCCTAGTGGATGAAAAAGCAGGCCTGTTGGCAGACAAGGCCAGGCAAGCTTGCAGGCCTAGGCCTCAAAATGGCCACCAGCCACATGGCCAGGCCCAACAACATCACAAAGGCCACCCCCAAAAAACACACTTCCCCTACTCAATCCAATGCCATCCATGCCCTAAATGATGTCTAAATTCAACAGATCACACAGAAAACACTTGATTAATAAAGCTGTGGCTACCTGCTCTGATCCTAGTGGATGAAAAAGCAGGCCTGTTGGCAGACAAGGCCAGACAAGATTGCAGGCCTAGGCCTCAAAATGGCCACCAGCCACATGGCCAGGCCCAACAACATCACAAAGGCCACCCCCAAAAAACACACTTCCCCAACTCAATCCAATGCCATCCATGCCGTAAATGATGTCTAAATTCAACAGATCACACAGAAAACACTTGATTAATAAAGCTGTGGCTACCTGCTCTGATCCTAGTGGATGAAAAAGCAGGACTGTTGGCAGACAAGGCCAGGCAAGCTTGCAGGCCTAGGCTTCAAAATGGCCACCAGCCACATGGCCAGGCCCAACAACATCACAAAGTCCACCCCAAAAAACACACTTCCCCAACTCAATCCAATGCCATCCATGCCCTAAATGATGTCTAAATTCAACAGATCATACAGAAAACACTTGATTAATAAAGCTGTGGCTACCTGCTCTGATCCTAGTGGATGAAAAAGCAGGCCTGTTGGCAGACAAGGCCAGGCAAGCTTGCAGGCCTTGGCCTCAAAATGGCCACCAGCCACATGGCCAGGCCCAACAACATCACAAAGGCCACCCCCAAAAAACACACTTTCCCAACTCAATCCAATGCCATCCATGCCCTAAATGATGTCTAAATTCAACAGATCACACAGAAAACACTTGATTAATAAAGCTGTGGCTACCTGCTCTGATCCTAGTGGATGAAAAAGCAGGCCTGTTGGCAGACAAGGCCAGGCAAGCTTGCAGGCCTAGGCCTCAAAATGGCCACCAGCCACATGGCCAGGCCCAACAACATCACAAAGGCCACCCCCAAAAACACACTTCCCCAACTCAATCCAATGCCATCCATGCCCTAAATGATGTCTAAATTCAACAGATCACACAGAAAACACTTGATTAATAAAGCTGTGGCTACCTGCTCTGATCCTAGTGGATGAAAAAGCAGGCCTGTTGGCAGACAAGGCCAGGCAAGATTGCAGGCCTAGGCCTCAAAATGGCCACCAGCCACATGGCCAGGCCCAACAACATCACAAAGGCCACCCCCAAAAAACACACTTCCCCAACTCAATCCAATGCCATCCGTGCCCTAAATGATGTCTAAATTCAACAGATCACACAGAAAACACTTGATCAATAAAGCTGTGGCTACCTGCTCTGATCCTAGTGGATGAAAAAGCAGGCCTGTTGGCAGACAAGGCCAGGCAAGCTTGCAGGCCTAGGCCTCAAAATGGCCACCAGCCACATGGCCAGGCCCAACAACATCACAAAGGCCACCCCCAAAAAACACACTTCCCCTACTCAATCCAATGCCATCCATGCCCTAAATGATGTCTAAATTCAACAGATCACACAGAAAACACTTGATTAATAAAGCTGTGGATACCTGCTCCTATCCTAGTGGATGAAAAAGCAGGCCTGTTGGCAGACAAGGCCAGGCAAGCTTGCAGGCCTAGGCCTCAAAATGGCCACCAGCCACATGGCCAGGCCCAACAACATCACAAAGGCCACCCCCAAAAACACACTTCCCCAACTCAATCCAATGCCATCCATGCCCTAAATGATGTCTAAATTCAACAGATCACACAGAAAACACTTGATTAATAAAGCTGTGGCTACCTGCTCTGATCCTAGTGGATGAAAAAGCAGGCCTGTTGGCAGACAAGGCCAGGCAAGATTGCAGGCCTAGGCCTCAAAATGGCCACCAGCCACATGGCCAGGCCCAACAACATCACAAAGGCCACCCCCAAAAAACACACTTCCCCAACTCAATCCAATGCCATCCGTGCCCTAAATGATGTCTAAATTCAACAGATCACACAGAAAACACTTGATCAATAAAGCTGTGGCTACCTGCTCTGATCCTAGTGGATGAAAAAGCAGGCCTGTTGGCAGACAAGGCCAGGCAAGCTTGCAGGCCTAGGCCTCAAAATGGCCACCAGCCACATGGCCAGGCCCAACAACATCACAAAGGCCACCCCCAAAAAACACACTTCCCCTACTCAATCCAATGCCATCCATGCCCTAAATGATGTCTAAATTCAACAGATCACACAGAAAACACTTGATTAATAAAGCTGTGGATACCTGCTCCTATCCTAGTGGATGAAAAAGCAGGCCTGTTGGCAGACAAGGCCAGGCAAGCTTGCAGGCCTAGGCCTCAAAATGGCCACCAGCCACATGGCCAGGCCCAACAACATCACAAAGGCCACCCCCAAAAAACACACTTCCCCTACTCAATCCAATGCCATCCATGCCCTAAATGATGTCTAAATTCAACAGATCACACAGAAAACACTTGATTAATAAAGCTGTGGCTACCTGCTCTGATCCTAGTGGATGAAAAAGCAGGCCTGTTGGCAGACAAGGCCAGACAAGATTGCAGGCCTAGGCCTCAAAATGGCCACCAGCCACATGGCCAGGCCCAACAACATCACAAAGGCCACCCCCAAAAAACACACTTCCCCAACTCAATCCAATGCCATCCATGCCGTAAATGATGTCTAAATTCAACAGATCATACAGAAAACACTTGATTAATAAAGCTGTGGCTACCTGCTCTGATCCTAGTGGATGAAAAAGCAGGCCTGTTGGCAGACAAGGCCAGGCAAGCTTGCAGGCCTTGGCCTCAAAATGGCCACCAGCCACATGGCCAGGCCCAACAACATCACAAAGGCCACCCCCAAAAAACACACTTTCCCAACTCAATCCAATGCCATCCATGCCCTAAATGATGTCTAAATTCAACAGATCACACAGAAAACACTTGATTAATAAAGCTGTGGCTACCTGCTCTGATCCTAGTGGATGAAAAAGCAGGCCTGTTGGCAGACAAGGCCAGGCAAGCTTGCAGGCCTAGGCCTCAAAATGGCCACCAGCCACATGGCCAGGCCCAACAACATCACAAAGGCCACCCCCAAAAACACACTTCCCCAACTCAATCCAATGCCATCCATGCCCTAAATGATGTCTAAATTCAACAGATCACACAGAAAACACTTGATTAATAAAGCTGTGGCTACCTGCTCTGATCCTAGTGGATGAAAAAGCAGGCCTGTTGGCAGACAAGGCCAGGCAAGATTGCAGGCCTAGGCCTCAAAATGGCCACCAGCCACATGGCCAGGCCCAACAACATCACAAAGGCCACCCCCAAAAAACACACTTCCCCAACTCAATCCAATGCCATCCGTGCCCTAAATGATGTCTAAATTCAACAGATCACACAGAAAACACTTGATCAATAAAGCTGTGGCTACCTGCTCTGATCCTAGTGGATGAAAAAGCAGGCCTGTTGGCAGACAAGGCCAGGCAAGCTTGCAGGCCTAGGCCTCAAAATGGCCACCAGCCACATGGCCAGGCCCAACAACATCACAAAGGCCACCCCCAAAAAACACACTTCCCCAACTCAATCCAATGCCATCCATGCCATAAATGATGTCTAAATTCAACAGATCACACAGAAAACACTTGATTAATAAAGCTGTGGCTACCTGCTCTGATCCTAGTGGATGAAAAAGCAGGCCTGTTGGCAGAAAAGGCCAGGCAAGCTTGCAGGCCTAGGCCTCAAAATGGCCACCAGCCACATGGCCAGGCCCAACAACATCACAAAGGCCACCCCAAAAAACACACTTCCCCAACTCAATCCAATGCCATCCATGCCCTAAATGATGTCTAAATTCAACAGATCACAAAGAAAACACTTGATTAATAAATCTGTGGCTACCTGCTCTGATCCTAGTGGATGAAAAAGCAGGCCTGTTGGCAGACAAGGCCAGGCAAGCTTGCAGGCCTAGGCCTCAAAATGGCCACCAGCCACATGGCCAGGCCCAACAACATCACAAAGGCCACCCCAAAAAACACACTTCCCCAACTCAATCCAATGCCATCCATGCCCTAAATGATGTCTAAATTCAACAGATCACACAGAAAACACTTGATTAATAAAGCTGTGGCTACCTGCTCTGATCCTAGTGGATGAAAAAGCAGGCCTGTTGGCAGACAAGGCCAGGCAAGCTTGCAGGCCTAGGCCTCAAAATGGCCAACAGCCACATGGCCAGGCCCAACAACATCACAAAGGCCACCCCAAAAAACACACTTCCCCAACTCAATCCAATGCCATCCATGCCCTAAATGATGTCTAAATTCAACAGATCACACAGAAAACACTTGATTAATAAAGCTGTGTCTACCTGCTCTGATCCTAGTGGATGAAAAAGCAGGCCTGTTGGCAGACAAGGCCAGGCAAGCTTGCAGGCCTAGGCCTCAAAATGGCCACCAGCCACATGGCCAGGCCCAACAACATCACAAAGGCCACCCCCAAAAAACACACTTCCCCAACTCAATCCAATGCCATCCATGCCCTAAATGATGTCTAAATTCAACAGATCACACAGAAAACACTTGATTAATAAAGCTGTGGCTACCTGCTCTGATCCTAGTGGATGAAAAAGCAGGCCTGTTGGCAGACAAGGCCAGGCAAGCTTGCAGGCCTAGGCCTCAAAATGGCCACCAGCCACATGGCCAGGCCCAACAACATCACAAAGGCCACCCCAAAAAACACACTTCCCCAACTCAATCCAATGCCATCCATGCCCTAAATGATGTCTAAATTCAACAGATCACACAGAAAACACTTGATTAATAAAGCTGTGGCTACCTGCTCTGATCCTAGTGGATGAAAAAGCAGGCCTGTTGGCAGACAAGGCCAGGCAAGCTTGCAGGCCTAGGCCTCAAAATGGCCACCAGCCACATGGCCAGGCCCAACAACATCACAAAGGCCACCCCAAAAAACACACTTCCCCAACTCAATCCAATGCCATCTATGCCCTAAATGATGTCTAAATTCAACAGATCACAAAGAAGACACTTGATTAATAAAGCTGTGGCTACCTGCTCTGATCCTAGTGGATGAAAAAGCAGGCCTGTTGGCAGACAAGGCCAGGCAAGCTTGCAGGCCTAGGCCTCAAAATGGCCACCAGCCACATGGCCAGGCCCAACAACATCACAAAGGCCACCCCCAAAAAACACACTTCCCCAACTCAATCCAATGCCATCCATGCCCTAAATGATGTCTAAATTCAACAGATCACACAGAAAACACTTGATTAATAAAGCTGTGGATACCTGCTCCGATCCTAGTGGATGAAAAAGCAGGCCTGTTGGCAGACAAGGCCAGGCAAGCTTGCAGGCCTAGGCCTCAAAATGGCCACCAGCCACATGGCCAGGCCCAACAACACCACAAAGGCCACCCCCAAAAAACACACTTCCCCAGCTCAATCCAATGCCATCCATGCCCTAAATGATGTCTAAATTCATCAGATCACACAGAAAACACTTGATTAATAAAGCTGTGGCTACCTGCTCTGATCCTAGTGGATGAAAAAGCAGGCCTGTTGGCAGACAAGGCCAGGCAAGCTTGCAGGCCTAGGCTTCAAAATGACCACCAGCCACATGGCCAGGCCCAACAACATCACAAAGGCCACCCCAAAAAACACACTTCCCCAACTCAATCCAATGCCATCCATGCCCTAAATGATGTCTAAATTCGACAGATCATACAGAAAACACTTGATTAATAAAGCTGTGGCTACCTGCTCTGATCCTAGTGGATGAAAAAGCAGGCCTGTTGGCAGACAAGGCCAGGCAAGCTTGCAGGCCTAGGCCTCAAAATGGCCACCAGCCACATGGCCAGGCCCAACAACATCACAAAGGCCACCCCAAAAAACACACTTCCCCAACTCAATCCAATGCCATCCATGCCCTAAATGATGTCTAAATTCAACAGATCACACAGAAAACACTTGATTAATAAAGCTGTGGCTACCTGCTCTGATCCTAGTGGATGAAAAAGCAGGCCTGTTGGCAGACAAGGCCAGGCAAGCTTGCAGGCCTAGGCCTCAAAATGGCCACCAGCCACATGGCCAGGCCCAACAACATCACAAAGGCCACCCCCAAAAAACACACTTCCCCAACTCAATCCAATGCCATCCATGCCCTAAATGATGTCTAAATTCAACAGATCACACAGAAAACACTTGATTAATAAAGCTGTGGCTACCTGCTCTGATCCTAGTGGATGAAAAAGCAGGCCTTTTGGCAGACAAGGCCAGGCAAGATTGCAGGCCTAGGCCTCAAAATGGCCACCAGCCACATGGCCAGGCCCAACAACATCACAAAGGCCACCCCAAAAAACACACTTCCCCAACTCAATCCAATGCCATCCATGCCCTAAATGATGTCTAAATTCAACAGATCACACAGAAAACACTTGATTAATAAAGCTGTGGCTACCTGCTCTGATCCTAGTGGATGAAAAAGCAGGCCTGTTGGCAGACAAGGCCAGGCAAGCTTGCAGGCCTAGGCCTCAAAATGGCCACCAGCCACATGGCCAGGCCCAACAACATCACAAAGGCCACCCCCAAAAAACACACTTCCCCAACTCAATCCAATGCCATCCATGCCCTAAATGATGTCTAACTTCAACAGATCACACAGAAACCACTTGATTAATAAAGCTGTGGCTACCTGCTCTGATCCTAGTGGATGAAAAAGCAGGCCTGTTGGCAGACAAGGCCAGACAAGCTTGCAGGCCTATGCCTCAAAATGGCCACCAGCCACATGGCCAGGCCCAACAACATCACAAAGGCCACCCCCAAAAAACACACTTCCCCAACTCAATCCAATGCCATCCATGCCCCAAATGATGTCTAAATTCAACAGATCACACAGAAAACACTTGATTAATAAAGCTGTGACTACCTGCTCTGATCCTAGTGGATGAAAAAGCAGGCCTGTTGGCAGACAAGGCCAGGCAAGCTTGCAGGCCTAGGCCTCAAAATGGCCACCAGCCACATGGCCAGGCCCAACAACATCACAAAGGCCACCCCCAAAAAACACACTTCCCCAACTCAATCCAATGCCATCCGTGCCCTAAATGATGTCTAAATTCAACAGATCACACAGAAAACACTTGATCAATAAAGCTGTGGCTACCTGCTCTGATCCTAGTGGATGAAAAAGCAGGCCTGTTGGCAGACAAGGCCAGGCAAGCTTGCAGGCCTAGGCCTCAAAATGGCCACCAGCCACATGGCCAGGCCCAACAACATCACAAAGGCCACCCCCAAAAAACACACTTCCCCAACTCAATCCAATGCCATCCATGCCCTAAATGATGTCTAAATTCAACAGATCACACAGAAAACACTTGATTAATAAAGCTGTGGCTACCTGCTCTGATCCTAGTGGATGAAAAAGCAGGCCTTTTGGCAGACAAGGCCAGGCAAGATTGCAGGCCTAGGCCTCAAAATGGCCACCAGCCACATGGCCAGGCCCAACAACATCACAAAGGCCACCCCCAAAAAACACACTTCCCCAACTCAATCCAATGCCATCCATGCCCTAAATGATGTCTAAATTCAACAGATCACACAGAAAACACTTGATTAATAAAGCTGTGGCTACCTGCTCTGATCCTAGTGGATGAAAAAGCAGGCCTGTTGGCAGACAAGGCCAGGCAAGCTTGCAGGCCCAGGCTTCAAAATGGCCACCAGCCACATGGCCAGGCCCAACAACATCACAAAGGCCACCCCAAAAAACACACTTCCCCAACTCAATCCAATGCCATCCATGCCCTAAATGATGTCTAAATTCAACAGATCACACAGAAAACACTTGATTAATAAAGCTGTGGCTACCTGCTCTGATCCTAGTGGATGAAAAAGCAGGCCTGTTGGCAGACAAGGCCAGGCAAGCTTGCAGGCCTAGGCCTCAAAATGGCCACCAGCCACATGGCCAGGCCCAACAACATCACAAAGGCCACCCCCAAAAAACACACTTCCCCAACTCAATCCAATGCCATCCATGCCCTAAATGATGTCTAAATTCAACAGATCACACAGAAAACACTTGATTAATAAAGCTGTGGCTACCTGCTCTGATCCTAGTGGATGAAAAAGCAGGCCTGTTGGCAGACAAGGCCAGACAAGCTTGCAGGCCTAGGCCTCAAAATGGCCACCAGCCACATGGCCAGGCCCAACAACATCACAAAGGCCACCCCCAAAAAACACACTTCCCCAACTCAATCCAATGCCATCCATGCCCTAAATGATGTCTAAATTCAACAGATCACACAGAAACCACTTGATTAATAAAGCTGTGGCTACCTGCTCTGATCCTAGTGGATGAAAAAGCAGGCCTGTTGGCAGACAAGGCCAGGCAAGCTTGCAGGCCTAGGCCTCAAAATGGCCACCAGCCACATGGCCAGGCCCAACAACATCACAAAGGCCACCCCCAAAAAACACACTTCCCCAACTCAATCCAATGCCATCCATGCCCCAAATGATGTCTAAATTCAACAGATCACACAGAAAACACTTGATCAATAAAGCTGTGGCTACCTGCTCTGATCCTAGTGGATGAAAAAGCAGGCCTGTTGGCAGACAAGGCCAGGCAAGCTTGCAGGCCTAGGCCTCAAAATGGCCACCAGCCACATGGCCAGGCCCAACAACATCACAAAGGCCACCCCCAAAAAACACACTTCCCCAACTCAATCCAATGCCATCCGTGCCCTAAATGATGTCTAAATTCAACAGATCACACAGAAAACACTTGATCAATAAAGCTGTGGCTACCTGCTCTGATCCTAGTGGATGAAAAAGCAGGCCTGTTGGCAGACAAGGCCAGGCAAGCTTGCAGGCCCAGGCCTCAAAATGGCCACCAGCCACATGGCCAGGCCCAACAACATCACAAAGGCCACCCCCAAAAAACACACTTCCCCAACTCAATCCAATGCCATCCATGCCCTAAATGATGTCTAAATTCAACAGATCACACAGAAAACACTTGATTAATAAAGCTGTGGCTACCTGCTCTGATCCTAGTGGATGAAAAAGCAGGCCTGTTGGCAGACAAGGCCAGGCAAGCTTGCAGGCCTAGGCCTCAAAATGGCCACCAGCCACATGGCCAGGCCCAACAACATCACAAAGGCCACCCCAAAAAACACACTTCCCCAACTCAATCCAATGCCATCCATGCCCTAAATGATGTCTAAATTCAACAGATCACAAAGAAAACACTTGATTAATAAATCTGTGGCTACCTGCTCTGATCCTAGTGGATGAAAAAGCAGGCCTGTTGGCAGACAAGGTCAGGCAAGCTTGCAGGCCTAGGCCTCAAAATGGCCACCAGCCACATGGCCAGGCCCAACAACATCACAAAGGCCACCCCAAAAAACACACTTCCCCAACTCAATCCAATGCCATCCATGCCCTAAATGATGTCTAACTTCAACAGATCACACAGAAAACACTTGATTAATAAAGCTGTGGCTACCTGCTCTGATCCCAGTGGATGAAAAAGCAGGCCTGTTGGCAGACAAGGCCAGGCAAGCTTGCAGGCCTAGGCCTCAAAATGGCCACCAGCCACATGGCCAGGCCCAACAACATCACAAAGGCCACCCCAAAAAACACACTTCCCCAACTCAATCCAATGCCATCCATGCCCTAAATGATGTCTAAATTCAACAGATCACACAGAAAACACTTGATTAATAAAGCTGTGGCTACCTGCTCTGATCCTAGTGGATGAAAAAGCAGGCCTGTTGGCAGACAAGGCCAGGCAAGCTTGCAGGCCTAGGCCTCAAAATGGCCACCAGCCACATGGCCAGGCCCAACAACATCACAAAGGCCACCCCCAAAAAACACACTTCCCCAACTCAATCCAATGCCATCCATGCCCTAAATGATGTCTAAATTCAACAGATCACACAGAAAACACTTGATTAATAAAGCTGTGGATACCTGCTCCGATCCTAGTGGATGAAAAAGCAGGCCTGTTGGCAGACAAGGCCAGGCAAGCTTGCAGGCCTAGGCCTCAAAATGGCCACCAGCCACATGGCCAGGCCCAACAACATCACAAAGGCCACCCCCAAAAAACACACTTCCACTACTCAATCCAATGCCATCCATGCCCTAAATGATGTCTAAATTCAACAGATCACACAGAAAACACTTGATTAATAAAACTGTGGCTACCTGCTCTGATCCTAGTGGATGAAAAAGCAGGCCTGTTGGCAGACAAGGCCAGGCAAGCTTGCAGGCCTAGGCCTCAAAATGGCCACCAGCCACATGGCCAGGCCCAACAACATCACAAAGGCCACCCCAAAAAACACACTTCCCCAACTCAATCCAATGCCATCTATGCCCTAAATGATGTCTAAATTCAACAGATCACAAAGAAAACACTTGATTAATAAAGCTGTGGCTACCTGCTCTGATCCTAGTGGATGAAAAAGCAGGCCTGTTGGCAGACAAGGCCAGGCAAGCTTGCAGGCCTAGGCCTCAAAATGGCCACCAGCCACATGGCCAGGCCCAACAACATCACAAAGGCCACCCCCAAAAAACACACTTCCCCAACTCAATCCAATGCCATCCATGCCCTAAATGATGTCTAAATTCAACAGATCACACAGAAAACACTTGATTAATAAAGCTGTGGATACCTGCTCCGATCCCAGTGGATGAAAAAGCAGGCCTGTTGGCAGACAAGGCCAGGCAAGCTTGCAGGCCTAGGCCTCAAAATGGCCACCAGCCACATGGCCAGGCCCAACAACATCACAAAGGCCACCCCCAAAAAACACACTTCCACTACTCAATCCAATGCCATCCATGCCCTAAATGATGTCTAAATTCAACAGATCACACAGAAAACACTTGATTAATAAAACTGTGGCTACCTGCTCTGATCCTAGTGGATGAAAAAGCAGGCCTGTTGGCAGACAAGGCGAGGCAAGATTGCAGGCCTAGGCCTCAAAATGGCCACCAGCCACATGGCCAGGCCCAACAACATCACAAAGGCCACCCCAAAAAACACACTTCCCCAACTCAATCCAATGCCATCCATGCCCTAAATGATGTCTAAATTCAACAGATCACACAGAAAACACTTGATTAATAAAGCTGTGGCTACCTGCTCTGATCCTAGTGGATGAAAAAGCAGGCCTGTTGGCAGACAAGGCCAGGCAAGCTTGCAGGCCTAGGCCTCAAAATGGCCACCAGCCACATGGCCAGGCCCAACAACATCACAAAGGCCACCCCCAAAAAACACACTTCCCCAACTCAATCCAATGCCATCCATGCCCTAAATGATGTCTAAATTCAACAGATCACACAGAAACCACTTGATTAATAAAGCTGTGGCTACCTGCTCTGATCCTAGTGGATGAAAAAGCAGGCCTGTTGGCAGACAAGGCCAGACAAGCTTGCAGGCCTAGGCCTCAAAATGGCCACCAGCCACATGGCCAGGCCCAACAACATCACAAAGGCCACCCCCAAAAAACACACTTCCCCAACTCAATCCAATGCCATCCATGCCCCAAATGATGTCTAAATTCAACAGATCACACAGAAAACACTTGATTAATAAAGCTGTGACTACCTGCTCTGATCCTAGTGGATGAAAAAGCAGGCCTGTTGGCAGACAAGGCCAGGCAAGCTTGCAGGCCTAGGCCTCAAAATGGCCACCAGCCACATGGCCAGGCCCAACAACATCACAAAGGCCACCCCCAAAAAACACACTTCCCCAACTCAATCCAATGCCATCCATGCCCTAAATGATGTCTAAATTCAACAGATCACACAGGAAACACTTGATTAATAAAGCTGTGGCTACCTGCTCTGATCCTAGTGGATGAAAAAGCAGGCCTGTTGGCAGACAAGGCCAGGCAAGCTTGCAGGCCTAGGCCTCAAAATGGCCACCAGCCACATGGCCAGGCCCAACAACATAACAAAGGCCACCCCCAAAAAACACACTTCCCCAACTCAATCCAATGCCATCCATGCCCTAAATGATGTCTAAATTCAACAGATCACACAGAAAACACTTGATTAATAAAGCTGTGGCTACCTGCTCTGATCCTAGTGGATGAAAAAGCAGGCCTGTTGGCAGACAAGGCCAGGCAAGCTTGCAGGCCTAGGCCTCAAAATGGCCACCAGCCACATGGCCAGGCCCAACAACATCACAAAGGCCACCCCCAAAAAACACACTTCCCCAACTCAATCCAATGCCATCCATGCCTTAAATGATGTCCAAATTCAACAGATCACACAGAAAACACTTGATTAATAAAGCTGTGGCTACCTGCTCTGATCCTAGTGGATGAAAAAGCAGGCCTGTTGGCAGACAAGGCCAGGCAAGCTTGCAGGCCTAGGCCTCAAAATGGCCACCAGCCACATGGCCAGGCCCAACAACATCACAAAGGCCACCCCAAAAAACACACTTCCCCAACTCAATCCAATGCCATCCATGCCCTAAATGATGTCCAAATTCAACAGATCACACAGAAAACACTTGATTAATAAAGCTGTGGCTACCTGCTCTGATCCTAGTGGATGAAAAAGCAGGCCTGTTGGCAGACAAGGCCAGGCAAGCTTGCAGGCCTAGGCCTCAAAATGGCCACCAGCCACATGGCCAGGCCCAACAACATCACAAAGGCCACCCCAAAAAACACACTTCCCCAACTCAATCCAATGCCATCCATGCCCTAAATGATGTCTAAATTCAACAGATCACACAGAAAACACTTGATTAATAAAGCTGTGGCTACCTGCTCTGATCCTAGTGGATGAAAAAGCAGGCCTGTTGGCAGACAAGGCCAGGCAAGCTTGCAGGCCTAGGCCTCAAAATGGCCACCAGCCACATGGCCAGGCCCAACAACATCACAAAGGCCACCCCAAAAAACACACTTCCCCAACTCAATCCAATGCCATCCATGCCCTAAATGATGTCTAAATTCAACAGATCACACAGAAAACACTTGATTTATAAAGCTGTGACTACCTGCTCTGATCCTAGTGGATGAAAAAGCAGGCCTGTTGGCAGACAAGGCCAGGCAAGCTTGCAGGCCTAGGCCTCAAAATGGCCACCAGCCACAAGGCCAGGCCCAACAACATCACAAAGGCCACCCCAAAAAACACACTTCCCCAACTCAATCCAATGCCATCCATGCCCTAAATGATGTCTAAATTCAACAGATCACACAGAAAACACTTGATTAATAAAGCTGTGGCTACCTGCTCTGATCCTAGTGGATGAAAAAGCAGGCCTGTTGTCAGACAAGGCCAGGCAAGCTTGCAGGCCTAGGCCTCAAAATGGCCACCAGCCACATGGCCAGGCCCAACAACATCACAAAGGCCACCCCCAAAAAACACACTTCCCCAACTCAATCCAATGCCATCCATGCCCTAAATGATGTCTAAATTCAACAGATCACACAGAAAAACCTTGATTAATAAAGCTGTGGCTACCTACTCTGATCCTAGTGGATGAAAAAGCAGGCCTGTTGGCAGACAAGGCTAGGCAAGCTTGCAGGCCTAGGCCTCAAAATGGCCACCAGCCTCATGGCCAGGCCCAACAACATCACAAAGGCCACCCCAAAAAACACACTTCCCCAACTCAATCCAATGCCATCCATGCCCTAAATGATGTCTAAATTCAACAGATCACACAGAAAACACTTGATTAATAAAGCTGTGACTACCTGCTCTGATCCTTGTGGATGAAAAAGCAGGCCTGTTGGCAGACAAGGCCAGGCAAGCTTGCAGGCCTAGGCCTCAAAATGGCCACCAGCCACATGGCCAGGCCCAACAACATCACAAAGGCCACCCCCAAAAAACACACTTCCCCAACTCAATCCAATGCCATCCATGCCCTAAATGATGTCTAAATTCAACAGATCACACAGAAAACACTTGATTAATAAAGCTGTGGATACCTTCTCCGATCCTAGTGGATGAAAAAGCAGGCCTGTTGGCAGACAAGGCCAGGCAAGCTTGCAGGCCTAGGCCTCAAAATGGCCACCAGCCACATGGCCAGGCCCAACAACATCACAAAGGCCACCCCCAAAAAACACACTTCCCCTACTCAATCCAATGCCATCCATGCCCTAAATGATGTCTAAATTCAACAGATCACACAGAAAACACTTGATTAATAAAGCTGTGGCTACCTGCTCTGATCCTAGTGGATGAAAAAGCAGGCCTGTTGGCAGACAAGGCCAGGCAAGATTGCAGGCCTAGGCCTCAAAATGGCCACCAGCCACATGGCCAGGCCCAACAACATCACAAAGGCCACCCCCAAAAAACACACTTCCCCAACTCAATCCAATGCCATCCATGCCCTAAATGATGTCTAAATTCAACAGATCACACAGAAAACACTTGATTGATAAAGCTGTGGCTACCTGCTCTGATCCTAGTGGATGAAAAAGCAGGCCTGTTGGCAGACAAGGCCAGGCAAGCTTGCAGGCCTAGGCTTCAAAATGGCCACCAGCCACATGGCCAGGCCCAACAACATCACAAAGGCCACCCCCAGAAAACACACTTCCCCTACTCAATCCAATGCCATCCATGCCCTAAATGATGTCTAAATTCAACAGATCACACAGAAAACACTTGATTAATAAAGCTGTGGATACCTGCTCCGATCCTAGTGGATGAAAAAGCAGGCCTGTTAGCAGACAAGGCCAGGCAAGCTTGCAGGCCTAGGCCTCAAAATGGCCACCATCCCCATGGCCAGGCCCAACAACATCACAAAGGCCACCCCCAAAAAACACACTTCCCCAACTCAATCCAATGCCATCCATGCCCTAAATGATGTCTAAATTCAACAGATCACACAGAAAACACTTGATTAATAAAGCTGTGGCTACCTGCTCTGATCCTAGTGGATGAAAAAGCAGGCCTGTTGGCAGACAAGGCCAGGCAAGCTTGCAGGCCTAGGCTTCAAAATGGCCACCAGCCACATGGCCAGGCCCAACAACATCACAAAGGCCACCCCAAAAAACGCACTTCCCCAACTCAATCCAATGCCATCCATGCCCTAAATGATGTCTAAATTCAACAGATCACACAGAAAACACTTGATTAATAAAGCTGTGGCTACCTGCTCTGATCCTAGTGGATGAAAAAGCAGGCCTGTTGGCAGACAAGGCCAGGCAAGCTTGCAGGCCTAGGCCTCAAAATGGCCACCAGCCACAAGGCCAGGCCCAACAACATCACAAAGGCCACCCCAAAAAACACACTTCCCCAACTCAATCCAATGCCATCCATGCCCTAAATGATGTCTAAATTCAACAGATCACACAGAAAACACTTGATTAATAAAGCTGTGGCTACCTGCTCTGATCCTAGTGGATGAAAAAGCAGGCCTGTTGGCAGACAAGGCCAGGCAAGATTGCAGGCCTAGGCCTCAAAATGGCCACCAGCCACATGGCCAGGCCCAACAACATCACAAAGGCCACCCCCAAAAAACACACTTCCCCAACTCAATCCAATGCCATCCATGCCCTAAATGATGTCTAAATTCAACAGATCACACAGAAAACACTTGATTGATAAAGCTGTGGCTACCTGCTCTGATCCTAGTGGATGAAAAAGCAGGCCTGTTGGCAGACAAGGCCAGGCAAGCTTGCAGGCCTAGGCTTCAAAATGGCCACCAGCCACATGGCCAGGCCCAACAACATCACAAAGGCCACCCCCAGAAAACACACTTCCCCTACTCAATCCAATGCCATCCATGCCCTAAATGATGTCTAAATTCAACAGATCACACAGAAAACACTTGATTAATAAAGCTGTGGATACCTGCTCCGATCCTAGTGGATGAAAAAGCAGGCCTGTTAGCAGACAAGGCCAGGCAAGCTTGCAGGCCTAGGCCTCAAAATGGCCACCAGCCCCATGGCCAGGCCCAACAACATCACAAAGGCCACCCCCAAAAAACACACTTCCCCAACTCAATCCAATGCCATCCATGCCCTAAATGATGTCTAAATTCAACAGATCACACAGAAAACACTTGATTAATAAAGCTGTGGCTACCTGCTCTGATCCTAGTGGATGAAAAAGCAGGCCTGTTGGCAGACAAGGCCAGGCAAGCTTGCAGGCCTAGGCTTCAAAATGGCCACCAGCCACATGGCCAGGCCCAACAACATCACAAAGGCCACCCCAAAAAACGCACTTCCCCAACTCAATCGAATGCCATCCATGCCCTAAATGATGTCTAACTTCAACAGATCATACAGAAAACACTTGATTAATAAAGCTGTGGCTACCTGCTCTGATCCTAGTGGATGAAAAAGCAGGCCTGTTGGCAGACAAGGCCAGGCAAGCTTGCAGGCCTAGGCCTCAAAATGGCCACCAGCCACATGGCCAGGCCCAACAACATCACAAAGGCCACCCCAAAAAACACACTTCCCCAACTCAATCCAATGCCATCAATGCCCTAAATGATGTCTAAATTCAACAGATCACACAGAAAACACTTGATTTATAAAGCTGTGGCTACCTGCTCTGATCCTAGTGGATGAAAAAGCAGGCCTGTTGGCAGACAAGGCCAGGCAAGCTTGCAGGCCTAGGCCTCAAAATGGCCACCAGCCACAAGGCCAGGCCCAACAACATCACAAAGGCCACCCCAAAAAACACACTTCCCCAACTCAATCCAATGCCATCCATGCCCTAAATGATGTCTAAATTCAACAGATCACACAGAAAACACTTGATTAATAAAGCTGTGGCTACCTGCTCTGATCCTAGTGGATGAAAAAGCAGGCCTGTTGGCAGACAAGGCCAGGCAAGCTTGCAGGCCTAGGCCTCAAAATGGCCACCAGCCACATGGCCAGGCCCAACAACATCACAAAGGCCACCTCCAAAAAACACACTTCCCCAACTCAATCCAATGCCATCCATGCCCTAAATGATGTCTAAATTCAACAGATCACACAGAAAAACCTTGATTAATAAAGCTGTGGCTACCTGCTCTGATAATAGTGGATGAAAAAGCAGGCCTGTTGGCAGACAAGGCCAGGCAAGCTTGCAGGCCTAGGCCTCAAAATGGCCACCAGCCTCATGGCCAGGCCCAACAACATCACAAAGGCCACCCCAAAAAACACACTTCCCCAACTCAATCCAATGCCATCCATGCCCTAAATGATGTCTAAATTCAACAGATCACACAGAAAACACTTGATTAATAAAGCTGTGGCTACCTGCTCTGATCCTAGTGGATGAAAAAGCAGGCATGTTGGCAGACAAGGCCAGGCAAGCTTGCAGGCCTAGGCCTCAAAATGGCCACCAGCCACATGGCCAGGACCAACAACCTCACAAAGGCCACCCCCAAAAAACACACTTCCCCAACTCAATCCAATGCCATCCATGCCCTAAATGATGTCTAAATTCAACAGATCACACAGAAAACACTTGATTAATAAAGCTGTGGATACCTTCTCCGATCCTAGTGGATGAAAAAGCAGGCCTGTTGGCAGACAAGGCCAGGCAAGCTTGCAGGCCTAGGCCTCAAAATGGCCACCAGCCACATGGCCAGGCCCAACAACATTACAAAGGCCACCCCCAAAAAACACACTTCCCCTACTCAATCCAATGCCATCCATGCCCTAAATGATGTCTAAATTCAACAGATCCCACAGAAAACACTTGATTAATAAAGCTGTGGCTACCTGCTCTGATCCTAGTGGATGAAAAAGCAGGCCTGTTGGCAGACAAGGCCAGACAAGATTACAGGCCTAGGCCTCAAAATGGCCACCAGCCACATGGCCAGGCCCAACAACATCACAAAGGCCACCCCCAAAAAACACACTTCCCCAACTCAATCCAATGCCATCCATGCCCTAAATGATGTCTAAATTCAACAGATCACACAGAAAACACTTGATTGATAAAGCTGTGGCTACCTGCTCTGATCCTAGTGGATGAAAAAGCAGGCCTGTTGGCAGACAAGGCCAGGCAAGCTTGCAGGCCTAGGCTTCAAAATGGCCACCAGCCACATGGCCAGGCCCAACAA
The DNA here is from genome assembly GCF_964204655.1 of Triturus cristatus. Lineage (NCBI taxonomy): Eukaryota > Metazoa > Chordata > Amphibia > Caudata > Salamandridae > Triturus > Triturus cristatus. The sequence continues at coordinate 262,889 of NW_028188360.1, forward strand.
CATCACAAAGGCCACCCCCAGAAAACACACTTCCCCTACTCAATCCAATGCCATCCATGCCCTAAATGATGTCTAAATTCAACAGATCACACAGAAAACACTTGATTAATAAAGCTGTGGATACCTGCTCCGATCCTAGTGGATGAAAAAGCAGGCCTGTTAGCAGACAAGGCCAGGCAAGCTTGCAGGCCTAGGCCTCAAAATGGCCACCAGCCACATGGCCAGGCCCAACAACATCACAAAGGCCACCCCCAAAAAACACACTTCCCCTACTCAATCCAATGCCATCCATGCCCTAAATGATGTCTAAATTCAACAGATCACACAGAAAACACTTGATTAATAAAGCTGTGGCTACCTGCTCTGATCCTAGTGGATGAAAAAGCAGGCCTGTTGGCAGACAAGGCCAGACAAGATTGCAGGCCTAGGCCTCAAAATGGCCACCAGCCACATGGCCAGGCCCAACAACATCACAAAGGCCACCCCCAAAAAACACACTTCCCCAACTCAATCCAATGCCATCCATGCCCTAAATGATGTCTAAATTCAACAGATCACACAGAAAACACTTGATTAATAAAGCTGTGGCTACCTGCTCTGATCCTAGTGGATGAAAAAGCAGGCCTGTTGGCAGACAAGACCAGGCAAGCTTGCAGGCCTAGGCTTCAAAATGGCCACCAGCCACATGGCCAGGCCCAACAACATCACAAAGGCCACCCCAAAAAACACACTTCCCCAACTCAATCCAATGCCATCCATGCCCTAAATGATGTCTAAATTCAACAGATCATACAGAAAACACTTGATTAATAAAGCTGTGGCTACCTGCTCTGATCCTAGTGGATGAAAAAGCAGGCCTGTTGGCAGACAAGGCCAGGCAAGCTTGCAGGCCTAGGCCTCAAAATGGCCACCAGCCACATGGCCAGGCCCAACAACATCACAAAGGCCACCCCCAAAAAACACACTTCCCCAACTCAATCCAATGCCATCCATGCCCTAAATGATGTCTAAATTCAACAGATCACACAGAAAACACTTGATTAATACAGCTGTGGATACCTGCTCCGATCCTAGTGGATGAAAAAGCAGGCCTGTTGGCAGACAAGGCCAGGCAAGCTTGCAGGCCTAGGCCTCAAAATGGCCACCAGCCACATGGCCAGGCCCAACAACAGCACAAAGGCCACCCCCAAAAAACACACTTCCACTACTCAATCCAATGCCATCCATGCCCTAAATGATGTCTAAATTCAACAGATCACACAGAAAACACTTGATTAATAAAGCTGTGGCTACCTGCTCTGATCCTAGTGGATGAAAAAGCAGGCCTGTTGGCAGACAAGGCCAGGCAAGATTGCAGGCCTAGGCCTCAAAATGGCCACCAGCCACATGGCCAGGCCCAACAACATCACAAAGGCCACCCCCAAAAAACACACTTCCCCAACTCAATCCAATGCCATCCATGCCCTAAATGATGTCTAAATTCAACAGATCACACAGAAAACACTTGATTAATAAAGCTGTGGCTACCTGCTCTGATCCTAGTGGATGAAAAAGCAGGCCTGTTGGCAGACAAGGCCAGGCAAGCTTGCAGGCCTAGGCTTCAAAATGGCCACCAGCCACATGGCCAGGCCCAACAACATCACAAAGGCCACCCCAAAAAACACACTTCCCCAACTCAATCCAATGCCATCCATGCCCTAAATGATGTCTAAATTCAACAGATCATACAGAAAACACTTGATTAATAAAGCTGTGGCTACCTGCTCTGATCCTAGTGGATGAAAAAGCAGGCCTGTTGGCAGACAAGGCCAGGCAAGCTTGCAGGCCTAGGCCTCAAAATGGCCACCAGCCACATGGCCAGGCCCAACAACATCACAAAGGCCACCCCCAAAAAACACACTTCCCCAACTCAATCCAATGCCATCCATGCCCTAAATGATGTCTAAATTCAACAGATCACACAGAAAACACTTGATTAATAAAGCTGTGGCTACCTGCTCTGATCCTAGTGGATGAAAAAGCAGGCCTGTTGGCAGACAAGGCCAGGCAAGCTTGCAGGCCTAGGCCTCAAAATGGCCACCAGCCACATGGCCAGGCCCAACAACATCACAAAGGCCACCCCCAAAAAACACACTTCCCCAACTCAATCCAATGCCATCCATGCCCTAAATGATGTCTAAATTCAACAGATCACACATAAAACACTTGATTAATAAAGCTGTGGCTACCTGCTCTGATCCTAGTGGATGAAAAAGCAGGCCTTTTGGCAGACAAGGCCAGGCAAGATTGCAGGCCTAGGCCTTAAAATGGCCACCAGCCACATGGCCAGGCCCAACAACATCACAAAGGCCACCCCCAAAAAACACACTTCCCCAACTCAATCCAATGCCATCCATGCCCTAAATGATGTCTAAATTCAACAGATCACACAGAAAACACTTGATTAATAAAGCTGTGGCTACCTGCTCTGATCCTAGTGGATGAAAAAGCAGGCCTGTTGGCAGACAAGGCCAGGCAAGCTTGCAGGCCTAGGCTTCAAAATGGCCACCAGCCACATGGCCAGGCCCAACAACATCACAAAGGCCACCCCAAAAAACACACTTCCCCAACTCAATCCAATGCCATCCATGCCCTAAATGATGTCTAAATTCAACAGATCACACAGAAAACACTTGATTAATAAAGCTGTGGCTACCTGCTCTGATCCTAGTGGATGAAAAAGCAGGCCTGTTGGCAGACAAGGCCAGGCAAGCTTGCAGGCCTAGGCCTCAAAATGGCCACCAGCCACATGGCCAGGCCCAACAACATCACAAAGGCCACCCCCAAAAAACACACTTCCCCAACTCAATCCAATGCCATCCATGCCCTAAATGATGTCTAAATTCAACAGATCACACAGAAAACACTTGATTAATAAAGCTGTGGCTAGCTGCTCTGATCCTAGTGGATGAAAAAGCAGGCCTGTTGGCAGACAAGGCCAGACAAGCTTGCAGGCCTAGGCCTCAAAATGGCCACATGGCCAGGCCCAACAACATCACAAAGGCCACCCCCAAAAAACACACTTCCCCAACTCAATCCAATGCCATCCATGCCCCAAATGATGTCTAAATTCAACAGATCACACAGAAAACACTTGATTAATAAAGCTGTGACTACCTGCTCTGATCCTAGTGGATGAAAAAGCAGGCCTGTTGGCAGACAAGGCCAGGCAAGCTTGCAGGCCTAGGCCTCAAAATGGCCACCAGCCACATGGCCAGGCCCAACAACATCACAAAGGCCACCCCCAAAAAACACACTTCCCCAACTCAATCCAATGCCATCCATGCCCTAAATGATGTCTAAATTCAACAGATCACACAGAAAACACTTGATTAATAAAGCTGTGGCTACCTGCTCTGATCCTAGTGGATGAAAAAGCAGGCCTGTTGGCAGACAAGGCTAGGCAAGCTTGCAGGCCTAGGCCTCAAAATGGCCACCAGCCACATGGCCAGGCCCAACAACATCACAAAGGCCACCCCCAAAAAACACACTTCCCCAACTCAATCCAATGCCATCCATGCCCTAAATGATGTCCAAATTCAACAGATCACACAGAAAACACTTGATTAATAAAGCTGTGGCTACCTGCTCTGATCCTAGTGGATGAAAAAGCAGGCCTGTTGGCAGACAAGGCCAGGCAAGCTTGCAGGCCTAGGCCTCAAAATGGCCACCAGCCACATGGCCAGGCCCAACAACATCACAAAGGCCACCCCAAAAAACACACTTCCCCAACTCAATCCAATGCCATCCATGCCCTAAATGATGTCTAAATTCAACAGATCACACAGAAAACACTTGATTAATAAAGCTGTGGCTACCTGCTCTGATCCTAGTGGATGAAAAAGCAGGCCTGTTGGCAGACAAGGCCAGGCAAGCTTGCAGGCCTAGGCCTCAAAATGGCCACCAGCCACATGGCCAGGCCCAACAACATCACAAAGGCCACCCCAAAAAACACACTTCCCCAACTCAATCCAATGCCATCCATGCCCTAAATGATGTCTAAATTCAACAGATCACACAGAAAACACTTGATTTATAAAGCTGTGGCTACCTGCTCTGATCCTAGTGGATGAAAAAGCAGGCCTGTTGGCAGACAAGGCCAGGCAAGCTTGCAAGCCTAGGCCTCAAAATGGCCACCAGCCACATGGCCAGGCCCAACAACATCACAAAGGCCACCCCAAAAAACACACTTCCCCAACTCAATCCAATGCCATCCATGCCCTAAATGATGTCTAAATTCAACAGATCACACAGAAAACACTTGATTAATAAAGCTGTGGCTACCTGCTCTGATCCTAGTGGATGAAAAAGCAGGCCTGTTGGCAGACAAGGCCAGGCAAGCTTGCAGGCCTAGGCCTCAAAATGGCCACCAGCCACATGGCCAGGCCCAACAACATCACAAAGGCCACCCCCAAAAAACACACTTCCCCAACTCAATCCAATGCCATCCATGCCCTAAATGATGTCTAAATTCAACAGATCACACAGAAAACACTTGATTAATAAAGCTGTGGATACCTGCTCCGATCCTAGTGGATGAAAAAGCAGGCCTGTTGGCAGACAAGGCCAGGCAAGCTTGCAGGCCTAGGCCTCAAAATGGCCACCAGCCACATGGCCAGGCCCAACAACATCACAAAGGCCACCCCCAAAAAACACACTTCCCCAACTCAATCCAATGCCATCCATGCCCTAAATGATGTCTAAATTCAACAGATCACACAGAAAACACTTGATTAATAAAGCTGTGGATACCTGCTCCGATCCTAGTGGATGAAAAAGCAGGCCTGTTGGCAGACAAGGCCAGGCAAGCTTGCAGGCCTAGGCCTCAAAATGGCCACCAGCCACATGGCCAGGCCCAACAACATCACAAAGGCCACCCCAAAAAACACACTTCCCCAACTCAATCCAATGCCATCCATGCCCTAAATGATGTCTAAATTCAACAGATCACACAGAAAACTCTTGATTAATAAAGCTGTGGCTACCTGCTCTGATCCTAGTGGATGAAAAAGCAGGCCTGTTGGCAGACAAGGCCAGGCAAGCTTGCAGGCCTAGGCCTCAAAATGGCCACCAGCCACATGGCCAGGCCCAACAACATCACAAAGGCCACCCCCAAAAAACACACTTCCCCAACTCAATCCAATGCCATCCATGCCCTAAATGATGTCTAAATTCAACAGATCACACTGAAAACACTTGATTAATAAAGCTGTGGATACCTGCTCCGATCCTAGTGGATGAAAAAGCAGGCCTGTTGGCAGACAAGGCCAGGCAAGCTTGCAGGCCTAGGCCTCAAAATGGCCACCAGCCACATGGCCAGGCCCAACAACATCACAAAGGCCACCCCCAAAAAACACACTTCCCCTACTCAATCCAATGCCATCCATGCCCTAAATGATGTCTAAATTCAACAGATCACACAGAAAACACTTGATTAATAAAGCTGTGGATACCTGCTCCGATCCTAGTGGATGATAAAGCAGGCCTGTTGGCAGACAAGGCCAGGCAAGCTTGCAGGCCTAGGCCTCAAAATGGCCACCAGCCACATGGCCAGGCCCAACAACATCACTAAGGCCACCCCCAAAAAACACACTTCCCCTACTCAATCCAATGCCATCCATGCCCTAAATGATGTCTAAATTCAACAGATCACACAGAAAACACTTGATTAATAAAGCTGTGGCTACCTGCTCTGATCCTAGTGGATGAAGAAGCAGGCCTGTTGGCAGACAAGGCCAGACAAGATTGCAGGCCTAGGCCTCAAAATGGCCACCAGCCACATGGCCAGGCCCAACAACATCACAAAGGCCACCCCCAAAAAACACACTTCCCCAACTCAATCCAATGCCATCCATGCCCTAAATGATGTCTAAATTCAACAGATCACACAGAAAACACTTGATTAATAAAGCTGTGGCTACCTGCTCTGATCCTAGTGGATGAAAAAGCAGGCCTGTTGGCAGACAAGGCCAGGCAAGCTTGCAGGCCTAGGCTTCAAAATGGCCACCAGCCACATGGCCAGGCCCAACAACATCACAAAGGCCACCCCAAAAAACACACTTCCCCAACTCAATCCAATGCCATCCATGCCCTAAATGATGTCTAAATTCAACAGATCATACAGAAAACACTTGATTAATAAAGCTGTGGCTACCTGCTCTGATCCTAGTGGATGAAAAAGCAGGCCTGTTGGCAGACAAGGCCAGGCAAGCTTGCAGGCCTAGGCCTCAAAATGGCCACCAGCCACATGGCCAGGCCCAACAACATCACAAAGGCCACCCCCAAAAAACACACTTTCCCAACTCAATCCAATGCCATCCATGCCCTAAATGATGTCTAAATTCAACAGATCACAAAGAAAACACTTGATTAATAAATCTGTGGCTACCTGCTCTGATCCTAGTGGATGAAAAAGCAGGCCTGTTGGCAGACAAGGCCAGGCAAGCTTGCAGGCCTAGGCCTCAAAATGGCCACCAGCCACATGGCCAGGCCCAACAACATCACAAAGGCCACCCCAAAAAACACACTTCCCCAACTCAATCCAATGCCATCCATGCCCTAAATGATGTCTAAATTCAACAGATCACACAGAAAACACTTGATTAATAAAGCTGTGGCTACCTGCTCTGATCCCAGTGGATGAAAAAGCAGGCCTGTTGGCAGACAAGGCCAGGCAAGCTTGCAGGCCTAGGCCTCAAAATGGCCACCAGCCACATGGCCAGGCCCAACAACGTCACAAAGGCCACCCCAAAAAACACACTTCCCCAACTCAATCCAATGCCATCCATGCCCTAAATGATGTCTAAATTCAACAGATCACACAGAAAACACTTGATTAATAAAGCTGTGGCTACCTGCTCTGATCCTAGTGGATGAAAAAGCAGGCCTGTTGGCAGACAAGGCCAGGCAAGCTTGCAGGCCTAGGCCTCAAAATGGCCACCAGCCACATGGCCAGGCCCAACAACATCACAAAGGCCACCCCCAAAAAACACACTTCCCCAACTCAATCCAATGCCATCCATGCCCTAAATGATGTCTAAATTCAACAGATCACACAGAAAACACTTGATTAATAAAGCTGTGGATACCTGCTCCGATCCTAGTGGATGAAAAAGCAGGCCTGTTGGCAGACAAGGCCAGGCAAGCTTGCAGGCCTAGGCCTCAAAATGGCCACCAGCCACATGGCCAGGCCCAACAACATCACAAAGGCCACCCCCAAAAAACACACTTCCCCTACTCAATCCAATGCCATCCATGCCCTAAATGATGTCTAAATTCAACAGATCACACAGAAAACACTTGATTAATAAAGCTGTGGATACCTGCTCCTATCCTAGTGGATGAAAAAGCAGGCCTGTTGGCAGACAAGGCCAGGCAAGCTTGCAGGCCTAGGCCTCAAAATGGCCACCAGCCACATGGCCAGGCCCAACAACATCACAAAGGCCACCCCCAAAAAACACACTTCCCCTACTCAATCCAATGCCATCCATGCCCTAAATGATGTCTAAATTCAACAGATCACACAGAAAACACTTGATTAATAAAGCTGTGGCTACCTGCTCTGATCCTAGTGGATGAAAAAGCAGGCCTGTTGGCAGACAAGGCCAGACAAGATTGCAGGCCTAGGCCTCAAAATGGCCACCAGCCACATGGCCAGGCCCAACAACATCACAAAGGCCACCCCCAAAAAACACACTTCCCCAACTCAATCCAATGCCATCCATGCCGTAAATGATGTCTAAATTCAACAGATCACACAGAAAACACTTGATTAATAAAGCTGTGGCTACCTGCTCTGATCCTAGTGGATGAAAAAGCAGGACTGTTGGCAGACAAGGCCAGGCAAGCTTGCAGGCCTAGGCTTCAAAATGGCCACCAGCCACATGGCCAGGCCCAACAACATCACAAAGTCCACCCCAAAAAACACACTTCCCCAACTCAATCCAATGCCATCCATGCCCTAAATGATGTCTAAATTCAACAGATCATACAGAAAACACTTGATTAATAAAGCTGTGGCTACCTGCTCTGATCCTAGTGGATGAAAAAGCAGGCCTGTTGGCAGACAAGGCCAGGCAAGCTTGCAGGCCTTGGCCTCAAAATGGCCACCAGCCACATGGCCAGGCCCAACAACATCACAAAGGCCACCCCCAAAAAACACACTTTCCCAACTCAATCCAATGCCATCCATGCCCTAAATGATGTCTAAATTCAACAGATCACACAGAAAACACTTGATTAATAAAGCTGTGGCTACCTGCTCTGATCCTAGTGGATGAAAAAGCAGGCCTGTTGGCAGACAAGGCCAGGCAAGCTTGCAGGCCTAGGCCTCAAAATGGCCACCAGCCACATGGCCAGGCCCAACAACATCACAAAGGCCACCCCCAAAAACACACTTCCCCAACTCAATCCAATGCCATCCATGCCCTAAATGATGTCTAAATTCAACAGATCACACAGAAAACACTTGATTAATAAAGCTGTGGCTACCTGCTCTGATCCTAGTGGATGAAAAAGCAGGCCTGTTGGCAGACAAGGCCAGGCAAGATTGCAGGCCTAGGCCTCAAAATGGCCACCAGCCACATGGCCAGGCCCAACAACATCACAAAGGCCACCCCCAAAAAACACACTTCCCCAACTCAATCCAATGCCATCCGTGCCCTAAATGATGTCTAAATTCAACAGATCACACAGAAAACACTTGATCAATAAAGCTGTGGCTACCTGCTCTGATCCTAGTGGATGAAAAAGCAGGCCTGTTGGCAGACAAGGCCAGGCAAGCTTGCAGGCCTAGGCCTCAAAATGGCCACCAGCCACATGGCCAGGCCCAACAACATCACAAAGGCCACCCCCAAAAAACACACTTCCCCTACTCAATCCAATGCCATCCATGCCCTAAATGATGTCTAAATTCAACAGATCACACAGAAAACACTTGATTAATAAAGCTGTGGATACCTGCTCCTATCCTAGTGGATGAAAAAGCAGGCCTGTTGGCAGACAAGGCCAGGCAAGCTTGCAGGCCTAGGCCTCAAAATGGCCACCAGCCACATGGCCAGGCCCAACAACATCACAAAGGCCACCCCCAAAAACACACTTCCCCAACTCAATCCAATGCCATCCATGCCCTAAATGATGTCTAAATTCAACAGATCACACAGAAAACACTTGATTAATAAAGCTGTGGCTACCTGCTCTGATCCTAGTGGATGAAAAAGCAGGCCTGTTGGCAGACAAGGCCAGGCAAGATTGCAGGCCTAGGCCTCAAAATGGCCACCAGCCACATGGCCAGGCCCAACAACATCACAAAGGCCACCCCCAAAAAACACACTTCCCCAACTCAATCCAATGCCATCCGTGCCCTAAATGATGTCTAAATTCAACAGATCACACAGAAAACACTTGATCAATAAAGCTGTGGCTACCTGCTCTGATCCTAGTGGATGAAAAAGCAGGCCTGTTGGCAGACAAGGCCAGGCAAGCTTGCAGGCCTAGGCCTCAAAATGGCCACCAGCCACATGGCCAGGCCCAACAACATCACAAAGGCCACCCCCAAAAAACACACTTCCCCTACTCAATCCAATGCCATCCATGCCCTAAATGATGTCTAAATTCAACAGATCACACAGAAAACACTTGATTAATAAAGCTGTGGATACCTGCTCCTATCCTAGTGGATGAAAAAGCAGGCCTGTTGGCAGACAAGGCCAGGCAAGCTTGCAGGCCTAGGCCTCAAAATGGCCACCAGCCACATGGCCAGGCCCAACAACATCACAAAGGCCACCCCCAAAAAACACACTTCCCCTACTCAATCCAATGCCATCCATGCCCTAAATGATGTCTAAATTCAACAGATCACACAGAAAACACTTGATTAATAAAGCTGTGGCTACCTGCTCTGATCCTAGTGGATGAAAAAGCAGGCCTGTTGGCAGACAAGGCCAGACAAGATTGCAGGCCTAGGCCTCAAAATGGCCACCAGCCACATGGCCAGGCCCAACAACATCACAAAGGCCACCCCCAAAAAACACACTTCCCCAACTCAATCCAATGCCATCCATGCCGTAAATGATGTCTAAATTCAACAGATCATACAGAAAACACTTGATTAATAAAGCTGTGGCTACCTGCTCTGATCCTAGTGGATGAAAAAGCAGGCCTGTTGGCAGACAAGGCCAGGCAAGCTTGCAGGCCTTGGCCTCAAAATGGCCACCAGCCACATGGCCAGGCCCAACAACATCACAAAGGCCACCCCCAAAAAACACACTTTCCCAACTCAATCCAATGCCATCCATGCCCTAAATGATGTCTAAATTCAACAGATCACACAGAAAACACTTGATTAATAAAGCTGTGGCTACCTGCTCTGATCCTAGTGGATGAAAAAGCAGGCCTGTTGGCAGACAAGGCCAGGCAAGCTTGCAGGCCTAGGCCTCAAAATGGCCACCAGCCACATGGCCAGGCCCAACAACATCACAAAGGCCACCCCCAAAAACACACTTCCCCAACTCAATCCAATGCCATCCATGCCCTAAATGATGTCTAAATTCAACAGATCACACAGAAAACACTTGATTAATAAAGCTGTGGCTACCTGCTCTGATCCTAGTGGATGAAAAAGCAGGCCTGTTGGCAGACAAGGCCAGGCAAGATTGCAGGCCTAGGCCTCAAAATGGCCACCAGCCACATGGCCAGGCCCAACAACATCACAAAGGCCACCCCCAAAAAACACACTTCCCCAACTCAATCCAATGCCATCCGTGCCCTAAATGATGTCTAAATTCAACAGATCACACAGAAAACACTTGATCAATAAAGCTGTGGCTACCTGCTCTGATCCTAGTGGATGAAAAAGCAGGCCTGTTGGCAGACAAGGCCAGGCAAGCTTGCAGGCCTAGGCCTCAAAATGGCCACCAGCCACATGGCCAGGCCCAACAACATCACAAAGGCCACCCCCAAAAAACACACTTCCCCAACTCAATCCAATGCCATCCATGCCATAAATGATGTCTAAATTCAACAGATCACACAGAAAACACTTGATTAATAAAGCTGTGGCTACCTGCTCTGATCCTAGTGGATGAAAAAGCAGGCCTGTTGGCAGAAAAGGCCAGGCAAGCTTGCAGGCCTAGGCCTCAAAATGGCCACCAGCCACATGGCCAGGCCCAACAACATCACAAAGGCCACCCCAAAAAACACACTTCCCCAACTCAATCCAATGCCATCCATGCCCTAAATGATGTCTAAATTCAACAGATCACAAAGAAAACACTTGATTAATAAATCTGTGGCTACCTGCTCTGATCCTAGTGGATGAAAAAGCAGGCCTGTTGGCAGACAAGGCCAGGCAAGCTTGCAGGCCTAGGCCTCAAAATGGCCACCAGCCACATGGCCAGGCCCAACAACATCACAAAGGCCACCCCAAAAAACACACTTCCCCAACTCAATCCAATGCCATCCATGCCCTAAATGATGTCTAAATTCAACAGATCACACAGAAAACACTTGATTAATAAAGCTGTGGCTACCTGCTCTGATCCTAGTGGATGAAAAAGCAGGCCTGTTGGCAGACAAGGCCAGGCAAGCTTGCAGGCCTAGGCCTCAAAATGGCCAACAGCCACATGGCCAGGCCCAACAACATCACAAAGGCCACCCCAAAAAACACACTTCCCCAACTCAATCCAATGCCATCCATGCCCTAAATGATGTCTAAATTCAACAGATCACACAGAAAACACTTGATTAATAAAGCTGTGTCTACCTGCTCTGATCCTAGTGGATGAAAAAGCAGGCCTGTTGGCAGACAAGGCCAGGCAAGCTTGCAGGCCTAGGCCTCAAAATGGCCACCAGCCACATGGCCAGGCCCAACAACATCACAAAGGCCACCCCCAAAAAACACACTTCCCCAACTCAATCCAATGCCATCCATGCCCTAAATGATGTCTAAATTCAACAGATCACACAGAAAACACTTGATTAATAAAGCTGTGGCTACCTGCTCTGATCCTAGTGGATGAAAAAGCAGGCCTGTTGGCAGACAAGGCCAGGCAAGCTTGCAGGCCTAGGCCTCAAAATGGCCACCAGCCACATGGCCAGGCCCAACAACATCACAAAGGCCACCCCAAAAAACACACTTCCCCAACTCAATCCAATGCCATCCATGCCCTAAATGATGTCTAAATTCAACAGATCACACAGAAAACACTTGATTAATAAAGCTGTGGCTACCTGCTCTGATCCTAGTGGATGAAAAAGCAGGCCTGTTGGCAGACAAGGCCAGGCAAGCTTGCAGGCCTAGGCCTCAAAATGGCCACCAGCCACATGGCCAGGCCCAACAACATCACAAAGGCCACCCCAAAAAACACACTTCCCCAACTCAATCCAATGCCATCTATGCCCTAAATGATGTCTAAATTCAACAGATCACAAAGAAGACACTTGATTAATAAAGCTGTGGCTACCTGCTCTGATCCTAGTGGATGAAAAAGCAGGCCTGTTGGCAGACAAGGCCAGGCAAGCTTGCAGGCCTAGGCCTCAAAATGGCCACCAGCCACATGGCCAGGCCCAACAACATCACAAAGGCCACCCCCAAAAAACACACTTCCCCAACTCAATCCAATGCCATCCATGCCCTAAATGATGTCTAAATTCAACAGATCACACAGAAAACACTTGATTAATAAAGCTGTGGATACCTGCTCCGATCCTAGTGGATGAAAAAGCAGGCCTGTTGGCAGACAAGGCCAGGCAAGCTTGCAGGCCTAGGCCTCAAAATGGCCACCAGCCACATGGCCAGGCCCAACAACACCACAAAGGCCACCCCCAAAAAACACACTTCCCCAGCTCAATCCAATGCCATCCATGCCCTAAATGATGTCTAAATTCATCAGATCACACAGAAAACACTTGATTAATAAAGCTGTGGCTACCTGCTCTGATCCTAGTGGATGAAAAAGCAGGCCTGTTGGCAGACAAGGCCAGGCAAGCTTGCAGGCCTAGGCTTCAAAATGACCACCAGCCACATGGCCAGGCCCAACAACATCACAAAGGCCACCCCAAAAAACACACTTCCCCAACTCAATCCAATGCCATCCATGCCCTAAATGATGTCTAAATTCGACAGATCATACAGAAAACACTTGATTAATAAAGCTGTGGCTACCTGCTCTGATCCTAGTGGATGAAAAAGCAGGCCTGTTGGCAGACAAGGCCAGGCAAGCTTGCAGGCCTAGGCCTCAAAATGGCCACCAGCCACATGGCCAGGCCCAACAACATCACAAAGGCCACCCCAAAAAACACACTTCCCCAACTCAATCCAATGCCATCCATGCCCTAAATGATGTCTAAATTCAACAGATCACACAGAAAACACTTGATTAATAAAGCTGTGGCTACCTGCTCTGATCCTAGTGGATGAAAAAGCAGGCCTGTTGGCAGACAAGGCCAGGCAAGCTTGCATGCCTAGGCCTCAAAATGGCCACCAGCCACATGGCCAGGCCCAACAACATCACAAAGGCCACCCCCAAAAAACACACTTCCCCAACTCAATCCAATGCCATCCATGCCCTAAATGATGTCTAAATTCAACAGATCACACAGAAAACACTTGATTAATAAAGCTGTGGCTACCTGCTCTGATCCTAGTGGATGAAAAAGCAGGCCTTTTGGCAGACAAGGCCAGGCAAGATTGCAGGCCTAGGCCTCAAAATGGCCACCAGCCACATGGCCAGGCCCAACAACATCACAAAGGCCACCCCAAAAAACACACTTCCCCAACTCAATCCAATGCCATCCATGCCCTAAATGATGTCTAAATTCAACAGATCACACAGAAAACACTTGATTAATAAAGCTGTGGCTACCTGCTCTGATCCTAGTGGATGAAAAAGCAGGCCTGTTGGCAGACAAGGCCAGGCAAGCTTGCAGGCCTAGGCCTCAAAATGGCCACCAGCCACATGGCCAGGCCCAACAACATCACAAAGGCCACCCCCAAAAAACACACTTCCCCAACTCAATCCAATGCCATCCATGCCCTAAATGATGTCTAACTTCAACAGATCACACAGAAACCACTTGATTAATAAAGCTGTGGCTACCTGCTCTGATCCTAGTGGATGAAAAAGCAGGCCTGTTGGCAGACAAGGCCAGACAAGCTTGCAGGCCTATGCCTCAAAATGGCCACCAGCCACATGGCCAGGCCCAACAACATCACAAAGGCCACCCCCAAAAAACACACTTCCCCAACTCAATCCAATGCCATCCATGCCCCAAATGATGTCTAAATTCAACAGATCACACAGAAAACACTTGATTAATAAAGCTGTGACTACCTGCTCTGATCCTAGTGGATGAAAAAGCAGGCCTGTTGGCAGACAAGGCCAGGCAAGCTTGCAGGCCTAGGCCTCAAAATGGCCACCAGCCACATGGCCAGGCCCAACAACATCACAAAGGCCACCCCCAAAAAACACACTTCCCCAACTCAATCCAATGCCATCCGTGCCCTAAATGATGTCTAAATTCAACAGATCACACAGAAAACACTTGATCAATAAAGCTGTGGCTACCTGCTCTGATCCTAGTGGATGAAAAAGCAGGCCTGTTGGCAGACAAGGCCAGGCAAGCTTGCAGGCCTAGGCCTCAAAATGGCCACCAGCCACATGGCCAGGCCCAACAACATCACAAAGGCCACCCCCAAAAAACACACTTCCCCAACTCAATCCAATGCCATCCATGCCCTAAATGATGTCTAAATTCAACAGATCACACAGAAAACACTTGATTAATAAAGCTGTGGCTACCTGCTCTGATCCTAGTGGATGAAAAAGCAGGCCTTTTGGCAGACAAGGCCAGGCAAGATTGCAGGCCTAGGCCTCAAAATGGCCACCAGCCACATGGCCAGGCCCAACAACATCACAAAGGCCACCCCCAAAAAACACACTTCCCCAACTCAATCCAATGCCATCCATGCCCTAAATGATGTCTAAATTCAACAGATCACACAGAAAACACTTGATTAATAAAGCTGTGGCTACCTGCTCTGATCCTAGTGGATGAAAAAGCAGGCCTGTTGGCAGACAAGGCCAGGCAAGCTTGCAGGCCCAGGCTTCAAAATGGCCACCAGCCACATGGCCAGGCCCAACAACATCACAAAGGCCACCCCAAAAAACACACTTCCCCAACTCAATCCAATGCCATCCATGCCCTAAATGATGTCTAAATTCAACAGATCACACAGAAAACACTTGATTAATAAAGCTGTGGCTACCTGCTCTGATCCTAGTGGATGAAAAAGCAGGCCTGTTGGCAGACAAGGCCAGGCAAGCTTGCAGGCCTAGGCCTCAAAATGGCCACCAGCCACATGGCCAGGCCCAACAACATCACAAAGGCCACCCCCAAAAAACACACTTCCCCAACTCAATCCAATGCCATCCATGCCCTAAATGATGTCTAAATTCAACAGATCACACAGAAAACACTTGATTAATAAAGCTGTGGCTACCTGCTCTGATCCTAGTGGATGAAAAAGCAGGCCTGTTGGCAGACAAGGCCAGACAAGCTTGCAGGCCTAGGCCTCAAAATGGCCACCAGCCACATGGCCAGGCCCAACAACATCACAAAGGCCACCCCCAAAAAACACACTTCCCCAACTCAATCCAATGCCATCCATGCCCTAAATGATGTCTAAATTCAACAGATCACACAGAAACCACTTGATTAATAAAGCTGTGGCTACCTGCTCTGATCCTAGTGGATGAAAAAGCAGGCCTGTTGGCAGACAAGGCCAGGCAAGCTTGCAGGCCTAGGCCTCAAAATGGCCACCAGCCACATGGCCAGGCCCAACAACATCACAAAGGCCACCCCCAAAAAACACACTTCCCCAACTCAATCCAATGCCATCCATGCCCCAAATGATGTCTAAATTCAACAGATCACACAGAAAACACTTGATCAATAAAGCTGTGGCTACCTGCTCTGATCCTAGTGGATGAAAAAGCAGGCCTGTTGGCAGACAAGGCCAGGCAAGCTTGCAGGCCTAGGCCTCAAAATGGCCACCAGCCACATGGCCAGGCCCAACAACATCACAAAGGCCACCCCCAAAAAACACACTTCCCCAACTCAATCCAATGCCATCCGTGCCCTAAATGATGTCTAAATTCAACAGATCACACAGAAAACACTTGATCAATAAAGCTGTGGCTACCTGCTCTGATCCTAGTGGATGAAAAAGCAGGCCTGTTGGCAGACAAGGCCAGGCAAGCTTGCAGGCCTAGGCCTCAAAATGGCCACCAGCCACATGGCCAGGCCCAACAACATCACAAAGGCCACCCCCAAAAAACACACTTCCCCAACTCAATCCAATGCCATCCATGCCCTAAATGATGTCTAAATTCAACAGATCACACAGAAAACACTTGATTAATAAAGCTGTGGCTACCTGCTCTGATCCTAGTGGATGAAAAAGCAGGCCTGTTGGCAGACAAGGCCAGGCAAGCTTGCAGGCCTAGGCCTCAAAATGGCCACCAGCCACATGGCCAGGCCCAACAACATCACAAAGGCCACCCCAAAAAACACACTTCCCCAACTCAATCCAATGCCATCCATGCCCTAAATGATGTCTAAATTCAACAGATCACAAAGAAAACACTTGATTAATAAATCTGTGGCTACCTGCTCTGATCCTAGTGGATGAAAAAGCAGGCCTGTTGGCAGACAAGGTCAGGCAAGCTTGCAGGCCTAGGCCTCAAAATGGCCACCAGCCACATGGCCAGGCCCAACAACATCACAAAGGCCACCCCAAAAAACACACTTCCCCAACTCAATCCAATGCCATCCATGCCCTAAATGATGTCTAACTTCAACAGATCACACAGAAAACACTTGATTAATAAAGCTGTGGCTACCTGCTCTGATCCCAGTGGATGAAAAAGCAGGCCTGTTGGCAGACAAGGCCAGGCAAGCTTGCAGGCCTAGGCCTCAAAATGGCCACCAGCCACATGGCCAGGCCCAACAACATCACAAAGGCCACCCCAAAAAACACACTTCCCCAACTCAATCCAATGCCATCCATGCCCTAAATGATGTCTAAATTCAACAGATCACACAGAAAACACTTGATTAATAAAGCTGTGGCTACCTGCTCTGATCCTAGTGGATGAAAAAGCAGGCCTGTTGGCAGACAAGGCCAGGCAAGCTTGCAGGCCTAGGCCTCAAAATGGCCACCAGCCACATGGCCAGGCCCAACAACATCACAAAGGCCACCCCCAAAAAACACACTTCCCCAACTCAATCCAATGCCATCCATGCCCTAAATGATGTCTAAATTCAACAGATCACACAGAAAACACTTGATTAATAAAGCTGTGGATACCTGCTCCGATCCTAGTGGATGAAAAAGCAGGCCTGTTGGCAGACAAGGCCAGGCAAGCTTGCAGGCCTAGGCCTCAAAATGGCCACCAGCCACATGGCCAGGCCCAACAACATCACAAAGGCCACCCCCAAAAAACACACTTCCACTACTCAATCCAATGCCATCCATGCCCTAAATGATGTCTAAATTCAACAGATCACACAGAAAACACTTGATTAATAAAACTGTGGCTACCTGCTCTGATCCTAGTGGATGAAAAAGCAGGCCTGTTGGCAGACAAGGCCAGGCAAGCTTGCAGGCCTAGGCCTCAAAATGGCCACCAGCCACATGGCCAGGCCCAACAACATCACAAAGGCCACCCCAAAAAACACACTTCCCCAACTCAATCCAATGCCATCTATGCCCTAAATGATGTCTAAATTCAACAGATCACAAAGAAAACACTTGATTAATAAAGCTGTGGCTACCTGCTCTGATCCTAGTGGATGAAAAAGCAGGCCTGTTGGCAGACAAGGCCAGGCAAGCTTGCAGGCCTAGGCCTCAAAATGGCCACCAGCCACATGGCCAGGCCCAACAACATCACAAAGGCCACCCCCAAAAAACACACTTCCCCAACTCAATCCAATGCCATCCATGCCCTAAATGATGTCTAAATTCAACAGATCACACAGAAAACACTTGATTAATAAAGCTGTGGATACCTGCTCCGATCCCAGTGGATGAAAAAGCAGGCCTGTTGGCAGACAAGGCCAGGCAAGCTTGCAGGCCTAGGCCTCAAAATGGCCACCAGCCACATGGCCAGGCCCAACAACATCACAAAGGCCACCCCCAAAAAACACACTTCCACTACTCAATCCAATGCCATCCATGCCCTAAATGATGTCTAAATTCAACAGATCACACAGAAAACACTTGATTAATAAAACTGTGGCTACCTGCTCTGATCCTAGTGGATGAAAAAGCAGGCCTGTTGGCAGACAAGGCCAGGCAAGATTGCAGGCCTAGGCCTCAAAATGGCCACCAGCCACATGGCCAGGCCCAACAACATCACAAAGGCCACCCCAAAAAACACACTTCCCCAACTCAATCCAATGCCATCCATGCCCTAAATGATGTCTAAATTCAACAGATCACACAGAAAACACTTGATTAATAAAGCTGTGGCTACCTGCTCTGATCCTAGTGGATGAAAAAGCAGGCCTGTTGGCAGACAAGGCCAGGCAAGCTTGCAGGCCTAGGCCTCAAAATGGCCACCAGCCACATGGCCAGGCCCAACAACATCACAAAGGCCACCCCCAAAAAACACACTTCCCCAACTCAATCCAATGCCATCCATGCCCTAAATGATGTCTAAATTCAACAGATCACACAGAAACCACTTGATTAATAAAGCTGTGGCTACCTGCTCTGATCCTAGTGGATGAAAAAGCAGGCCTGTTGGCAGACAAGGCCAGACAAGCTTGCAGGCCTAGGCCTCAAAATGGCCACCAGCCACATGGCCAGGCCCAACAACATCACAAAGGCCACCCCCAAAAAACACACTTCCCCAACTCAATCCAATGCCATCCATGCCCCAAATGATGTCTAAATTCAACAGATCACACAGAAAACACTTGATTAATAAAGCTGTGACTACCTGCTCTGATCCTAGTGGATGAAAAAGCAGGCCTGTTGGCAGACAAGGCCAGGCAAGCTTGCAGGCCTAGGCCTCAAAATGGCCACCAGCCACATGGCCAGGCCCAACAACATCACAAAGGCCACCCCCAAAAAACACACTTCCCCAACTCAATCCAATGCCATCCATGCCCTAAATGATGTCTAAATTCAACAGATCACACAGGAAACACTTGATTAATAAAGCTGTGGCTACCTGCTCTGATCCTAGTGGATGAAAAAGCAGGCCTGTTGGCAGACAAGGCCAGGCAAGCTTGCAGGCCTAGGCCTCAAAATGGCCACCAGCCACATGGCCAGGCCCAACAACATAACAAAGGCCACCCCCAAAAAACACACTTCCCCAACTCAATCCAATGCCATCCATGCCCTAAATGATGTCTAAATTCAACAGATCACACAGAAAACACTTGATTAATAAAGCTGTGGCTACCTGCTCTGATCCTAGTGGATGAAAAAGCAGGCCTGTTGGCAGACAAGGCCAGGCAAGCTTGCAGGCCTAGGCCTCAAAATGGCCACCAGCCACATGGCCAGGCCCAACAACATCACAAAGGCCACCCCCAAAAAACACACTTCCCCAACTCAATCCAATGCCATCCATGCCTTAAATGATGTCCAAATTCAACAGATCACACAGAAAACACTTGATTAATAAAGCTGTGGCTACCTGCTCTGATCCTAGTGGATGAAAAAGCAGGCCTGTTGGCAGACAAGGCCAGGCAAGCTTGCAGGCCTAGGCCTCAAAATGGCCACCAGCCACATGGCCAGGCCCAACAACATCACAAAGGCCACCCCAAAAAACACACTTCCCCAACTCAATCCAATGCCATCCATGCCCTAAATGATGTCCAAATTCAACAGATCACACAGAAAACACTTGATTAATAAAGCTGTGGCTACCTGCTCTGATCCTAGTGGATGAAAAAGCAGGCCTGTTGGCAGACAAGGCCAGGCAAGCTTGCAGGCCTAGGCCTCAAAATGGCCACCAGCCACATGGCCAGGCCCAACAACATCACAAAGGCCACCCCAAAAAACACACTTCCCCAACTCAATCCAATGCCATCCATGCCCTAAATGATGTCTAAATTCAACAGATCACACAGAAAACACTTGATTAATAAAGCTGTGGCTACCTGCTCTGATCCTAGTGGATGAAAAAGCAGGCCTGTTGGCAGACAAGGCCAGGCAAGCTTGCAGGCCTAGGCCTCAAAATGGCCACCAGCCACATGGCCAGGCCCAACAACATCACAAAGGCCACCCCAAAAAACACACTTCCCCAACTCAATCCAATGCCATCCATGCCCTAAATGATGTCTAAATTCAACAGATCACACAGAAAACACTTGATTTATAAAGCTGTGACTACCTGCTCTGATCCTAGTGGATGAAAAAGCAGGCCTGTTGGCAGACAAGGCCAGGCAAGCTTGCAGGCCTAGGCCTCAAAATGGCCACCAGCCACAAGGCCAGGCCCAACAACATCACAAAGGCCACCCCAAAAAACACACTTCCCCAACTCAATCCAATGCCATCCATGCCCTAAATGATGTCTAAATTCAACAGATCACACAGAAAACACTTGATTAATAAAGCTGTGGCTACCTGCTCTGATCCTAGTGGATGAAAAAGCAGGCCTGTTGTCAGACAAGGCCAGGCAAGCTTGCAGGCCTAGGCCTCAAAATGGCCACCAGCCACATGGCCAGGCCCAACAACATCACAAAGGCCACCCCCAAAAAACACACTTCCCCAACTCAATCCAATGCCATCCATGCCCTAAATGATGTCTAAATTCAACAGATCACACAGAAAAACCTTGATTAATAAAGCTGTGGCTACCTACTCTGATCCTAGTGGATGAAAAAGCAGGCCTGTTGGCAGACAAGGCTAGGCAAGCTTGCAGGCCTAGGCCTCAAAATGGCCACCAGCCTCATGGCCAGGCCCAACAACATCACAAAGGCCACCCCAAAAAACACACTTCCCCAACTCAATCCAATGCCATCCATGCCCTAAATGATGTCTAAATTCAACAGATCACACAGAAAACACTTGATTAATAAAGCTGTGACTACCTGCTCTGATCCTTGTGGATGAAAAAGCAGGCCTGTTGGCAGACAAGGCCAGGCAAGCTTGCAGGCCTAGGCCTCAAAATGGCCACCAGCCACATGGCCAGGCCCAACAACATCACAAAGGCCACCCCCAAAAAACACACTTCCCCAACTCAATCCAATGCCATCCATGCCCTAAATGATGTCTAAATTCAACAGATCACACAGAAAACACTTGATTAATAAAGCTGTGGATACCTTCTCCGATCCTAGTGGATGAAAAAGCAGGCCTGTTGGCAGACAAGGCCAGGCAAGCTTGCAGGCCTAGGCCTCAAAATGGCCACCAGCCACATGGCCAGGCCCAACAACATCACAAAGGCCACCCCCAAAAAACACACTTCCCCTACTCAATCCAATGCCATCCATGCCCTAAATGATGTCTAAATTCAACAGATCACACAGAAAACACTTGATTAATAAAGCTGTGGCTACCTGCTCTGATCCTAGTGGATGAAAAAGCAGGCCTGTTGGCAGACAAGGCCAGGCAAGATTGCAGGCCTAGGCCTAAAATTGGCCACCAGCCACATGGCCAGGCCCAACAACATCACAAAGGCCACCCCCAAAAAACACACTTCCCCAACTCAATCCAATGCCATCCATGCCCTAAATGATGTCTAAATTCAACAGATCACACAGAAAACACTTGATTGATAAAGCTGTGGCTACCTGCTCTGATCCTAGTGGATGAAAAAGCAGGCCTGTTGGCAGACAAGGCCAGGCAAGCTTGCAGGCCTAGGCTTCAAAATGGCCACCAGCCACATGGCCAGGCCCAACAACATCACAAAGGCCACCCCCAGAAAACACACTTCCCCTACTCAATCCAATGCCATCCATGCCCTAAATGATGTCTAAATTCAACAGATCACACAGAAAACACTTGATTAATAAAGCTGTGGATACCTGCTCCGATCCTAGTGGATGAAAAAGCAGGCCTGTTAGCAGACAAGGCCAGGCAAGCTTGCAGGCCTAGGCCTCAAAATGGCCACCATCCCCATGGCCAGGCCCAACAACATCACAAAGGCCACCCCCAAAAAACACACTTCCCCAACTCAATCCAATGCCATCCATGCCCTAAATGATGTCTAAATTCAACAGATCACACAGAAAACACTTGATTAATAAAGCTGTGGCTACCTGCTCTGATCCTAGTGGATGAAAAAGCAGGCCTGTTGGCAGACAAGGCCAGGCAAGCTTGCAGGCCTAGGCTTCAAAATGGCCACCAGCCACATGGCCAGGCCCAACAACATCACAAAGGCCACCCCAAAAAACGCACTTCCCCAACTCAATCCAATGCCATCCATGCCCTAAATGATGTCTAAATTCAACAGATCACACAGAAAACACTTGATTAATAAAGCTGTGGCTACCTGCTCTGATCCTAGTGGATGAAAAAGCAGGCCTGTTGGCAGACAAGGCCAGGCAAGCTTGCAGGCCTAGGCCTCAAAATGGCCACCAGCCACAAGGCCAGGCCCAACAACATCACAAAGGCCACCCCAAAAAACACACTTCCCCAACTCAATCCAATGCCATCCATGCCCTAAATGATGTCTAAATTCAACAGATCACACAGAAAACACTTGATTAATAAAGCTGTGGCTACCTGCTCTGATCCTAGTGGATGAAAAAGCAGGCCTGTTGGCAGACAAGGCCAGGCAAGATTGCAGGCCTAGGCCTCAAAATGGCCACCAGCCACATGGCCAGGCCCAACAACATCACAAAGGCCACCCCCAAAAAACACACTTCCCCAACTCAATCCAATGCCATCCATGCCCTAAATGATGTCTAAATTCAACAGATCACACAGAAAACACTTGATTGATAAAGCTGTGGCTACCTGCTCTGATCCTAGTGGATGAAAAAGCAGGCCTGTTGGCAGACAAGGCCAGGCAAGCTTGCAGGCCTAGGCTTCAAAATGGCCACCAGCCACATGGCCAGGCCCAACAACATCACAAAGGCCACCCCCAGAAAACACACTTCCCCTACTCAATCCAATGCCATCCATGCCCTAAATGATGTCTAAATTCAACAGATCACACAGAAAACACTTGATTAATAAAGCTGTGGATACCTGCTCCGATCCTAGTGGATGAAAAAGCAGGCCTGTTAGCAGACAAGGCCAGGCAAGCTTGCAGGCCTAGGCCTCAAAATGGCCACCAGCCCCATGGCCAGGCCCAACAACATCACAAAGGCCACCCCCAAAAAACACACTTCCCCAACTCAATCCAATGCCATCCATGCCCTAAATGATGTCTAAATTCAACAGATCACACAGAAAACACTTGATTAATAAAGCTGTGGCTACCTGCTCTGATCCTAGTGGATGAAAAAGCAGGCCTGTTGGCAGACAAGGCCAGGCAAGCTTGCAGGCCTAGGCTTCAAAATGGCCACCAGCCACATGGCCAGGCCCAACAACATCACAAAGGCCACCCCAAAAAACGCACTTCCCCAACTCAATCGAATGCCATCCATGCCCTAAATGATGTCTAACTTCAACAGATCATACAGAAAACACTTGATTAATAAAGCTGTGGCTACCTGCTCTGATCCTAGTGGATGAAAAAGCAGGCCTGTTGGCAGACAAGGCCAGGCAAGCTTGCAGGCCTAGGCCTCAAAATGGCCACCAGCCACATGGCCAGGCCCAACAACATCACAAAGGCCACCCCAAAAAACACACTTCCCCAACTCAATCCAATGCCATCAATGCCCTAAATGATGTCTAAATTCAACAGATCACACAGAAAACACTTGATTTATAAAGCTGTGGCTACCTGCTCTGATCCTAGTGGATGAAAAAGCAGGCCTGTTGGCAGACAAGGCCAGGCAAGCTTGCAGGCCTAGGCCTCAAAATGGCCACCAGCCACAAGGCCAGGCCCAACAACATCACAAAGGCCACCCCAAAAAACACACTTCCCCAACTCAATCCAATGCCATCCATGCCCTAAATGATGTCTAAATTCAACAGATCACACAGAAAACACTTGATTAATAAAGCTGTGGCTACCTGCTCTGATCCTAGTGGATGAAAAAGCAGGCCTGTTGGCAGACAAGGCCAGGCAAGCTTGCAGGCCTAGGCCTCAAAATGGCCACCAGCCACATGGCCAGGCCCAACAACATCACAAAGGCCACCTCCAAAAAACACACTTCCCCAACTCAATCCAATGCCATCCATGCCCTAAATGATGTCTAAATTCAACAGATCACACAGAAAAACCTTGATTAATAAAGCTGTGGCTACCTGCTCTGATAATAGTGGATGAAAAAGCAGGCCTGTTGGCAGACAAGGCCAGGCAAGCTTGCAGGCCTAGGCCTCAAAATGGCCACCAGCCTCATGGCCAGGCCCAACAACATCACAAAGGCCACCCCAAAAAACACACTTCCCCAACTCAATCCAATGCCATCCATGCCCTAAATGATGTCTAAATTCAACAGATCACACAGAAAACACTTGATTAATAAAGCTGTGGCTACCTGCTCTGATCCTAGTGGATGAAAAAGCAGGCATGTTGGCAGACAAGGCCAGGCAAGCTTGCAGGCCTAGGCCTCAAAATGGCCACCAGCCACATGGCCAGGACCAACAACCTCACAAAGGCCACCCCCAAAAAACACACTTCCCCAACTCAATCCAATGCCATCCATGCCCTAAATGATGTCTAAATTCAACAGATCACACAGAAAACACTTGATTAATAAAGCTGTGGATACCTTCTCCGATCCTAGTGGATGAAAAAGCAGGCCTGTTGGCAGACAAGGCCAGGCAAGCTTGCAGGCCTAGGCCTCAAAATGGCCACCAGCCACATGGCCAGGCCCAACAACATTACAAAGGCCACCCCCAAAAAACACACTTCCCCTACTCAATCCAATGCCATCCATGCCCTAAATGATGTCTAAATTCAACAGATCCCACAGAAAACACTTGATTAATAAAGCTGTGGCTACCTGCTCTGATCCTAGTGGATGAAAAAGCAGGCCTGTTGGCAGACAAGGCCAGACAAGATTACAGGCCTAGGCCTCAAAATGGCCACCAGCCACATGGCCAGGCCCAACAACATCACAAAGGCCACCCCCAAAAAACACACTTCCCCAACTCAATCCAATGCCATCCATGCCCTAAATGATGTCTAAATTCAACAGATCACACAGAAAACACTTGATTGATAAAGCTGTGGCTACCTGCTCTGATCCTAGTGGATGAAAAAGCAGGCCTGTTGGCAGACAAGGCCAGGCAAGCTTGCAGGCCTAGGCTTCAAAATGGCCACCAGCCACATGGCCAGGCCCAACAACATCACAAAGGCCACCCCCAGAAAACACACTTCCCCTACTCAATCCAATGCCATCCATGCCCTAAATGATGTCTAAATTCAACAGATCACACAGAAAACACTTGATTAATAAAGCTGTGGATACCTGCTCCGATCCTAGTGGATGAAAAAGCAGGCCTGTTAGCAGACAAGGCCAGGCAAGCTTGCAGGCCTAGGCCTCAAAATGGCCACCAGCCACATGGCCAGGCCCAACAACATCACAAAGGCCACCCCCAAAAACACACTTCCCCTACTCAATCCAATGCCATCCATGCCCTAAATGATGTCTAAATTCAACAGATCACACAGAAAACACTTGATTAATAAAGCTGTGGCTACCTGCTCTGATCCTAGTGGATGAAAAAGCAGGCCTGTTGGCAGACAAGGCCAGACAAGATTGCAGGCCCAGGCCTCAAAATGGCCACCAGCCACATGGCCAGGCCCAACAACATCACAAAGGCCACCCCCAAAAAACACACTTCCCCAACTCAATCCAATGCCATCCATGCCCTAAATGATGTCTAAATTCAACAGATCACACAGAAAACACTTGATTAATAAAGCTGTGGCTACCTGCTCTGATCCTAGTGGATGAAAAAGCAGGCCTGTTGGCAGACAAGACCAGGCAAGCTTGCAGGCCTAGGCTTCAAAATGGCCACCAGCCACATGGCCAGGCCCAACAACATCACAAAGGCCACCCCAAAAAACACACTTCCCCAACTCAATCCAATGCCATCCATGCCCTAAATGATGTCTAAATTCAACAGATCATACAGAAAACACTTGATTAATAAAGCTGTGGCTACCTGCTCTGATCCTAGTGGATGAAAAAGCAGGCCTGTTGGCAGACAAGGCCAGGCAAGCTTGCAGGCCTAGGCCTCAAAATGGCCACCAGCCACATGGCCAGGCCCAACAACATCACAAAGGCCACCCCCAAAAAACACACTTTCCCAACTCAATCCAATGCCATCCATGCCCTAAATGATGTCTAAATTCAACAGATCACACAGAAAACACTTGATTAATAAAGCTGTGGCTACCTGCTCTGATCCTAGTGGATGAAAAAGCAGGCCTGTTGGCAGACAAGGCCAGGCAAGATTGCAGGCCTAGGCCTCAAAATGGCCACCAGCCACATGGCCAGGCCCAACAACATCACAAAGGCCACCCCCAAAAACACACTTCCCCAACTCAATCCAATACCATCCATGCCCTAAATGATGTCTAAATTCAATAGATCACACAGAAAACACTTGATTAATAAAGCTGTGGCTACCTGCTCTGATCCTAGTGGATGAAAAAGCAGGCCTGTTGGCAGACAAGGCCAGGCAAGATTGCAGGCCTAGGCCTCAAAATGGCCACCAGCCACATGGCCAGGCCCAACAACATCACAAAGGCCACCCCCAAAAAACACACTTCCCCAACTCAATCCAATGCCATCCGTGCCCTAAATGATGTCTAAATTCAACAGATCACACAGAAAACACTTGATTAATAAAGCTGTGGCTACCTGCTCTGATCCTAGTGGATGAAAAAGCAGGCCTGTTGGCAGACAAGGCCAGGCAAGCTTGCAGGCCTAGGCCTCAAAATGGCCACCAGCCACATGGCCAGGCCCAACAACATCACAAAGGCCACCCCCAAAAACACACTTCCCCAACTCAATCCAATGCCATCCATGCCCTAAATGATGTCTAAATTCAACAGATCACACAGAAAACACTTGATTAATAAAGCTGTGGCTACCTGCTCTGATCCTAGTGGATGAAAAAGCAGGCCTGTTGGCAGACAAGGCCAGGCAAGCTTGCAGGCCTAGGCCTCAAAATGGCCACCAGCCACATGGCCAGGCCCAACAACATCACAAAGGCCACCCCCAAAAAACACACTTCCCCAACTCAATCCAATGCCATCCATGCCCTAAATGATGTCTAAATTCAACAGATCACACAGAAAACACTTGATTAATAAAGCTGTGGCTACCTGCTCTGATCCTAGTGGATGAAAAAGCAGGCCTGTTGACAGACAAGGCCAGGCAAGCTTGCAGGCCTAGGCCTCAAAATGGCCACCAGCCACATGGCCAGGCCCAACAACATCACAAAGGCCACCCCAAAAAACACACTTCCCCAACTCAATCCAATGCCATCCATGCCCTAAATGATGTCTAAATTCAACAGATCACACAGAAAACACTTGATTAATAAAGCTGTGGCTACCTGCTCTGATCCTAGTGGATGAAAAAGCAGGCCTGTTGGCAGACAAGGCCAGGCAAGCTTGCAGGCCTAGGCCTCAAAATGGCCAACAGCCACATGGCCAGGCCCAACAACATCACAAAGGCCACCCCAAAAAACACACTTCCCCAACTCAATCCAATGCCATCCATGCCCTAAATGATGTCTAAATTCAACAGATCACACAGAAAACACTTGATTAATAAAGCTGTGGCTACCTACTCTGATCCTAGTGGATGAAAAAGCAGGCCTGTTGGCAGACAAGGCCAGGCAAGCTTGCAGGCCTAGGCCTCAAAATGGCCACCAGCCACATGGTCAGGCCCAACAACATCACAAAGGCCACCCCCAAAAAACACAGTTCCCCAACTCAATCCAATGCCATCCATGCCCTAAATGATGTCTAAATTCAACAGATCACACAGAAAACACTTGATTAATAAAGCTGTGGCTTCCTGCTCTGATCCTAGTGGATGAAAAAGCAGGCCTGTTGGCAGACAAGGCCAGGCAAGCTTGCAGGCCTAGGCCTCAAAATGGCCACCAGCCACATGGCCAGGCCCAACAGCATCACAAAGGCCACCCCAAAAAACACACTTCCCCAACTCAATCCAATGCCATCCATGCCCTAAATGATGTCTAAATTCAACAGATCACACAGAAAACACTTGATTAATAAAGCTGTGGCTACCTGCTCTGATCCTAGTGGATGAAAAAGCAGGCCTGTTGGCAGACAAGGCCAGGCAAGCTTGCAGGCCTAGGCCTCAAAATGGCCACCAGCCACATGGCCAGGCCCAACAACATCACAAAGGCCACCCCAAAAAACACACTTCCCCAACTCAATCCAATGCCATCTATGCCCTAAATGATGTCTAAATTCAACAGATCACAAAGAAAACACTTGATTAATAAAGCTGTGGCTACCTGCTCTGATCCTATTGGATGAAAAAGCAGGCCTGTTGGCAGACAAGGCCAGGCAAGCTTGCAGGCCTAGGCCTCAAAATGGCCACCAGCCACATGGCCAGGCCCAACAACATCACAAAGGCCACCCCCAAAAAACACACTTCCCCAACTCAATCCAATGCCATCCATGCCCTAAATGATGTCTAAATTCAACAGATCACACAGAAAACACTTGATTAATACAGCTGTGGATACCTGCTCCGATCCTAGTGGATGAAAAAGCAGGCCTGTTGGCAGACAAGGCCAGGCAAGCTTGCAGGCCTAGGCCTCAAAATGGCCACCAGCCACATGGCCAGGCCCAACAACAGCACAAAGGCCACCCCCAAAAAACACACTTCCACTACTCAATCCAATGCCATCCATGCCCTAAATGATGTCTAAATTCAACAGATCACACAGAAAACACTTGATTAATAAAGCTGTGGCTACCTGCTCTGATCCTAGTGGATGAAAAAGCAGGCCTGTTGGCAGACAAGGCCAGGCAAGATTGCAGGCCTAGGCCTCAAAATGGCCACCAGCCACATGGCCAGGCCCAACAACATCACAAAGGCCACCCCCAAAAAACACACTTCCCCAACTCAATCCAATGCCATCCATGCCCTAAATGATGTCTAAATTCAACAGATCACACAGAAAACACTTGATTAATAAAGCTGTGGCTACCTGCTCTGATCCTAGTGGATGAAAAAGCAGGCCTGTTGGCAGACAAGGCCAGGCAAGCTTGCAGGCCTAGGCTTCAAAATGGCCACCAGCCACATGGCCAGGCCCAACAACATCACAAAGGCCACCCCAAAAAACACACTTCCCCAACTCAATCCAATGCCATCTATGCCATAAATGATGTCTAAATTCAACAGATCACAAAGAAAACACTTGATTAATAAAGCTGTGGCTACCTGCTCTGATCCTATTGGATGAAAAAGCAGGCCTGTTGGCAGACAAGGCCAGGCAAGCTTGCAGGCCTAGGCCTCAAAATGGCCACCAGCCACATGGCCAGGCCCAACAACATCACAAAGGCCACCCCCAAAAAACACACTTCCCCAACTCAATCCAATGCCATCCATGCCCTAAATGATGTCTAAATTCAACAGATCACACAGAAAACACTTGATTAATACAGCTGTGGATACCTGCTCCGATCCTAGTGGACAAAAAAGCAGGCCTGTTGGCAGACAAGGCCAGGCAAGCTTGCAGGCCTAGGCCTCAAAATGGCCACCAGCCACATGGCCAGGCCCAACAACAGCACAAAGGCCACCCCCAAAAAACACACTTCCACTACTCAATCCAATGCCATACATGCCCTAAATGATGTCTAAATTCAACAGATCACACAGAAAACACTTGATTAATAAAGCTGTGGCTACCTGCTCTGATCCTAGTGGATGAAAAAGCAGGCCTGTTGGCAGACAAGGCCAGGCAAGATTGCAGGCCTAGGCCTCAAAATGGCCACCAGCCACATGGCCAGGCCCAACAACATCACAAAGGCCACCCCCAAAAAACACACTTCCCCAACTCAATCCAATGCCATCCATGCCCTAAATGATGTCTAAATTCAACAGATCACACAGAAAACACTTGATTAATAAAGCTGTGGCTACCTGCTCTGATCCTAGTGGATGAAAAAGCAGGCCTGTTGGCAGACAAGGCCAGGCAAGCTTGCAGGCCTAGGCTTCAAAATGGCCACCAGCCACATGGCCAGGCCCAACAACATCACAAAGGCCACCCCAAAAAACACACTTCCCCAACTCAATCCAATGCCATCCATGCCCTAAATGATGTCTAAATTCAACAGATCATACAGAAAACACTTGATTAATAAAGCTGTGGCTACCTGCTCTGATCCTAGTGGATGAAAAAGCAGGCCTGTTGGCAGACAAGGCCAGGCAAGCTTGCAGGCCTAGGCCTCAAAATGGCCACCAGCCACATGGCCAGGCCCAACAACATCACAAAGGCCACCCCCAAAAAACACACTTCCCCAACTCAATCCAATGCCATCCATGCCCTAAATGATGTCTAAATTCAACAGATCACACAGAAAACACTTGATTAATAAAGCTGTGGCTACCTGCTCTGATCCTAGTGGATGAAAAAGCAGGCCTGTTGGCAGACAAGGCCAGGCAAGCTTGCAGGCCTAGGCCTCAAAATGGCCACCAGCCACATGGCCAGGCCCAACAACATCACAAAGGCCACCCCCAAAAAACACACTTCCCCAACTCAATCCAATGCCATCCATGCCCTAAATGATGTCTAAATTCAACAGATCACACAGAAAACACTTGATTAATAAAGCTGTGGCTACCTGCTCTGATCCTAGTGGATGAAAAAGCAGGCCTGTTGGCAGACAAGGCCAGGCAAGCTTGCAGGCCTAGGCTTCAAAATGGCCACCAGCCACATGGCCAGGCCCAACAACATCACAAAGGCCACCCCAAAAAACACACTTCCCCAACTCAATCCAATGCCATCCATGCCCTAAATGATGTCTAAATTCAACAGATCACACAGAAAACACTTGATTAATAAAGCTGTGGCTACCTGCTCTGATCCTAGTGGATGAAAAAGCAGGCCTGTTGGCAGACAAGGCCAGGCAAGCTTGCAGGCCTAGGCCTCAAAATGGCCACCAGCCACATGGCCAGGCCCAACAACATCACAAAGGCCACCCCCAAAAAACACACTTCCCCAACTCAATCCAATGCCATCCATGCCCTAAATGATGTCTAAATTCAACAGATCACACAGAAAACACTTGATTAATAAAGCTGTGGCTACCTGCTCTGATCCTAGTGGATGAAAAAGCAGGCCTGTTGGCAGACAAGGCCAGACAAGCTTGCAGGCCTAGGCCTCAAAATGGCCACCAGCCACATGGCCAGGCCCAACAACATCACAAAGGCCACCCCCAAAAAACACACTTCCCCAACTCAATCCAATGCCATCCATGCCCCAAATGATGTCTAAATTCAACAGATCACACAGAAAACACTTGATTAATAAAGCTGTGACTACCTGCTCTGATCCTATTGGATGAAAAAGCAGGCCTGTTGGCAGACAAGGCCAGGCAAGCTTGCAGGCCTAGGCCTCAAAATGGCCACCAGCCACATGGCCAGGCCCAACAACATCACAAAGGCCACCCCCAAAAAACACACTTCCCCAACTCAATCCAATGCCATCCATGCCCTAAATGATGTCTAAATTCAACAGATCACACAGAAAACACTTGATTAATAAAGCTGTGGCTACCTGCTCTGATCCTAGTGGATGAAAAAGCAGGCCTGTTGGCAGACAAGGCTAGGCAAGCTTGCAGGCCTAGGCCTCAAAATGGCCACCAGCCACATGGCCAGGCCCAACAACATCACAAAGGCCACCCCCAAAAACACACTTCCCCAACTCAATCCAATGCCATCCATGCCCTAAATGATGTCTAAATTCAACAGATCACACAGAAAACACTTGATTAATAAAGCTGTGGCTACCTGCTCTGATCCTAGTGGATGAAAAAGCAGGCCTGTTGGCAGACAAGGCCAGGCAAGCTTGCAGGCCTAGGCCTCAAAATGGCCACCAGCCACATGGCCAGGCCCAACAACATCACAAAGGCCACCCCCAAAAAACACACTTCCCCAACTCAATCCAATGCCATCCATGCCCTAAATGATGTCTAAATTCAACAGATCACACAGAAAACACTTGATTAATAAAGCTGTGGCTACCTGCTCTGATCCTAGTGGATGAAAAAGCAGGCCTGTTGGCAGATATGGCCAGGCAAGCTTGCAGGCCTAGGCCTCAAAATGGCCACCAGCCACATGGCCAGGCCCAACAACATCACAAAGGCCACCCCAAAAAACACACTTCCCCAACTCAATCCAATGCCATCCATGCCCTAAATGATGTCTAAATTCAACAGATCACACAGAAAACACTTGATTAATAAAGCTGTGGCTACCTGCTCTGATCCTAGTGGATGAAAAAGCAGGCCTGTTGGCAGACAAGGCCAGGCAAGCTTGCAGGCCTAGGCCTCAAAATGGCCACCAGCCACATGGCCAGGCCCAACAACATCACAAAGGCCACCCCAAAAAACACACTTCCCCAACTCAATCCAATGCCATCCATGCCCTAAATGATGTCTAAATTCAACAGATCACACAGAAAACACTTGATTAATAAAGCTGTGGCTACCTGCTCTGATCCTAGTGGATGAAAAAGCAGGCCTGTTGGCAGACAAGGCCAGGCAAGCTTGCAGGCCTAGGCCTCAAAATGGCCAACAGCCACATGGCCAGGCCCAACAACATCACAAAGGCCACCCCAAAAAACACACTTCCCCAACTCAATCCAATGCCATCCATGCCCTAAATGATGTCTAAATTCAACAGATCACACAGAAAACACTTGATTAATAAAGCTGTGGCTACCTACTCTGATCCTAGTGGATGAAAAAGCAGGCCTGTTGGCAGACAAGGCCAGGCAAGCTTGCAGGCCTAGGCCTCAAAATGGCCACCAGCCACATGGTCAGGCCCAACAACATCACAAAGGCCACCCCCAAAAAACACAGTTCCCCAACTCAATCCAATGCCATCCATGCCCTAAATGATGTCTAAATTCAACAGATCACACAGAAAACACTTGATTAATAAAGCTGTGGCTTCCTGCTCTGATCCTAGTGGATGAAAAAGCAGGCCTGTTGGCAGACAAGGCCAGGCAAGCTTGCAGGCCTAGGCCTCAAAATGGCCACCAGCCACATGGCCAGGCCCAACAGCATCACAAAGGCCACCCCAAAAAACACACTTCCCCAACTCAATCCAATGCCATCCATGCCCTAAATGATGTCTAAATTCAACAGATCACACAGAAAACACTTGATTAATAAAGCTGTGGCTACCTGCTCTGATCCTAGTGGATGAAAAAGCAGGCCTGTTGGCAGACAAGGCCAGGCAAGCTTGCAGGCCTAGGCCTCAAAATGGCCACCAGCCACATGGCCAGGCCCAACAACATCACAAAGGCCACCCCAAAAAACACACTTCCCCAACTCAATCCAATGCCATCTATGCCCTAAATGATGTCTAAATTCAACAGATCACAAAGAAAACACTTGATTAATAAAGCTGTGGCTACCTGCTCTGATCCTATTGGATGAAAAAGCAGGCCTGTTGGCAGACAAGGCCAGGCAAGCTTGCAGGCCTAGGCCTCAAAATGGCCACCAGCCACATGGCCAGGCCCAACAACATCACAAAGGCCACCCCCAAAAAACACACTTCCCCAACTCAATCCAATGCCATCCATGCCCTAAATGATGTCTAAATTCAACAGATCACACAGAAAACACTTGATTAATACAGCTGTGGATACCTGCTCCGATCCTAGTGGATGAAAAAGCAGGCCTGTTGGCAGACAAGGCCAGGCAAGCTTGCAGGCCTAGGCCTCAAAATGGCCACCAGCCACATGGCCAGGCCCAACAACAGCACAAAGGCCACCCCCAAAAAACACACTTCCACTACTCAATCCAATGCCATCCATGCCCTAAATGATGTCTAAATTCAACAGATCACACAGAAAACACTTGATTAATAAAGCTGTGGCTACCTGCTCTGATCCTAGTGGATGAAAAAGCAGGCCTGTTGGCAGACAAGGCCAGGCAAGATTGCAGGCCTAGGCCTCAAAATGGCCACCAGCCACATGGCCAGGCCCAACAACATCACAAAGGCCACCCCCAAAAAACACACTTCCCCAACTCAATCCAATGCCATCCATGCCCTAAATGATGTCTAAATTCAACAGATCACACAGAAAACACTTGATTAATAAAGCTGTGGCTACCTGCTCTGATCCTAGTGGATGAAAAAGCAGGCCTGTTGGCAGACAAGGCCAGGCAAGCTTGCAGGCCTAGGCTTCAAAATGGCCACCAGCCACATGGCCAGGCCCAACAACATCACAAAGGCCACCCCAAAAAACACACTTCCCCAACTCAATCCAATGCCATCCATGCCCTAAATGATGTCTAAATTCAACAGATCATACAGAAAACACTTGATTAATAAAGCTGTGGCTACCTGCTCTGATCCTAGTGGATGAAAAAGCAGGCCTGTTGGCAGACAAGGCCAGGCAAGCTTGCAGGCCTAGGCCTCAAAATGGCCACCAGCCACATGGCCAGGCCCAACAACATCACAAAGGCCACCCCCAAAAAACACACTTCCCCAACTCAATCCAATGCCATCCATGCCCTAAATGATGTCTAAATTCAACAGATCACACAGAAAACACTTGATTAATAAAGCTGTGGCTACCTGCTCTGATCCTAGTGGATGAAAAAGCAGGCCTGTTGGCAGACAAGGCCAGGCAAGCTTGCAGGCCTAGGCCTCAAAATGGCCACCAGCCACATGGCCAGGCCCAACAACATCACAAAGGCCACCCCCAAAAAACACACTTCCCCAACTCAATCCAATGCCATCCATGCCCTAAATGATGTCTAAATTCAACAGATCACACATAAAACACTTGATTAATAAAGCTGTGGCTACCTGCTCTGATCCTAGTGGATGAAAAAGCAGGCCTTTTGGCAGACAAGGCCAGGCAAGATTGCAGGCCTAGGCCTTAAAATGGCCACCAGCCACATGGCCAGGCCCAACAACATCACAAAGGCCACCCCCAAAAAACACACTTCCCCAACTCAATCCAATGCCATCCATGCCCTAAATGATGTCTAAATTCAACAGATCACACAGAAAACACTTGATTAATAAAGCTGTGGCTACCTGCTCTGATCCTAGTGGATGAAAAAGCAGGCCTGTTGGCAGACAAGGCCAGGCAAGCTTGCAGGCCTAGGCTTCAAAATGGCCACCAGCCACATGGCCAGGCCCAACAACATCACAAAGGCCACCCCAAAAAACACACTTCACCAACTCAATCCAATGCCATCCATGCCCTAAATGATGTCTAAATTCAACAGATCACACAGAAAACACTTGATTAATAAAGCTGTGTCTACCTGCTCTGATCCTAGTGGATGAAAAAGCAGGCCTGTTGGCAGACAAGGCCAGGCAAGCTTGCAGGCCTAGGCCTCAAAATGGCCACCAGCCACATGGCCAGGCCCAACAACATCACAAAGGCCACCCCCAAAAAACACACTTCCCCAACTCAATCCAATGCCATCCATGCCCTAAATGATGTCTAAATTCAACAGATCACACAGAAAACACTTGATTAATAAAGCTGTGGCTAGCTGCTCTGATCCTAGTGGATGAAAAAGCAGGCCTGTTGGCAGACAAGGCCAGACAAGCTTGCAGGCCTAGGCCTCAAAATGGCCACATGGCCAGGCCCAACAACATCACAAAGGCCACCCCCAAAAAACACACTTCCCCAACTCAATCCAATGCCATCCATGCCCCAAATGATGTCTAAATTCAACAGATCACACAGAAAACACTTGATTAATAAAGCTGTGACTACCTGCTCTGATCCTAGTGGATGAAAAAGCAGGCCTGTTGGCAGACAAGGCCAGGCAAGCTTGCAGGCCTAGGCCTCAAAATGGCCACCAGCCACATGGCCAGGCCCAACAACATCACAAAGGCCACCCCCAAAAAACACACTTCCCCAACTCAATCCAATGCC
The DNA here is from genome assembly GCF_964204655.1 of Triturus cristatus. Classification (NCBI taxonomy): domain Eukaryota; kingdom Metazoa; phylum Chordata; class Amphibia; order Caudata; family Salamandridae; genus Triturus; species Triturus cristatus. The sequence goes on from NW_028188360.1 coordinate 299,139, forward strand.
ATCCATGCCCTAAATGATGTCTAAATTCAACAGATCACACAGAAAACACTTGATTAATAAAGCTGTGGCTACCTGCTCTGATCCTAGTGGATGAAAAAGCAGGCCTGTTGGCAGACAAGGCTAGGCAAGCTTGCAGGCCTAGGCCTCAAAATGGCCACCAGCCACATGGCCAGGCCCAACAACATCACAAAGGCCACCCCCAAAAAACACACTTCCCCAACTCAATCCAATGCCATCCATGCCCTAAATGATGTCCAAATTCAACAGATCACACAGAAAACACTTGATTAATAAAGCTGTGGCTACCTGCTCTGATCCTAGTGGATGAAAAAGCAGGCCTGTTGGCAGACAAGGCCAGGCAAGCTTGCAGGCCTAGGCCTCAAAATGGCCACCAGCCACATGGCCAGGCCCAACAACATCACAAAGGCCACCCCAAAAAACACACTTCCCCAACTCAATCCAATGCCATCCATGCCCTAAATGATGTCTAAATTCAACAGATCACACAGAAAACACTTGATTAATAAAGCTGTGGCTACCTGCTCTGATCCTAGTGGATGAAAAAGCAGGCCTGTTGGCAGACAAGGCCAGGCAAGCTTGCAGGCCTAGGCCTCAAAATGGCCACCAGCCACATGGCCAGGCCCAACAACATCACAAAGGCCACCCCAAAAAACACACTTCCCCAACTCAATCCAATGCCATCCATGCCCTAAATGATGTCTAAATTCAACAGATCACACAGAAAACACTTGATTTATAAAGCTGTGGCTACCTGCTCTGATCCTAGTGGATGAAAAAGCAGGCCTGTTGGCAGACAAGGCCAGGCAAGCTTGCAAGCCTAGGCCTCAAAATGGCCACCAGCCACATGGCCAGGCCCAACAACATCACAAAGGCCACCCCAAAAAACACACTTCCCCAACTCAATCCAATGCCATCCATGCCCTAAATGATGTCTAAATTCAACAGATCACACAGAAAACACTTGATTAATAAAGCTGTGGCTACCTGCTCTGATCCTAGTGGATGAAAAAGCAGGCCTGTTGGCAGACAAGGCCAGGCAAGCTTGCAGGCCTAGGCCTCAAAATGGCCACCAGCCACATGGCCAGGCCCAACAACATCACAAAGGCCACCCCCAAAAAACACACTTCCCCAACTCAATCCAATGCCATCCATGCCCTAAATGATGTCTAAATTCAACAGATCACACAGAAAACACTTGATTAATAAAGCTGTGGATACCTGCTCCGATCCTAGTGGATGAAAAAGCAGGCCTGTTGGCAGACAAGGCCAGGCAAGCTTGCAGGCCTAGGCCTCAAAATGGCCACCAGCCACATGGCCAGGCCCAACAACATCACAAAGGCCATCCCCAAAAAACACACTTCCCCTACTCAATCCAATGCCATCCATGCCCTAAATGATGTCTAAATTCAACAGATCACACAGAAAGCACTTGATTAATAAAGCTGTGGCTACCTGCTCTGATCCTAGTGGATGAAAAAGCAGGCCTGTTGGCAGAAAAGGCCAGGCAAGATTGCAGGCCTAGGCCTCAAAATGGCCACCAGCCACATGGCCAGGACCAACAACATCACAAAGGCCACCCCCAAAAACACACTTCCCCAACTCAATCCAATGCCATCGATGCCCTAAATGATGTCTAAATTCAACAGATCACACAGAAAACACTTGATTAATAAAGCTGTGGCTACCTGCTCTGATCCCAGTGGATGAAAAAGCAGGCCTGTTGGCAGACAAGGCCAGGCAAGCTTGCAGGCCTAGGCCTCAAAATGGCCACCAGCCACATGGCCAGGCCCAACAACATCACAAAGGCCACCCCAAAAAACACACTTCCCCAACTCAATCCAATGCCATCCATGCCCTAAATGATGTCTAAATTCAACAGATCACACAGAAAACTCTTGATTAATAAAGCTGTGGCTACCTGCTCTGATCCTAGTGGATGAAAAAGCAGGCCTGTTGGCAGACAAGGCCAGGCAAGCTTGCAGGCCTAGGCCTCAAAATGGCCACCAGCCACATGGCCAGGCCCAACAACATCACAAAGGCCACCCCCAAAAAACACACTTCCCCAACTCAATCCAATGCCATCCATGCCCTAAATGATGTCTAAATTCAACAGATCACACTGAAAACACTTGATTAATAAAGCTGTGGATACCTGCTCCGATCCTAGTGGATGAAAAAGCAGGCCTGTTGGCAGACAAGGCCAGGCAAGCTTGCAGGCCTAGGCCTCAAAATGGCCACCAGCCACATGGCCAGGCCCAACAACATCACAAAGGCCACCCCCAAAAAACACACTTCCCCTACTCAATCCAATGCCATCCATGCCCTAAATGATGTCTAAATTCAACAGATCACACAGAAAACACTTGATTAATAAAGCTGTGGATACCTGCTCCGATCCTAGTGGATGATAAAGCAGGCCTGTTGGCAGACAAGGCCAGGCAAGCTTGCAGGCCTAGGCCTCAAAATGGCCACCAGCCACATGGCCAGGCCCAACAACATCACAAAGGCCACCCCCAAAAAACACACTTCCCCTACTCAATCCAATGCCATCCATGCCCTAAATGATGTCTAAATTCAACAGATCACACAGAAAACACTTGATTAATAAAGCTGTGGCTACCTGCTCTGATCCTAGTGGATGAAAAAGCAGGCCTGTTGGCAGACAAGGCCAGACAAGATTGCAGGCCTAGGCCTCAAAATGGCCACCAGCCACATGGCCAGGCCCAACAACATCACAAAGGCCACCCCCAAAAAACACACTTCCCCAACTCAATCCAATGCCATCCATGCCCTAAATGATGTCTAAATTCAACAGATCACACAGAAAACACTTGATTAATAAAGCTGTGGCTACCTGCTCTGATCCTAGTGGATGAAAAAGCAGGCCTGTTGGCAGACAAGGCCAGGCAAGCTTGCAGGCCTAGGCTTCAAAATGGCCACCAGCCACATGGCCAGGCCCAACAACATCACAAAGGCCACCCCAAAAAACACACTTCCCCAACTCAATCCAATGCCATCCATGCCCTAAATGATGTCTAAATTCAACAGATCATACAGAAAACACTTGATTAATAAAGCTGTGGCTACCTGCTCTGATCCTAGTGGATGAAAAAGCAGGCCTGTTGGCAGACAAGGCCAGGCAAGCTTGCAGGCCTAGGCCTCAAAATGGCCACCAGCCACATGGCCAGGCCCAACAACATCACAAAGGCCACCCCCAAAAAACACACTTTCCCAACTCAATCCAATGCCATCCATGCCCTAAATGATGTCTAAATTCAACAGATCACACAGAAAACACTTGATTAATAAAGCTGTGGCTACCTGCTCTGATCCTAGTGGATGAAAAAGCAGTCCTGTTGGCAGACAAGGCCAGGCAAGCTTGCAGGCCTAGGCCTCAAAATGGCCACCAGCCACATGGCCAGGCCCAACAACATCACAAAGGCCACCCCCAAAAACACACTTCCCCAACTCAATCCAATGCCATCCATGCCCTAAATGATGTCTAAATTCAACAGATCACACAGAAAACACTTGATTAATAAAGCTGTGGCTACCTGCTCTGATCCTAGTGGATGAAAAAGCAGGCCTGTTGGCAGACAAGGCCAGGCAAGATTGCAGGCCTAGGCCTCAAAATGGCCACCAGCCACATGGCCAGGCCCAACAACATCACAAAGGCCACCCCCAAAAAACACACTTCCCCAACTCAATCCAATGCCATCCGTGCCCTAAATGATGTCTAAATTCAACAGATCACACAGAAAACACTTGATCAATAAAGCTGTGGCTACCTGCTCTGATCCTAGTGGATGAAAAAGCAGGCCTGTTGGCAGACAAGGCCAGGCAAGCTTGCAGGCCTAGGCCTCAAAATGGCCACCAGCCACATGGCCAGGCCCAACAACATCACAAAGGCCACCCCCAAAAAACACACTTCCCCAACTCAATCCAATGCCATCCATGCCCTAAATGATGTCTAAATTCAACAGATCACACAGAAAACACTTGATTAATAAAGCTGTGGCTACCTGCTCTGATCCTAGTGGATGAAAAAGCAGGCCTGTTGGCAGACAAGGCCAGGCAAGCTTGCAGGCCTAGGCCTCAAAATGGCCACCAGCCACATGGCCAGGCCCAACAACATCACAAAGGCCACCCCAAAAAACACACTTCCCCAACTCAATCCAATGCCATCCATGCCCTAAATGATGTCTAAATTCAACAGATCACAAAGAAAACACTTGATTAATAAATCTGTGGCTACCTGCTCTGATCCTAGTGGATGAAAAAGCAGGCCTGTTGGCAGACAAGGCCAGGCAAGCTTGCAGGCCTAGGCCTCAAAATGGCCACCAGCCACATGGCCAGGCCCAACAACATCACAAAGGCCACCCCAAAAAACACACTTCCCCAACTCAATCCAATGCCATCCATGCCCTAAATGATGTCTAAATTCAACAGATCACACAGAAAACACTTGATTAATAAAGCTGTGGCTACCTGCTCTGATCCCAGTGGATGAAAAAGCAGGCCTGTTGGCAGACAAGGCCAGGCAAGCTTGCAGGCCTAGGCCTCAAAATGGCCACCAGCCACATGGCCAGGCCCAACAACATCACAAAGGCCACCCCAAAAAACACACTTCCCCAACTCAATCCAATGCCATCCATGCCCTAAATGATGTCTAAATTCAACAGATCACACAGAAAACACTTGATTAATAAAGCTGTGGCTACCTGCTCTGATCCTAGTGGATGAAAAAGCAGGCCTGTTGGCAGACAAGGCCAGGCAAGCTTGCAGGCCTAGGCCTCAAAATGGCCACCAGCCACATGGCCAGGCCCAACAACATCACAAAGGCCACCCCCAAAAAACACACTTCCCCAACTCAATCCAATGCCATCCATGCCCTAAATGATGTCTAAATTCAACAGATCACACAGAAAACACTTGATTAATAAAGCTGTGGATACCTGCTCCGATCCTAGTGGATGAAAAAGCAGGCCTGTTGGCAGACAAGGCCAGGCAAGCTTGCAGGCCTAGGCCTCAAAATGGCCACCAGCCACATGGCCAGGCCCAACAACATCACAAAGGCCACCCCCAAAAAACACACTTCCCCTACTCAATCCAATGCCATCCATGCCCTAAATGATGTCTAAATTCAACAGATCACACAGAAAACACTTGATTAATAAAGCTGTGGATACCTGCTCCTATCCTAGTGGATGAAAAAGCAGGCCTGTTGGCAGACAAGGCCAGGCAAGCTTGCAGGCCTAGGCCTCAAAATGGCCACCAGCCACATGGCCAGGCCCAACAACATCACAAAGGCCACCCCCAAAAAACACACTTCCCCTACTCAATCCAATGCCATCCATGCCCTAAATGATGTCTAAATTCAACAGATCACACAGAAAACACTTGATTAATAAAGCTGTGGCTACCTGCTCTGATCCTAGTGGATGAAAAAGCAGGCCTGTTGGCAGACAAGGCCAGACAAGATTGCAGGCCTAGGCCTCAAAATGGCCACCAGCCACATGGCCAGGCCCAACAACATCACAAAGGCCACCCCCAAAAAACACACTTCCCCAACTCAATCCAATGCCATCCATGCCGTAAATGATGTCTAAATTCAACAGATCACACAGAAAACACTTGATTAATAAAGCTGTGGCTACCTGCTCTGATCCTAGTGGATGAAAAAGCAGGACTGTTGGCAGACAAGGCCAGGCAAGCTTGCAGGCCTAGGCTTCAAAATGGCCACCAGCCACATGGCCAGGCCCAACAACATCACAAAGTCCACCCCAAAAAACACACTTCCCCAACTCAATCCAATGCCATCCATGCCCTAAATGATGTCTAAATTCAACAGATCATACAGAAAACACTTGATTAATAAAGCTGTGGCTACCTGCTCTGATCCTAGTGGATGAAAAAGCAGGCCTGTTGGCAGACAAGGCCAGGCAAGCTTGCAGGCCTTGGCCTCAAAATGGCCACCAGCCACATGGCCAGGCCCAACAACATCACAAAGGCCACCCCCAAAAAACACACTTTCCCAACTCAATCCAATGCCATCCATGCCCTAAATGATGTCTAAATTCAACAGATCACACAGAAAACACTTGATTAATAAAGCTGTGGCTACCTGCTCTGATCCTAGTGGATGAAAAAGCAGGCCTGTTGGCAGACAAGGCCAGGCAAGCTTGCAGGCCTAGGCCTCAAAATGGCCACCAGCCACATGGCCAGGCCCAACAACATCACAAAGGCCACCCCCAAAAACACACTTCCCCAACTCAATCCAATGCCATCCATGCCCTAAATGATGTCTAAATTCAACAGATCACACAGAAAACACTTGATTAATAAAGCTGTGGCTACCTGCTCTGATCCTAGTGGATGAAAAAGCAGGCCTGTTGGCAGACAAGGCCAGGCAAGATTGCAGGCCTAGGCCTCAAAATGGCCACCAGCCACATGGCCAGGCCCAACAACATCACAAAGGCCACCCCCAAAAAACACACTTCCCCAACTCAATCCAATGCCATCCGTGCCCTAAATGATGTCTAAATTCAACAGATCACACAGAAAACACTTGATCAATAAAGCTGTGGCTACCTGCTCTGATCCTAGTGGATGAAAAAGCAGGCCTGTTGGCAGACAAGGCCAGGCAAGCTTGCAGGCCTAGGCCTCAAAATGGCCACCAGCCACATGGCCAGGCCCAACAACATCACAAAGGCCACCCCCAAAAAACACACTTCCCCTACTCAATCCAATGCCATCCATGCCCTAAATGATGTCTAAATTCAACAGATCACACAGAAAACACTTGATTAATAAAGCTGTGGATACCTGCTCCTATCCTAGTGGATGAAAAAGCAGGCCTGTTGGCAGACAAGGCCAGGCAAGCTTGCAGGCCTAGGCCTCAAAATGGCCACCAGCCACATGGCCAGGCCCAACAACATCACAAAGGCCACCCCAAAAAACACACTTCCCCAACTCAATCCAATGCCATCCATGCCCTAAATGATGTCTAAATTCAACAGATCACAAAGAAAACACTTGATTAATAAATCTGTGGCTACCTGCTCTGATCCTAGTGGATGAAAAAGCAGGCCTGTTGGCAGACAAGGCCAGGCAAGCTTGCAGGCCTAGGCCTCAAAATGGCCACCAGCCACATGGCCAGGCCCAACAACATCACAAAGGCCACCCCAAAAAACACACTTCCCCAACTCAATCCAATGCCATCCATGCCCTAAATGATGTCTAAATTCAACAGATCACACAGAAAACACTTGATTAATAAAGCTGTGGCTACCTGCTCTGATCCCAGTGGATGAAAAAGCAGGCCTGTTGGCAGACAAGGCCAGGCAAGCTTGCAGGCCTAGGCCTCAAAATGGCCACCAGCCACATGGCCAGGCCCAACAACATCACAAAGGCCACCCCAAAAAACACACTTCCCCAACTCAATCCAATGCCATCCATGCCCTAAATGATGTCTAAATTCAACAGATCACACAGAAAACACTTGATTAATAAAGCTGTGGCTACCTGCTCTGATCCTAGTGGATGAAAAAGCAGGCCTGTTGGCAGACAAGGCCAGGCAAGCTTGCAGGCCTAGGCCTCAAAATGGCCACCAGCCACATGGCCAGGCCCAACAACATCACAAAGGCCACCCCCAAAAAACACACTTCCCCAACTCAATCCAATGCCATCCATGCCCTAAATGATGTCTAAATTCAACAGATCACACAGAAAACACTTGATTAATAAAGCTGTGGATACCTGCTCCGATCCTAGTGGATGAAAAAGCAGGCCTGTTGGCAGACAAGGCCAGGCAAGCTTGCAGGCCTAGGCCTCAAAATGGCCACCAGCCACATGGCCAGGCCCAACAACATCACAAAGGCCACCCCCAAAAAACACACTTCCCCTACTCAATCCAATGCCATCCATGCCCTAAATGATGTCTAAATTCAACAGATCACACAGAAAACACTTGATTAATAAAGCTGTGGATACCTGCTCCTATCCTAGTGGATGAAAAAGCAGGCCTGTTGGCAGACAAGGCCAGGCAAGCTTGCAGGCCTAGGCCTCAAAATGGCCACCAGCCACATGGCCAGGCCCAACAACATCACAAAGGCCACCCCCAAAAAACACACTTCCCCTACTCAATCCAATGCCATCCATGCCCTAAATGATGTCTAAATTCAACAGATCACACAGAAAACACTTGATTAATAAAGCTGTGGCTACCTGCTCTGATCCTAGTGGATGAAAAAGCAGGCCTGTTGGCAGACAAGGCCAGACAAGATTGCAGGCCTAGGCCTCAAAATGGCCACCAGCCACATGGCCAGGCCCAACAACATCACAAAGGCCACCCCCAAAAAACACACTTCCCCAACTCAATCCAATGCCATCCATGCCGTAAATGATGTCTAAATTCAACAGATCACACAGAAAACACTTGATTAATAAAGCTGTGGCTACCTGCTCTGATCCTAGTGGATGAAAAAGCAGGACTGTTGGCAGACAAGGCCAGGCAAGCTTGCAGGCCTAGGCTTCAAAATGGCCACCAGCCACATGGCCAGGCCCAACAACATCACAAAGTCCACCCCAAAAAACACACTTCCCCAACTCAATCCAATGCCATCCATGCCCTAAATGATGTCTAAATTCAACAGATCATACAGAAAACACTTGATTAATAAAGCTGTGGCTACCTGCTCTGATCCTAGTGGATGAAAAAGCAGGCCTGTTGGCAGACAAGGCCAGGCAAGCTTGCAGGCCTTGGCCTCAAAATGGCCACCAGCCACATGGCCAGGCCCAACAACATCACAAAGGCCACCCCCAAAAAACACACTTTCCCAACTCAATCCAATGCCATCCATGCCCTAAATGATGTCTAAATTCAACAGATCACACAGAAAACACTTGATTAATAAAGCTGTGGCTACCTGCTCTGATCCTAGTGGATGAAAAAGCAGGCCTGTTGGCAGACAAGGCCAGGCAAGCTTGCAGGCCTAGGCCTCAAAATGGCCACCAGCCACATGGCCAGGCCCAACAACATCACAAAGGCCACCCCCAAAAACACACTTCCCCAACTCAATCCAATGCCATCCATGCCCTAAATGATGTCTAAATTCAACAGATCACACAGAAAACACTTGATTAATAAAGCTGTGGCTACCTGCTCTGATCCTAGTGGATGAAAAAGCAGGCCTGTTGGCAGACAAGGCCAGGCAAGATTGCAGGCCTAGGCCTCAAAATGGCCACCAGCCACATGGCCAGGCCCAACAACATCACAAAGGCCACCCCCAAAAAACACACTTCCCCAACTCAATCCAATGCCATCCGTGCCCTAAATGATGTCTAAATTCAACAGATCACACAGAAAACACTTGATCAATAAAGCTGTGGCTACCTGCTCTGATCCTAGTGGATGAAAAAGCAGGCCTGTTGGCAGACAAGGCCAGGCAAGCTTGCAGGCCTAGGCCTCAAAATGGCCACCAGCCACATGGCCAGGCCCAACAACATCACAAAGGCCACCCCCAAAAAACACACTTCCCCTACTCAATCCAATGCCATCCATGCCCTAAATGATGTCTAAATTCAACAGATCACACAGAAAACACTTGATTAATAAAGCTGTGGATACCTGCTCCTATCCTAGTGGATGAAAAAGCAGGCCTGTTGGCAGACAAGGCCAGGCAAGCTTGCAGGCCTAGGCCTCAAAATGGCCACCAGCCACATGGCCAGGCCCAACAACATCACAAAGGCCACCCCCAAAAAACACACTTCCCCTACTCAATCCAATGCCATCCATGCCCTAAATGATGTCTAAATTCAACAGATCACACAGAAAACACTTGATTAATAAAGCTGTGGCTACCTGCTCTGATCCTAGTGGATGAAAAAGCAGGCCTGTTGGCAGACAAGGCCAGACAAGATTGCAGGCCTAGGCCTCAAAATGGCCACCAGCCACATGGCCAGGCCCAACAACATCACAAAGGCCACCCCCAAAAAACACACTTCCCCAACTCAATCCAATGCCATCCATGCCGTAAATGATGTCTAAATTCAACAGATCATACAGAAAACACTTGATTAATAAAGCTGTGGCTACCTGCTCTGATCCTAGTGGATGAAAAAGCAGGCCTGTTGGCAGACAAGGCCAGGCAAGCTTGCAGGCCTTGGCCTCAAAATGGCCACCAGCCACATGGCCAGGCCCAACAACATCACAAAGGCCACCCCCAAAAAACACACTTTCCCAACTCAATCCAATGCCATCCATGCCCTAAATGATGTCTAAATTCAACAGATCACACAGAAAACACTTGATTAATAAAGCTGTGGCTACCTGCTCTGATCCTAGTGGATGAAAAAGCAGGCCTGTTGGCAGACAAGGCCAGGCAAGCTTGCAGGCCTAGGCCTCAAAATGGCCACCAGCCACATGGCCAGGCCCAACAACATCACAAAGGCCACCCCCAAAAACACACTTCCCCAACTCAATCCAATGCCATCCATGCCCTAAATGATGTCTAAATTCAACAGATCACACAGAAAACACTTGATTAATAAAGCTGTGGCTACCTGCTCTGATCCTAGTGGATGAAAAAGCAGGCCTGTTGGCAGACAAGGCCAGGCAAGATTGCAGGCCTAGGCCTCAAAATGGCCACCAGCCACATGGCCAGGCCCAACAACATCACAAAGGCCACCCCCAAAAAACACACTTCCCCAACTCAATCCAATGCCATCCGTGCCCTAAATGATGTCTAAATTCAACAGATCACACAGAAAACACTTGATCAATAAAGCTGTGGCTACCTGCTCTGATCCTAGTGGATGAAAAAGCAGGCCTGTTGGCAGACAAGGCCAGGCAAGCTTGCAGGCCTAGGCCTCAAAATGGCCACCAGCCACATGGCCAGGCCCAACAACATCACAAAGGCCACCCCCAAAAAACACACTTCCCCAACTCAATCCAATGCCATCCATGCCCTAAATGATGTCTAAATTCAACAGATCACACAGAAAACACTTGATTAATAAAGCTGTGGCTACCTGCTCTGATCCTAGTGGATGAAAAAGCAGGCCTGTTGGCAGAAAAGGCCAGGCAAGCTTGCAGGCCTAGGCCTCAAAATGGCCACCAGCCACATGGCCAGGCCCAACAACATCACAAAGGCCACCCCAAAAAACACACTTCCCCAACTCAATCCAATGCCATCCATGCCCTAAATGATGTCTAAATTCAACAGATCACAAAGAAAACACTTGATTAATAAATCTGTGGCTACCTGCTCTGATCCTAGTGGATGAAAAAGCAGGCCTGTTGGCAGACAAGGCCAGGCAAGCTTGCAGGCCTAGGCCTCAAAATGGCCACCAGCCACATGGCCAGGCCCAACAACATCACAAAGGCCACCCCAAAAAACACACTTCCCCAACTCAATCCAATGCCATCCATGCCCTAAATGATGTCTAAATTCAACAGATCACACAGAAAACACTTGATTAATAAAGCTGTGGCTACCTGCTCTGATCCTAGTGGATGAAAAAGCAGGCCTGTTGGCAGACAAGGCCAGGCAAGCTTGCAGGCCTAGGCCTCAAAATGGCCAACAGCCACATGGCCAGGCCCAACAACATCACAAAGGCCACCCCAAAAAACACACTTCCCCAACTCAATCCAATGCCATCCATGCCCTAAATGATGTCTAAATTCAACAGATCACACAGAAAACACTTGATTAATAAAGCTGTGTCTACCTGCTCTGATCCTAGTGGATGAAAAAGCAGGCCTGTTGGCAGACAAGGCCAGGCAAGCTTGCAGGCCTAGGCCTCAAAATGGCCACCAGCCACATGGCCAGGCCCAACAACATCACAAAGGCCACCCCCAAAAAACACACTTCCCCAACTCAATCCAATGCCATCCATGCCCTAAATGATGTCTAAATTCAACAGATCACACAGAAAACACTTGATTAATAAAGCTGTGGCTACCTGCTCTGATCCTAGTGGATGAAAAAGCAGGCCTGTTGGCAGACAAGGCCAGGCAAGCTTGCAGGCCTAGGCCTCAAAATGGCCACCAGCCACATGGCCAGGCCCAACAACATCACAAAGGCCACCCCAAAAAACACACTTCCCCAACTCAATCCAATGCCATCCATGCCCTAAATGATGTCTAAATTCAACAGATCACACAGAAAACACTTGATTAATAAAGCTGTGGCTACCTGCTCTGATCCTAGTGGATGAAAAAGCAGGCCTGTTGGCAGACAAGGCCAGGCAAGCTTGCAGGCCTAGGCCTCAAAATGGCCACCAGCCACATGGCCAGGCCCAACAACATCACAAAGGCCACCCCAAAAAACACACTTCCCCAACTCAATCCAATGCCATCTATGCCCTAAATGATGTCTAAATTCAACAGATCACAAAGAAAACACTTGATTAATAAAGCTGTGGCTACCTGCTCTGATCCTAGTGGATGAAAAAGCAGGCCTGTTGGCAGACAAGGCCAGGCAAGCTTGCAGGCCTAGGCCTCAAAATGGCCACCAGCCACATGGCCAGGCCCAACAACATCACAAAGGCCACCCCCAAAAAACACACTTCCCCAACTCAATCCAATGCCATCCATGCCCTAAATGATGTCTAAATTCAACAGATCACACAGAAAACACTTGATTAATAAAGCTGTGGATACCTGCTCCGATCCTAGTGGATGAAAAAGCAGGCCTGTTGGCAGACAAGGCCAGGCAAGCTTGCAGGCCTAGGCCTCAAAATGGCCACCAGCCACATGGCCAGGCCCAACAACACCACAAAGGCCACCCCCAAAAAACACACTTCCCCAGCTCAATCCAATGCCATCCATGCCCTAAATGATGTCTAAATTCATCAGATCACACAGAAAACACTTGATTAATAAAGCTGTGGCTACCTGCTCTGATCCTAGTGGATGAAAAAGCAGGCCTGTTGGCAGACAAGGCCAGGCAAGCTTGCAGGCCTAGGCTTCAAAATGACCACCAGCCACATGGCCAGGCCCAACAACATCACAAAGGCCACCCCAAAAAACACACTTCCCCAACTCAATCCAATGCCATCCATGCCCTAAATGATGTCTAAATTCGACAGATCATACAGAAAACACTTGATTAATAAAGCTGTGGCTACCTGCTCTGATCCTAGTGGATGAAAAAGCAGGCCTGTTGGCAGACAAGGCCAGGCAAGCTTGCAGGCCTAGGCCTCAAAATGGCCACCAGCCACATGGCCAGGCCCAACAACATCACAAAGGCCACCCCAAAAAACACACTTCCCCAACTCAATCCAATGCCATCCATGCCCTAAATGATGTCTAAATTCAACAGATCACACAGAAAACACTTGATTAATAAAGCTGTGGCTACCTGCTCTGATCCTAGTGGATGAAAAAGCAGGCCTGTTGGCAGACAAGGCCAGGCAAGCTTGCAGGCCTAGGCCTCAAAATGGCCACCAGCCACATGGCCAGGCCCAACAACATCACAAAGGCCACCCCCAAAAAACACACTTCCCCAACTCAATCCAATGCCATCCATGCCCTAAATGATGTCTAAATTCAACAGATCACACAGAAAACACTTGATTAATAAAGCTGTGGCTACCTGCTCTGATCCTAGTGGATGAAAAAGCAGGCCTTTTGGCAGACAAGGCCAGGCAAGATTGCAGGCCTAGGCCTCAAAATGGCCACCAGCCACATGGCCAGGCCCAACAACATCACAAAGGCCACCCCCAAAAAACACACTTCCCCAACTCAATCCAATGCCATCCATGCCCTAAATGATGTCTAAATTCAACAGATCACACAGAAAACACTTGATTAATAAAGCTGTGGCTACCTGCTCTGATCCTAGTGGATGAAAAAGCAGGCCTGTTGGCAGACAAGGCCAGGCAAGCTTGCAGGCCTAGGCTTCAAAATGGCCACCAGCCACATGGCCAGGCCCAACAACATCACAAAGGCCACCCCAAAAAACACACTTCCCCAACTCAATCCAATGCCATCCATGCCCTAAATGATGTCTAAATTCAACAGATCACACAGAAAACACTTGATTAATAAAGCTGTGGCTACCTGCTCTGATCCTAGTGGATGAAAAAGCAGGCCTGTTGGCAGACAAGGCCAGGCAAGCTTGCAGGCCTAGGCCTCAAAATGGCCACCAGCCACATGGCCAGGCCCAACAACATCACAAAGGCCACCCCCAAAAAACACACTTCCCCAACTCAATCCAATGCCATCCATGCCCTAAATGATGTCTAAATTCAACAGATCACACAGAAACCACTTGATTAATAAAGCTGTGGCTACCTGCTCTGATCCTAGTGGATGAAAAAGCAGGCCTGTTGGCAGACAAGGCCAGACAAGCTTGCAGGCCTATGCCTCAAAATGGCCACCAGCCACATGGCCAGGCCCAACAACATCACAAAGGCCACCCCCAAAAAACACACTTCCCCAACTCAATCCAATGCCATCCATGCCCCAAATGATGTCTAAATTCAACAGATCACACAGAAAACACTTGATTAATAAAGCTGTGACTACCTGCTCTGATCCTAGTGGATGAAAAAGCAGGCCTGTTGGCAGACAAGGCCAGGCAAGCTTGCAGGCCTAGGCCTCAAAATGGCCACCAGCCACATGGCCAGGCCCAACAACATCACAAAGGCCACCCCCAAAAAACACACTTCCCCAACTCAATCCAATGCCATCCGTGCCCTAAATGATGTCTAAATTCAACAGATCACACAGAAAACACTTGATCAATAAAGCTGTGGCTACCTGCTCTGATCCTAGTGGATGAAAAAGCAGGCCTGTTGGCAGACAAGGCCAGGCAAGCTTGCAGGCCTAGGCCTCAAAATGGCCACCAGCCACATGGCCAGGCCCAACAACATCACAAAGGCCACCCCCAAAAAACACACTTCCCCAACTCAATCCAATGCCATCCATGCCCTAAATGATGTCTAAATTCAACAGATCACACAGAAAACACTTGATTAATAAAGCTGTGGCTACCTGCTCTGATCCTAGTGGATGAAAAAGCAGGCCTGTTGGCAGACAAGGCCAGGCAAGCTTGCAGGCCTAGGCCTCAAAATGGCCACCAGCCACATGGCCAGGCCCAACAACATCACAAAGGCCACCCCAAAAAACACACTTCCCCAACTCAATCCAATGCCATCCATGCCCTAAATGATGTCTAAATTCAACAGATCACAAAGAAAACACTTGATTAATAAATCTGTGGCTACCTGCTCTGATCCTAGTGGATGAAAAAGCAGGCCTGTTGGCAGACAAGGTCAGGCAAGCTTGCAGGCCTAGGCCTCAAAATGGCCACCAGCCACATGGCCAGGCCCAACAACATCACAAAGGCCACCCCAAAAAACACACTTCCCCAACTCAATCCAATGCCATCCATGCCCTAAATGATGTCTAACTTCAACAGATCACATAGAAAACACTTGATTAATAAAGCTGTGGCTACCTGCTCTGATCCCAGTGGATGAAAAAGCAGGCCTGTTGGCAGACAAGGCCAGGCAAGCTTGCAGGCCTAGGCCTCAAAATGGCCACCAGCCACATGGCCAGGCCCAACAACATCACAAAGGCCACCCCAAAAAACACACTTCCCCAACTCAATCCAATGCCATCCATGCCCTAAATGATGTCTAAATTCAACAGATCACACAGAAAACACTTGATTAATAAAGCTGTGGCTACCTGCTCTGATCCTAGTGGATGAAAAAGCAGGCCTGTTGGCAGACAAGGCCAGGCAAGCTTGCAGGCCTAGGCCTCAAAATGGCCACCAGCCACATGGTCAGGCCCAACAACATCACAAAGGCCACCCCCAAAAAACACACTTCCCCAACTCAATCCAATGCCATCCATGCCCTAAATGATGTCTAAATTCAACAGATCACACAGAAAACACTTGATTAATAAAGCTGTGGATACCTGCTCCGATCCTAGTGGATGAAAAAGCAGGCCTGTTGGCAGACAAGGCCAGGCAAGCTTGCAGGCCTAGGCCTCAAAATGGCCACCAGCCACATGGCCAGGCCCAACAACATCACAAAGGCCACCCCCAAAAAACACACTTCCCCTACTCAATCCAATGCCATCCATGCCCTAAATGATGTCTAAATTCAACAGATCACACAGAAAACACTTGATTAATAAAACTGTGGCTACCTGCTCTGATCCTAGTGGATGAAAAAGCAGGCCTGTTGGCAGACAAGGCCAGGCAAGATTGCAGGCCTAGGCCTCAAAATGGCCACCAGCCACATGGCCAGGCCCAACAACACCACAAAGGCCACCCCCAAAAAACACACTTCCCCAGCTCAATCCAATGCCATCCATGCCCTAAATGATGTCTAAATTCAACAGATCACACAGAAAACACTTGATTAATAAAGCTGTGGCTACCTGCTCTGATCCTAGTGGATGAAAAAGCAGGCCTGTTGGCAGACAAGGCCAGGCAAGCTTGCAGGCCTAGGCTTCAAAATGGCCACCAGTCACATGGCCAGGCCCAACAACATCACAAAGGCCACCCCAAAAAACACACTTCCCCAACTCAATCCAATGCCATCCATGCCCTAAATGATGTCTAAATTCGACAGATCATACAGAAAACACTTGATTAATAAAGCTGTGGCTACCTGCTCTGATCCTAGTGGATGAAAAAGCAGGCCTGTTGGCAGACAAGGCCAGGCAAGCTTGCAGGCCTAGGCCTCAAAATGGCCACCAGCCACATGGCCAGGCCCAACAACATCACAAAGGCCACCCCAAAAAACACACTTCCCCAACTCAATCCAATGCCATCCATGCCCTAAATGATGTCTAAATTCAACAGATCACACAGAAAACACTTGATTAATAAAGCTGTGGCTACCTGCTCTGATCCTAGTGGATGAAAAAGCAGGCCTGTTGGCAGACAAGGCCAGGCAAGCTTGCAGGCCTAGGCCTCAAAATGGCCACCAGCCACATGGCCAGGCCCAACAACATCACAAAGGCCACCCCCAAAAAACACACTTCCCCAACTCAATCCAATGCCATCCATGCCCTAAATGATGTCTAAATTCAACAGATCACACAGAAAACACTTGATTAATAAAGCTGTGGCTACCTGCTCTGATCCTAGTGGATGAAAAAGCAGGCCTTTTGGCAGACAAGGCCAGGCAAGATTGCAGGCCTAGGCCTCAAAATGGCCACCAGCCACATGGCCAGGCCCAACAACATCACAAAGGCCACCCCCAAAAAACACACTTCCCCAACTCAATCCAATGCCATCCATGCCCTAAATGATGTCTAAATTCAACAGATCACACAGAAAACACTTGATTAATAAAGCTGTGGCTACCTGCTCTGATCCTAGTGGATGAAAAAGCAGGCCTGTTGGCAGACAAGGCCAGGCAAGCTTGCAGGCCCAGGCTTCAAAATGGCCACCAGCCACATGGCCAGGCCCAACAACATCACAAAGGCCACCCCAAAAAACACACTTCCCCAACTCAATCCAATGCCATCCATGCCCTAAATGATGTCTAAATTCCACAGATCACACAGAAAACACTTGATTAATAAAGCTGTGGCTCCCTGCTCTGATCCTAGTGGATGAAAAAGCAGGCCTGTTGGCAGACAAGGCCAGGCAAGCTTGCAGGCCTAGGCCTCAAAATGGCCACCAGCCACATGGCCAGGCCCAACAACATCACAAAGGCCACCCCCAAAAAACACACTTCCCCAACTCAATCCAATGCCATCCATGCCCTAAATGATGTCTAAATTCAACAGATCACACAGAAAACACTTGATTAATAAAGCTGTGGCTACCTGCTCTGATCCTAGTGGATGAAAAAGCAGGCCTGTTGGCAGACAAGGCCAGACAAGCTTGCAGGCCTAGGCCTCAAAATGGCCACCAGCCACATGGCCAGGCCCAACAACATCACAAAGGCCACCCCCAAAAAACACACTTCCCCAACTCAATCCAATGCCATCCATGCCCTAAATGATGTCTAAATTCAACAGATCACACAGAAACCACTTGATTAATAAAGCTGTGGCTACCTGCTCTGATCCTAGTGGATGAAAAAGCAGGCCTGTTGGCAGACAAGGCCAGGCAAGCTTGCAGGCCTAGGCCTCAAAATGGCCACCAGCCACATGGCCAGGCCCAACAACATCACAAAGGCCACCCCCAAAAAACACACTTCCCCAACTCAATCCAATGCCATCCATGCCCCAAATGATGTCTAAATTCAACAGATCACACAGAAAACACTTGATCAATAAAGCTGTGGCTACCTGCTCTGATCCTAGTGGATGAAAAAGCAGGCCTGTTGGCAGACAAGGCCAGGCAAGCTTGCAGGCCTAGGCCTCAAAATGGCCACCAGCCACATGGCCAGGCCCAACAACATCACAAAGGCCACCCCCAAAAAACACACTTCCCCAACTCAATCCAATGCCATCCGTGCCCTAAATGATGTCTAAATTCAACAGATCACACAGAAAACACTTGATCAATAAAGCTGTGGCTACCTGCTCTGATCCTAGTGGATGAAAAAGCAGGCCTGTTGGCAGACAAGGCCAGGCAAGCTTGCAGGCCTAGGCCTCAAAATGGCCACCAGCCACATGGCCAGGCCCAACAACATCACAAAGGCCACCCCCAAAAAACACACTTCCCCAACTCAATCCAATGCCATCCATGCCCTAAATGATGTCTAAATTCAACAGATCACACAGAAAACACTTGATTAATAAAGCTGTGGCTACCTGCTCTGATCCTAGTGGATGAAAAAGCAGGCCTGTTGGCAGACAAGGCCAGGCAAGCTTGCAGGCCTAGGCCTCAAAATGGCCACCAGCCACATGGCCAGGCCCAACAACATCACAAAGGCCACCCCAAAAAACACACTTCCCCAACTCAATCCAATGCCATCCATGCCCTAAATGATGTCTAAATTCAACAGATCACAAAGAAAACACTTGATTAATAAATCTGTGGCTACCTGCTCTGATCCTAGTGGATGAAAAAGCAGGCCTGTTGGCAGACAAGGTCAGGCAAGCTTGCAGGCCTAGGCCTCAAAATGGCCACCAGCCACATGGCCAGGCCCAACAACATCACAAAGGCCACCCCAAAAAACACACTTCCCCAACTCAATCCAATGCCATCCATGCCCTAAATGATGTCTAACTTCAACAGATCACACAGAAAACACTTGATTAATAAAGCTGTGGCTACCTGCTCTGATCCCAGTGGATGAAAAAGCAGGCCTGTTGGCAGACAAGGCCAGGCAAGCTTGCAGGCCTAGGCCTCAAAATGGCCACCAGCCACATGGCCAGGCCCAACAACATCACAAAGGCCACCCCAAAAAACACACTTCCCCAACTCAATCCAATGCCATCCATGCCCTAAATGATGTCTAAATTCAACAGATCACACAGAAAACACTTGATTAATAAAGCTGTGGCTACCTGCTCTGATCCTAGTGGATGAAAAAGCAGGCCTGTTGGCAGACAAGGCCAGGCAAGCTTGCAGGCCTAGGCCTCAAAATGGCCACCAGCCACATGGCCAGGCCCAACAACATCACAAAGGCCACCCCCAAAAAACACACTTCCCCAACTCAATCCAATGCCATCCATGCCCTAAATGATGTCTAAATTCAACAGATCACACAGAAAACACTTGATTAATAAAGCTGTGGATACCTGCTCCGATCCTAGTGGATGAAAAAGCAGGCCTGTTGGCAGACAAGGCCAGGCAAGCTTGCAGGCCTAGGCCTCAAAATGGCCACCAGCCACATGGCCAGGCCCAACAACATCACAAAGGCCACCCCCAAAAAACACACTTCCACTACTCAATCCAATGCCATCCATGCCCTAAATGATGTCTAAATTCAACAGATCACACAGAAAACACTTGATTAATAAAACTGTGGCTACCTGCTCTGATCCTAGTGGATGAAAAAGCAGGCCTGTTGGCAGACAAGGCCAGGCAAGCTTGCAGGCCTAGGCCTCAAAATGGCCACCAGCCACATGGCCAGGCCCAACAACATCACAAAGGCCACCCCAAAAAACACACTTCCCCAACTCAATCCAATGCCATCTATGCCCTAAATGATGTCTAAATTCAACAGATCACAAAGAAAACACTTGATTAATAAAGCTGTGGCTACCTGCTCTGATCCTAGTGGATGAAAAAGCAGGCCTGTTGGCAGACAAGGCCAGGCAAGCTTGCAGGCCTAGGCCTCAAAATGGCCACCAGCCACATGGCCAGGCCCAACAACATCACAAAGGCCACCCCCAAAAAACACACTTCCCCAACTCAATCCAATGCCATCCATGCCCTAAATGATGTCTAAATTCAACAGATCACACAGAAAACACTTGATTAATAAAGCTGTGGATACCTGCTCCGATCCTAGTGGATGAAAAAGCAGGCCTGTTGGCAGACAAGGCCAGGCAAGCTTGCAGGCCTAGGCCTCAAAATGGCCACCAGCCACATGGCCAGGCCCAACAACATCACAAAGGCCACCCCCAAAAAACACACTTCCACTACTCAATCCAATGCCATCCATGCCCTAAATGATGTCTAAATTCAACAGATCACACAGAAAACACTTGATTAATAAAACTGTGGCTACCTGCTCTGATCCTAGTGGATGAAAAAGCAGGCCTGTTGGCAGACAAGGCCAGGCAAGATTGCAGGCCTAGGCCTCAAAATGGCCACCAGCCACATGGCCAGGCCCAACAACATCACAAAGGCCACCCCCAAAAAACACACTTCCCCAGCTCAATCCAATGCCATCCATGCCCTAAATGATGTCTAAATTCAACAGATCACACAGAAAACACTTGATTAATAAAGCTGTGGCTACCTGCTCTGATCCTAGTGGATGAAAAAGCAGGCCTATTGGCAGACAAGGCCAGGCAAGCTTGCAGGCCTAGGCTTCAAAATGGCCACCAGCCACATGGCCAGGCCCAACAACATCACAAAGGCCACCCCAAAAAACACACTTCCCCAACTCAATCCAATGCCATCCATGCCCTAAATGATGTCTAAATTCAACAGATCATACAGAAAACACTTGATTAATAAAGCTGTGGCTACCTGCTCTGATCCTAGTGGATGAAAAAGCAGGCCTGTTGGCAGACAAGGCCAGGCAAGCTTGCAGGCCTAGGCCTCAAAATGGCCACCAGCCACATGGCCAGGCCCAACAACATCACAAAGGCCACCCCAAAAAAACACACTTCCCCAACTCAATCCAATGCCATCCATGCCCTAAATGATGTCTAAATTCAACAGATCACACAGAAAACACTTGATTAATAAAGCTGTGGCTACCTGCTCTGATCCTAGTGGATGAAAAAGCAGGCCTGTTGGCAGACAAGGCCAGGCAAGCTTGCAGGCCTAGGCCTCAAAATGGCCACCAGCCACATGGCCAGGCCCAACAACATCACAAAGGCCACCCCCAAAAAACACACTTCCCCAACTCAATCCAATGCCATCCATGCCCTAAATGATGTCTAAATTCAACAGATCACACAGAAAACACTTGATTAATAAAGCTGTGTCTACCTGCTCTGATCCTAGTGGATGAAAAAGCAGGCCTTTTGGCAGACAAGGCCAGGCAAGATTGCAGGCCTAGGCCTCAAAATGGCCACCAGCCACATGGCCAGGCCCAACAACATCACAAAGGCCACCCCCAAAAAACACACTTCCCCAACTCAATCCAATGCCATCCATGCCCTAAATGATGTCTAAATTCAACAGATCACACAGAAAACACTTGATTAATAAAGCTGTGGCTACCTGCTCTGATCCTAGTGGATGAAAAAGCAGGCCTGTTGGCAGACAAGGCCAGGCAAGCTTGCAGGCCTAGGCTTCAAAATGGCCACCAGCCACATGGCCAGGCCCAACAACATCACAAAGGCCACCCCAAAAAACACACTTCCCCAACTCAATCCAATGCCATCCATGCCCTAAATGATGTCTAAATTCAACAGATCACACAGAAAACACTTGATTAATAAAGCTGTGGCTACCTGCTCTGATCCTAGTGGATGAAAAAGCAGGCCTGTTGGCAGACAAGGCCAGGCAAGCTTGCAGGCCTAGGCCTCAAAATGGCCACCAGCCACATGGCCAGGCCCAACAACATCACAAAGGCCACCCCCAAAAAACACACTTCCCCAACTCAATCCAATGCCATCCATGCCCTAAATGATGTCTAAATTCAACAGATCACACAGAAACCACTTGATTAATAAAGCTGTGGCTACCTGCTCTGATCCTAGTGGATGAAAAAGCAGGCCTGTTGGCAGACAAGGCCAGACAAGCTTGCAGGCCTAGGCCTCAAAATGGCCACCAGCCACATGGCCAGGCCCAACAACATCACAAAGGCCACCCCCAAAAAACACACTTCCCCAACTCAATCCAATGCCATCCATGCCCCAAATGATGTCTAAATTCAACAGATCACACAGAAAACACTTGATTAATAAAGCTGTGACTACCTGCTCTGATCCTAGTGGATGAAAAAGCAGGCCTGTTGGCAGACAAGGCCAGGCAAGCTTGCAGGCCTAGGCCTCAAAATGGCCACCAGCCACATGGCCAGGCCCAACAACATCACAAAGGCCACCCCCAAAAAACACACTTCCCCAACTCAATCCAATGCCATCCATGCCCTAAATGATGTCTAAATTCAACAGATCACACAGGAAACACTTGATTAATAAAGCTGTGGCTACCTGCTCTGATCCTAGTGGATGAAAAAGCAGGCCTGTTGGCAGACAAGGCCAGGCAAGCTTGCAGGCCTAGGCCTCAAAATGGCCACCAGCCACATGGCCAGGCCCAACAACATAACAAAGGCCACCCCCAAAAAACACACTTCCCCAACTCAATCCAATGCCATCCATGCCCTAAATGATGTCTAAATTCAACAGATCACACAGAAAACACTTGATTAATAAAGCTGTGGCTACCTGCTCTGATCCTAGTGGATGAAAAAGCAGGCCTGTTGGCAGACAAGGCCAGGCAAGCTTGCAGGCCTAGGCCTCAAAATGGCCACCAGCCACATGGCCAGGCCCAACAACATCACAAAGGCCACCCCCAAAAAACACACTTCCCCAACTCAATCCAATGCCATCCATGCCTTAAATGATGTCCAAATTCAACAGATCACACAGAAAACACTTGATTAATAAAGCTGTGGCTACCTGCTCTGATCCTAGTGGATGAAAAAGCAGGCCTGTTGGCAGACAAGGCCAGGCAAGCTTGCAGGCCTAGGCCTCAAAATGGCCACCAGCCACATGGCCAGGCCCAACAACATCACAAAGGCCACCCCAAAAAACACACTTCCCCAACTCAATCCAATGCCATCCATGCCCTAAATGATGTCCAAATTCAACAGATCACACAGAAAACACTTGATTAATAAAGCTGTGGCTACCTGCTCTGATCCTAGTGGATGAAAAAGCAGGCCTGTTGGCAGACAAGGCCAGGCAAGCTTGCAGGCCTAGGCCTCAAAATGGCCACCAGCCACATGGCCAGGCCCAACAACATCACAAAGGCCACCCCAAAAAACACACTTCCCCAACTCAATCCAATGCCATCCATGCCCTAAATGATGTCTAAATTCAACAGATCACACAGAAAACACTTGATTAATAAAGCTGTGGCTACCTGCTCTGATCCTAGTGGATGAAAAAGCAGGCCTGTTGGCAGACAAGGCCAGGCAAGCTTGCAGGCCTAGGCCTCAAAATGGCCACCAGCCACATGGCCAGGCCCAACAACATCACAAAGGCCACCCCAAAAAACACACTTCCCCAACTCAATCCAATGCCATCCATGCCCTAAATGATGTCTAAATTCAACAGATCACACAGAAAACACTTGATTTATAAAGCTGTGACTACCTGCTCTGATCCTAGTGGATGAAAAAGCAGGCCTGTTGGCAGACACGGCCAGGCAAGCTTGCAGGCCTAGGCCTCAAAATGGCCACCAGCCACAAGGCCAGGCCCAACAACATCACAAAGGCCACCCCAAAAAACACACTTCCCCAACTCAATCCAATGCCATCCATGCCCTAAATGATGTCTAAATTCAACAGATCACACAGAAAACACTTGATTAATAAAGCTGTGGCTACCTGCTCTGATCCTAGTGGATGAAAAAGCAGGCCTGTTGTCAGACAAGGCCAGGCAAGCTTGCAGGCCTAGGCCTCAAAATGGCCACCAGCCACATGGCCAGGCCCAACAACATCACAAAGGCCACCCCAAAAAACACACTTCCCCAACTCAATCCAATGCCATCCATGCCCTAAATGATGTCTAAATTCAACAGATCACACAGAAAAACCTTGATTAATAAAGCTGTGGCTACCTACTCTGATCCTAGTGGATGAAAAAGCAGGCCTGTTGGCAGACAAGGCTAGGCAAGCTTGCAGGCCTAGGCCTCAAAATGGCCACCAGCCTCATGGCCAGGCCCAACAACATCACAAAGGCCACCCCAAAAAACACACTTCCCCAACTCAATCCAATGCCATCCATGCCCTAAATGATGTCTAAATTCAACAGATCACACAGAAAACACTTGATTAATAAAGCTGTGACTACCTGCTCTGATCCTTGTGGATGAAAAAGCAGGCCTGTTGGCAGACAAGGCCAGGCAAGCTTGCAGGCCTAGGCCTCAAAATGGCCACCAGCCACATGGCCAGGCCCAACAACATCACAAAGGCCACCCCCAAAAAACACACTTCCCCAACTCAATCCAATGCCATCCATGCCCTAAATGATGTCTAAATTCAACAGATCACACAGAAAACACTTGATTAATAAAGCTGTGGATACCTTCTCCGATCCTAGTGGATGAAAAAGCAGGCCTGTTGGCAGACAAGGCCAGGCAAGCTTGCAGGCCTAGGCCTCAAAATGGCCACCAGCCACATGGCCAGGCCCAACAACATCACAAAGGCCACCCCCAAAAAACACACTTCCCCTACTCAATCCAATGCCATCCATGCCCTAAATGATGTCTAAATTCAACAGATCACACAGAAAACACTTGATTAATAAAGCTGTGGCTACCTGCTCTGATCCTAGTGGATGAAAAAGCAGGCCTGTTGGCAGACAAGGCCAGGCAAGATTGCAGGCCTAGGCCTCAAAATGGCCACCAGCCACATGGCCAGGCCCAACAACATCACAAAGGCCACCCCCAAAAAACACACTTCCCCAACTCAATCCAATGCCATCCATGCCCTAAATGATGTCTAAATTCAACAGATCACACAGAAAACACTTGATTGATAAAGCTGTGGCTACCTGCTCTGATCCTAGTGGATGAAAAAGCAGGCCTGTTGGCAGACAAGGCCAGGCAAGCTTGCAGGCCTAGGCTTCAAAATGGCCACCAGCCACATGGCCAGGCCCAACAACATCACAAAGGCCACCCCCAGAAAACACACTTCCCCTACTCAATCCAATGCCATCCATGCCCTAAATGATGTCTAAATTCAACAGATCACACAGAAAACACTTGATTAATAAAGCTGTGGATACCTGCTCCGATCCTAGTGGATGAAAAAGCAGGCCTGTTAGCAGACAAGGCCAGGCAAGCTTGCAGGCCTAGGCCTCAAAATGGCCACCATCCCCATGGCCAGGCCCAACAACATCACAAAGGCCACCCCCAAAAAACACACTTCCCCAACTCAATCCAATGCCATCCATGCCCTAAATGATGTCTAAATTCAACAGATCACACAGAAAACACTTGATTAATAAAGCTGTGGCTACCTGCTCTGATCCTAGTGGATGAAAAAGCAGGCCTGTTGGCAGACAAGGCCAGGCAAGCTTGCAGGCCTAGGCTTCAAAATGGCCACCAGCCACATGGCCAGGCCCAACAACATCACAAAGGCCACCCCAAAAAACGCACTTCCCCAACTCAATCCAATGCCATCCATGCCCTAAATGATGTCTAAATTCAACAGATCACACAGAAAACACTTGATTAATAAAGCTGTGGCTACCTGCTCTGATCCTAGTGGATGAAAAAGCAGGCCTGTTGGCAGACAAGGCCAGGCAAGCTTGCAGGCCTAGGCCTCAAAATGGCCACCAGCCACAAGGCCAGGCCCAACAACATCACAAAGGCCACCCCAAAAAACACACTTCCCCAACTCAATCCAATGCCATCCATGCCCTAAATGATGTCTAAATTCAACAGATCACACAGAAAACACTTGATTAATAAAGCTGTGGCTACCTGCTCTGATCCTAGTGGATGAAAAAGCAGGCCTGTTGGCAGACAAGGCCAGGCAAGATTGCAGGCCTAGGCCTCAAAATGGCCACCAGCCACATGGCCAGGCCCAACAACATCACAAAGGCCACCCCCAAAAAACACACTTCCCCAACTCAATCCAATGCCATCCATGCCCTAAATTATGTCTAAATTCAACAGATTACACAGAAAACACTTGATTGATAAAGCTGTGGCTACCTGCTCTGATCCTAGTGGATGAAAAAGCAGGCCTGTTGGCAGACAAGGCCAGGCAAGCTTGCAGGCCTAGGCTTCAAAATGGCCACCAGCCACATGGCCAGGCCCAACAACATCACAAAGGCCACCCCCAGAAAACACACTTCCCCTACTCAATCCAATGCCATCCATGCCCTAAATGATGTCTAAATTCAACAGATCACACAGAAAACACTTGATTAATAAAGCTGTGGATACCTGCTCCGATCCTAGTGGATGAAAAAGCAGGCCTGTTAGCAGACAAGGCCAGGCAAGCTTGCAGGCCTAGGCCTCAAAATGGCCACCAGCCCCATGGCCAGGCCCAACAACATCACAAAGGCCACCCCAAAAAAACACACTTCCCCAACTCAATCCAATGCCATCCATGCCCTAAATGATGTCTAAATTCAACAGATCACACAGAAAACACTTGATTAATAAAGCTGTGGCTACCTGCTCTGATCCTAGTGGATGAAAAAGCAGGCCTGTTGGCAGACAAGGCCAGGCAAGCTTGCAGGCCTAGGCTTCAAAATGGCCACCAGCCACATGGCCAGGCCCAACAACATCACAAAGGCCACCCCAAAAAACGCACTTCCCCAACTCAATCCAATGCCATCCATGCCCTAAATGATGTCTAACTTCAACAGATCATACAGAAAACACTTGATTAATAAAGCTGTGGCTACCTGCTCTGATCCTAGTGGATGAAAAAGCAGGCCTGTTGGCAGACAAGGCCAGGCAAGCTTGCAGGCCTAGGCCTCAAAATGGCCACCAGCCACATGGCCAGGCCCAACAACATCACAAAGGCCACCCCAAAAAACACACTTCCCCAACTCAATCCAATGCCATCCATGCCCTAAATGATGTCTAAATTCAACAGATCACACAGAAAACACTTGATTTATAAAGCTGTGGCTACCTGCTCTGATCCTAGTGGATGAAAAAGCAGGCCTGTTGGCAGACAAGGCCAGGCAAGCTTGCAGGCCTAGGCCTCAAAATGGCCACCAGCCACAAGGCCAGGCCCAACAACATCACAAAGGCCACCCCAAAAAACACACTTCCCCAACTCAATCCAATGCCATCCATGCCCTAAATGATGTCTAAATTCAACAGATCACACAGAAAACACTTGATTAATAAAGCTGTGGCTACCTGCTCTGATCCTAGTGGATGAAAAAACAGGCCTGTTGGCAGACAAGGCCAGGCAAGCTTGCAGGCCTAGGCCTCAAAATGGCCACCAGCCACATGGCCAGGCCCAACAACATCACAAAGGCCACCTCCAAAAAACACACTTCCCCAACTCAATCCAATGCCATCCATGCCCTAAATGATGTCTAAATTCAACAGATCACACAGAAAAACCTTGATTAATAAAGCTGTGGCTACCTGCTCTGATAATAGTGGATGAAAAAGCAGGCCTGTTGGCAGACAAGGCCAGGCAAGCTTGCAGGCCTAGGCCTCAAAATGGCCACCAGCCTCATGGCCAGGCCCAACAACATCACAAAGGCCACCCCAAAAAACACACTTCCCCAACTCAATCCAATGCCATCCATGCCCTAAATGATGTCTAAATTCAACAGATCACACAGAAAACACTTGATTAATAAAGCTGTGGCTACCTGCTCTGATCCTAGTGGATGAAAAAGCAGGCCTGTTGGCAGACAAGGCCAGGCAAGCTTGCAGGCCTAGGCCTCAAAATGGCCACCAGCCACATGGCCAGGACCAACAACCTCACAAAGGCCACCCCCAAAAAACACACTTCCCCAACTCAATCCAATGCCATCCATGCCCTAAATGATGTCTAAATTCAACAGATCACACAGAAAACACTTGATTAATAAAGCTGTGGATACCTTCTCCGATCCTAGTGGATGAAAAAGCAGGCCTGTTGGCAGACAAGGCCAGGCAAGCTTGCAGGCCTAGGCCTCAAAATGGCCACCAGCCACATGGCCAGGCCCAACAACATCACAAAGGCCACCCCCAAAAAACACACTTCCCCTACTCAATCCAATGCCATCCATGCCCTAAATGATGTCTAAATTCAACAGATCCCACAGAAAACACTTGATTAATAAAGCTGTGGCTACCTGCTCTGATCCTAGTGGATGAAAAAGCAGGCCTGTTGGCAGACAAGGCCAGACAAGATTACAGGCCTAGGCCTCAAAATGGCCACCAGCCACATGGCCAGGCCCAACAACATCACAAAGGCCACCCCCAAAAAACACACTTCCCCAACTCAATCCAATGCCATCCATGCCCTAAATGATGTCTAAATTCAACAGATCACACAGAAAACACTTGATTGATAAAGCTGTGGCTACCTGCTCTGATCCTAGTGGATGAAAAAGCAGGCCTGTTGGCAGACAAGGCCAGGCAAGCTTGCAGGCCTAGGCTTCAAAATGGCCACCAGCCACATGGCCAGGCCCAACAACATCACAAAGGCCACCCCCAGAAAACACACTTCCCCTACTCAATCCAATGCCATCCATGCCCTAAATGATGTCTAAATTCAACAGATCACACAGAAAACACTTGATTAATAAAGCTGTGGATACCTGCTCCGATCCTAGTGGATGAAAAAGCAGGCCTGTTAGCAGACAAGGCCAGGCAAGCTTGCAGGCCTAGGCCTCAAAATGGCCACCAGCCACATGGCCAGGCCCAACAACATCACAAAGGCCACCCCCAAAAAACACACTTCCCCTACTCAATCCAATGCCATCCATGCCCTAAATGATGTCTAAATTCAACAGATCACACAGAAAACACTTGATTAATAAAGCTGTGGCTACCTGCTCTGATCCTAGTGGATGAAAAAGCAGGCCTGTTGGCAGACAAGGCCAGACAAGATTGCAGGCCTAGGCCTCAAAATGGCCACCAGCCACATGGCCAGGCCCAACAACATCACAAAGGCCACCCCCAAAAAACACACTTCCCCAACTCAATCCAATGCCATCCATGCCCTAAATGATGTCTAAATTCAACAGATCACACAGAAAACACTTGATTAATAAAGCTGTGGCTACCTGCTCTGATCCTAGTGGATGAAAAAGCAGGCCTGTTGGCAGACAAGGCCAGGCAAGCTTGCAGGCCTAGGCTTCAAAATGGCCACCAGCCACATGGCCAGGCCCAACATCACAAAGGCCACCCCAAAAAACACACTTCCCCAACTCAATCCAATGCCATCCATGCCCTAAATGATGTCTAAATTCAACAGATCATACAGAAAACACTTGATTAATAAAGCTGTGGCTACCTGCTCTGATCCTAGTGGATGAAAAAGCAGGCCTGTTGGCAGACAAGGCCAGGCAAGCTTGCAGGCCTAGGCCTCAAAATGGCCACCAGCCACATGGCCAGGCCCAACAACATCACAAAGGCCACCCCCAAAAAACACACTTTCCCAACTCAATCCAATGCCATCCATGCCCTAAATGATGTCTAAATTCAACAGATCACACAGAAAACACTTGATTAATAAAGCTGTGGCTACCTGCTCTGATCCTAGTGGATGAAAAAGCAGGCCTGTTGGCAGACAAGGCCAGGCAAGATTGCAGGCCTAGGCCTCAAAATGGCCACCAGCCACATGGCCAGGCCCAACAACATCACAAAGGCCACCCCCAAAAACACACTTCCCCAACTCAATCCAATACCATCCATGCCCTAAATGATGTCTAAATTCAATAGATCACACAGAAAACACTTGATTAATAAAGCTGTGGCTACCTGCTCTGATCCTAGTGGATGAAAAAGCAGGCCTGTTGGCAGACAAGGCCAGGCAAGATTGCAGGCCTAGGCCTCAAAATGGCCACCAGCCACATGGCCAGGCCCAACAACATCACAAAGGCCACCCCCAAAAAACACACTTCCCCAACTCAATCCAATGCCATCCGTGCCCTAAATGATGTCTAAATTCAACAGATCACACAGAAAACACTTGATTAATAAAGCTGTGGCTACCTGCTCTGATCCTAGTGGATGAAAAAGCAGGCCTGTTGGCAGACAAGGCCAGGCAAGCTTGCAGGCCTAGGCCTCAAAATGGCCACCAGCCACATGGCCAGGCCCAACAACATCACAAAGGCCACCCCCAAAAACACACTTCCCCAACTCAATCCAATGCCATCCATGCCCTAAATGATGTCTAAATTCAACAGATCACACAGAAAACACTTGATTAATAAAGCTGTGGCTACCTGCTCTGATCCTAGTGGATGAAAAAGCAGGCCTGTTGGCAGACAAGGCCAGGCAAGCTTGCAGGCCTAGGCCTCAAAATGGCCACCAGCCACATGGCCAGGCCCAACAACATCACAAAGGCCACCCCCAAAAAACACACTTCCCCAACTCAATCCAATGCCATCCATGCCCTAAATGATGTCTAAATTCAACAGATCACACAGAAAACACTTGATTAATAAAGCTGTGGCTACCTGCTCTGATCCTAGTGGATGAAAAAGCAGGCCTGTTGACAGACAAGGCCAGGCAAGCTTGCAGGCCTAGGCCTCAAAATGGCCACCAGCCACATGGCCAGGCCCAACAACATCACAAAGGCCACCCCAAAAAACACACTTCCCCAACTCAATCCAATGCCATCCGTGCCCTAAATGATGTCTAAATTCAACAGATCACACAGAAAACACTTGATTAATAAAGCTGTGGCTACCTGCTCTGATCCTAGTGGATGAAAAAGCAGGCCTGTTGGCAGACAAGGCCAGGCAAGCTTGCAGGCCTAGGCCTCAAAATGGCCACCAGCCACATGGCCAGGCCCAACAACATCACAAAGGCCACCCCAAAAAACACACTTCCCCAACTCAATCCAATGCCATCCATGCCCTAAATGATGTCTAAATTCAACAGATCACACAGAAAACACTTGACTAATAAAGCTGTGGCTACCTGCTCTGATCCTAGTGGATGAAAAAGCAGGCCTGTTGGCAGACAAGGCCAGGCAAGCTTGCAGGCCTAGGCCTCAAAATGGCCAACAGCCACATGGCCAGGCCCAACAACATCACAAAGGCCACCCCAAAAAACACACTTCCCCAACTCAATCCAATGCCATCCATGCCCTAAATGATGTCTAAATTCAACAGATCACACAGAAAACACTTGATTAATAAAGCTGTGGCTACCTACTCTGATCCTAGTGGATGAAAAAGCAGGCCTGTTGGCAGACAAGGCCAGGCAAGCTTGCAGGCCTAGGCCTCAAAATGGCCACCAGCCACATGGTCAGGCCCAACAACATCACAAAGGCCACCCCCAAAAAACACAGTTCCCCAACTCAATCCAATGCCATCCATGCCCTAAATGATGTCTAAATTCAACAGATCACACAGAAAACACTTGATTAATAAAGCTGTGGCTACCTGCTCTGATCCTAGTGGATGAAAAAGCAGGCCTGTTGGCAGACAAGGCCAGGCAAGCTTGCAGGCCTAGGCCTCAAAATGGCCACCAGCCACATGGCCAGGCCCAACAGCATCACAAAGGCCACCCCAAAAAACACACTTCCCCAACTCAATCCAATGCCATCCATGCCCTAAATGATGTCTAAACTCAACAGATCACACAGAAAACACTTGATTAATAAAGCTGTGGCTACCTGCTCTGATCCTAGTGGATGAATAAGCAGGCCTGTTGGCAGACAAGGCCAGGCAAGCTTGCAGGCCTAGGCCTCAAAATGGCCACCAGCCACATGGCCAGGCCCAACAACATCACAAAGGCCACCCCAAAAAACACACTTCCCCAACTCAATCCAATGCCATCTATGCCATAAATGATGTCTAAATTCAACAGATCACAAAGAAAACACTTGATTAATAAAGCTGTGGCTACCTGCTCTGATCCTATTGGATGAAAAAGCAGGCCTGTTGGCAGACAAGGCCAGGCAAGCTTGCAGGCCTAGGCCTCAAAATGGCCACCAGCCACATGGCCAGGCCCAACAACATCACAAAGGCCACCCCCAAAAAACACACTTCCCCAACTCAATCCAATGCCATCCATGCCCTAAATGATGTCTAAATTCAACAGATCACACAGAAAACACTTGATTAATACAGCTGTGGATACCTGCTCCGATCCTAGTGGATGAAAAAGCAGGCCTGTTGGCAGACAAGGCCAGGCAAGCTTGCAGGCCTAGGCCTCAAAATGGCCACCAGCCACATGGCCAGGCCCAACAACAGCACAAAGGCCACCCCCAAAAAACACACTTCCACTACTCAATCCAATGCCATCCATGCCCTAAATGATGTCTAAATTCAACAGATCACACAGAAAACACTTGATTAATAAAGCTGTGGCTACCTGCTCTGATCCTAGTGGATGAAAAAGCAGGCCTGTTGGCAGACAAGGCCAGGCAAGATTGCAGGCCTAGGCCTCAAAATGGCCACCAGCCACATGGCCAGGCCCAACAACATCACAAAGGCCACCCCCAAAAAACACACTTCCCCAACTCAATCCAATGCCATCCATGCCCTAAATGATGTCTAAATTCAACAGATCACACAGAAAACACTTGATTAATAAAGCTGTGGCTACCTGCTCTGATCCTAGTGGATGAAAAAGCAGGCCTGTTGGCAGACAAGGCCAGGCAAGCTTGCAGGCCTAGGCTTCAAAATGGCCACCAGCCACATGGCCAGGCCCAACAACATCACAAAGGCCACCCCAAAAAACACACTTCCCCAACTCAATCCAATGCCATCCATGCCCTAAATGATGTCTAAATTCAACAGATCATACAGAAAACACTTGATTAATAAAGCTGTGGCTACCTGCTCTGATCCTAGTGGATGAAAAAGCAGGCCTGTTGGCAGACAAGGCCAGGCAAGCTTGCAGGCCTAGGCCTCAAAATGGCCACCAGCCACATGGCCAGGCCCAACAACATCACAAAGGCCACCCCCAAAAAACACACTTCCCCAACTCAATCCAATGCCATCCATGCCCTAAATGATGTCTAAATTCAACAGATCACACAGAAAACACTTGATTAATAAAGCTGTGGCTACCTGCTCTGATCCTAGTGGATGAAAAAGCAGGCCTGTTGGCAGACAAGGCCAGGCAAGCTTGCAGGCCTAGGCCTCAAAATGGCCACCAGCCACATGGCCAGGCCCAACAACATCACAAAGGCCACCCCCAAAAAACACACTTCCCCAACTCAATCCAATGCCATCCATGCCCTAAATGATGTCTAAATTCAACAGATCACACAGAAAACACTTGATTAATAAAGCTGTGGCTACCTGCTCTGATCCTAGTGGATGAAAAAGCAGGCCTTTTGGCAGACAAGGCCAGGCAAGATTGCAGGCCTAGGCCTTAAAATGGCCACCAGCCACATGGCCAGGCCCAACAACATCACAAAGGCCACCCCCAAAAAACACACTTCCCCAACTCAATCAATGCCATCCATGCCCTAAATGATGTCTAAATTCAACAGATCACACAGAAAACACTTGATTAATAAAACTGTGGCTACCTGCTCTGATCCTAGTGGATGAAAAAGCAGGCCTGTTGGCAGACAAGGCCAGGCAAGCTTGCAGGCCTAGGCTTCAAAATGGCCACCAGCCACATGGCCAGGCCCAACAACATCACAAAGGCCACCCCAAAAAACACACTTCCCCAACTCAATCCAATGCCATCCATGCCCTAAATGATGTCTAAATTCAACAGATCACACAGAAAACACTTGATTAATAAAGCTGTGGCTACCTGCTCTGATCCTAGTGGATGAAAAAGCAGGCCTGTTGGCAGACAAGGCCAGGCAAGCTTGCAGGCCTAGGCCTCAAAATGGCCACCAGCCACATGGCCAGGCCCAACAACATCACAAAGGCCACCCCATAAAAACACACTTCCCCAACTCAATCCAATGCCATCCATGCCCTAAATGATGTCTAAATTCAACAGATCACACAGAAAACACTTGATTAATAAAGCTGTGGCTACCTGCTCTGATCCTAGTGGATGAAAAAGCAGGCCTGTTGGCAGACAAGGCCAGACAAGCTTGCAGGCCTAGGCCTCAAAATGGCCACCAGCCACATGGCCAGGCCCAACAACATCACAAAGGCCACCCCCAAAAAACACACTTCCCCAACTCAATCCAATGCCATCCATGCCCCAAATGATGTCTAAATTCAACAGATCACACAGAAAACACTTGATTAATAAAGCTGTGACTACCTGCTCTGATCCTATTGGATGAAAAAGCAGGCCTGTTGGCAGACAAGGCCAGGCAAGCTTGCAGGCCTAGGCCTCAAAATGGCCACCAGCCACATGGCCAGGCCCAACAACATCACAAAGGCCACCCCTAAAAAACACACTTCCCCAACTCAATCCAATGCCATCCATGCCCTAAATGATGTCTAAATTCAACAGATCACACAGAAAACACTTGATTAATAAAGCTGTGGCTACCTGCTCTGATCCTAGTGGATGAAAAAGCAGGCCTGTTGGCAGACAAGGCTAGGCAAGCTTGCAGGCCTAGGCCTCAAAATGGCCACCAGCCACATGGCCCGGCCCAACAACATCACAAAGGCCACCCCCAAAAACACACTTCCCCAACTCAATCCAATGCCATCCATGCCCTAAATGATGTCTAAATTCAACAGATCACACAGAAAACACTTGATTAATAAAGCTGTGGCTACCTGCTCTGATCCTAGTGGATGAAAAAGCAGGCCTGTTGGCAGACAAGGCCAGGCAAGCTTGCAGGCCTAGGCCTCAAAATGGCCACCAGCCACATGGCCAGGCCCAACAACATCACAAAGGCCACCCCCAAAAAACACACTTCCCCAACTCAATCCAATGCCATCCATGCCCTAAATGATGTCTAAATTCAACAGATCACACAGAAAACACTTGATTAATAAAGCTGTGGCTACCTGCTCTGATCCTAGTGGATGAAAAAGCAGGCCTGTTGGCAGATATGGCCAGGCAAGCTTGCAGGCCTAGGCCTCAAAATGGCCACCAGCCACATGGCCAGGCCCAACAACATCACAAAGGCCACCCCCAAAAAACACACTTCCCCAACTCAATCCAATGCCATCCATGTCCCAAATGATGTCTAAATTCAACAGATCACACAGAAAACACTTGATTAATAAAGCTGTGACTACCTGCTCTGATCCTATTGGATGAAAAAGCAGGCCTGTTGGCAGACAAGGCCAGGCAAGCTTGCAGGCCTAGGCCTCAAAATGGCCACCAGCCACATGGCCAGGCCCAACAACATCACAAAGGCCACCCCCAAAAAACACACTTCCCCAACTCAATCCAATGCCATCCATGCCCTAAATGATGTCTAAATTCAACAGATCACACAGAAAACACTTGATTAATAAAGCTGTGGCTACCTGCTCTGATCCTAGTGGATGAAAAAGCAGGCCTGTTGGCAGACAAGGCTAGGCAAGCTTGCAGGCCTAGGCCTCAAAATGGCCACCAGCCACATGGCCCGGCCCAACAACATCACAAAGGCCACCCCCAAAAACACACTTCCCCAACTCAATCCAATGCCATCCATGCCCTAAATGATGTCTAAATTCAACAGATCACACAGAAAACACTTGATTAATAAAGCTGTGGCTACCTGCTCTGATCCTAGTGGATGAAAAAGCAGGCCTGTTGGCAGACAAGGCCAGGCAAGCTTGCAGGCCTAGGCCTCAAAATGGCCACCAGCCACATGGCCAGGCCCAACAACATCACAAAGGCCACCCCCAAAAAACACACTTCCCCAACTCAATCCAATGCCATCCATGCCCTAAATGATGTCTAAATTCAACAGATCACACAGAAAACACTTGATTAATAAAGCTGTGGCTACCTGCTCTGATCCTAGTGGATGAAAAAGCAGGCCTGTTGGCAGATATGGCCAGGCAAGCTTGCAGGCCTAGGCCTCAAAATGGCCACCAGCCACATGGCCAGGCCCAACAACATCACAAAGGCCACCCCAAAAAACACACTTCCCCAACTCAATCCAATGCCATCCATGCCCTAAATGATGTCTAAATTCAACAGATCACACAGAAAACACTTGATTAATAAAGCTGTGGCTACCTGCTCTGATCCTAGTGGATGAAAAAGCAGGCCTGTTGGCAGACAAGGCCAGGCAAGCTTGCAGGCCTAGGCCTCAAAATGGCCAACAGCCACATGGCCAGGCCCAACAACATCACAAAGGCCACCCCAAAAAACACACTTCCCCAACTCAATCCAATGCCATCCATGCCCTAAATGATGTCTAAATTCAACAGATCACACAGAAAACACTTGATTAATAAAGCTGTGGCTACCTACTCTGATCCTAGTGGATGAAAAAGCAGGCCTGTTGGCAGACAAGGCCAGGCAAGCTTGCAGGCCTAGGCCTCAAAATGGCCACCAGCCACATGATCAGGCCCAACAACATCACAAAGGCCACCCCCAAAAAACACAGTTCCCCAACTCAATCCAATTCCATCCATGCCCTAAATGATGTCTAAATTCAACAGATCACACAGAAAACACTTGATTAATAAAGCTGTGGCTACCTGCTCTGATCCTAGTGGATGAAAAAGCAGGCCTGTTGGCAGACAAGGCCAGGCAAGCTTGCAGGCCTAGGCCTCAAAATGGCCACCAGCCACATGGCCAGGCCCAACAGCATCACAAAGGCCACCCCAAAAAACACACTTCCCCAACTCAATCCAATGCCATCCATGCCCTAAATGATGTCTAAATTCAACAGATCACACAGAAAACACTTGATTAATAAAGCTGTGGCTACCTGCTCTGATCCTAGTGGATGAAAAAGCAGGCCTGTTGGCAGACAAGGCCAGGCAAGCTTGCAGGCCTAGGCCTCAAAATGGCCACCAGCCACATGGCCAGGCCCAACAACATCACAAAGGCCACCCCAAAAAACACACTTCCCCAACTCAATCCAATGCCATCTATGCCCTAAATGATGTCTAAATTCAACAGATCACAAAGAAAACACTTGATTAATAAAGCTGTGGCTACCTGCTCTGATCCTATTGGATGAAAAAGCAGGCCTGTTGGCAGACAAGGCCAGGCAAGCTTGCAGGCCTAGGCCTCAAAATGGCCACCAGCCACATGGCCAGGCCCAACAACATCACAAAGGCCACCCCCAAAAAACACACTTCCCCAACTCAATCCAATGCCATCCATGCCCTAAATGATGTCTAAATTCAACAGATCACACAGAAAACACTTGATTAATACAGCTGTGGATACCTGCTCCGATCCTAGTGGATGAAAAAGCAGGCCTGTTGGCAGACAAGGCCAGGCAAGCTTGCAGGCCTAGGCCTCAAAATGGCCACCAGCCACATGGCCAGGCCCAACAACAGCACAAAGGCCACCCCCAAAAAACACACTTCCACTACTCAATCCAATGCCATCCATGCCCTAAATGATGTCTAAATTCAACAGATCACACAGAAAACACTTGATTAATAAAGCTGTGGCTACCTGCTCTGATCCTAGTGGATGAAAAAGCAGGCCTGTTGGCAGACAAGGCCAGGCAAGATTGCAGGCCTAGGCCTCAAAATGGCCACCAGCCACATGGCCAGGCCCAACAACATCACAAAGGCCACCCCCAAAAAACACACTTCCCCAACTCAATCCAATGCCATCCATGCCCTAAATGATGTCTAAATTCAACAGATCACACAGAAAACACTTGATTAATAAAGCTGTGGCTACCTGCTCTGATCCTAGTGGATGAAAAAGCAGGCCTGTTGGCAGACAAGGCCAGGCAAGCTTGCAGGCCTAGGCTTCAAAATGGCCACCAGCCACATGGCCAGGCCCAACAACATCACAAAGGCCACCCCAAAAAACACACTTCCCCAACTCAATCCAATGCCATCCATGCCCTAAATGATGTCTAAATTCAACAGATCATACAGAAAACACTTGATTAATAAAGCTGTGGCTACCTGCTCTGATCCTAGTGGATGAAAAAGCAGGCCTGTTGGCAGACAAGGCCAGGCAAGCTTGCAGGCCTAGGCCTCAAAATGGCCACCAGCCACATGGCCAGGCCCAACAACATCACAAAGGCCACCCCCAAAAAACACACTTCCCCAACTCAATCCAATGCCATCCATGCCCTAAATGATGTCTAAATTCAACAGATCACACAGAAAACACTTGATTAATAAAGCTGTGGCTACCTGCTCTGATCCTAGTGGATGAAAAAGCAGGCCTGTTGGCAGACAAGGCCAGGCAAGCTTGCAGGCCTAGGCCTCAAAATGGCCACCAGCCACATGGCCAGGCCCAACAACATCACAAAGGCCACCCCCAAAAAACACACTTCCCCAACTCAATCCAATGCCATCCATGCCCTAAATGATGTCTAAATTCAACAGATCACACAGAAAACACTTGATTAATAAAGCTGTGGCTACCTGCTCTGATCCTAGTGGATGAAAAAGCAGGCCTGTTGGCAGACAAGGCCAGGCAAGATTGCAGGCCTAGGCCTTAAAATGGCCACCAGCCACATGGCCAGGCCCAACAACATCACAAAGGCCACCCCCAAAAAACACACTTCCCCAACTCAATCCAATGCCATCCATGCCCTAAATGATGTCTAAATTCAACAGATCACACAGAAACCACTTGATTAATAAAGCTGTGGCTACCTGCTCTGATCCTAGTGGATGAAAAAGCAGGCCTGTTGGCAGACAAGGCCAGACAAGCTTGCAGGCCTAGGCCTCAAAATGGCCACCAGCCACATGGCCAGGCCCAACAACATCACAAAGGCCACCCCCAAAAAACACACTTCCCCAACTCAATCCAATGCCATCCATGCCCCAAATGATGTCTAAATTCAACAGATCACACAGAAAACACTTGATTAATAAAGCTGTGACTACCTGCTCTGATCCTAGTGGATGAAAAAGCAGGCCTGTTGGCAGACAAGGCCAGGCAAGCTTGCAGGCCTAGGCCTCAAAATGGCCACCAGCCACATGGCCAGGCCCAACAACATCACAAAGGCCACCCCCAAAAAACACACTTCCCCAACTCAATCCAATGCCATCCATGCCCTAAATGATGTCTAAATTCAACAGATCACACAGAAAACACTTGATTTATAAAGCTGTGGCTACCTGCTCTGATCCTAGTGGATGAAAAAGCAGGCCTGTTGGCAGACAAGGCCAGGCAAGCTTGCAGGCCTAGGCCTCAAAATGGCCACCAGCCACAAGGCCAGGCCCAACAACATCACAAAGGCCACCCCAAAAAACACACTTCCCCAACTCAATCCAATGCCATCCATTCCCTAAATGATGTCTAAATTCAACAGATCACACAGAAAACACTTGATTAATAAAGCTGTGGCTACCTGCTCTGATCCTAGTGGATGAAAAAGCAGGCCTGTTGTCAGACAAGGCCAGGCAAGCTTGCAGGCCTAGGCCTCAAAATGGCCACCAGCCACATGGCCAGGCCCAACAACATCACAAAGGCCACCCCCAAAAAACACACTTCCCCAACTCAATCCAATGCCATCCATGCCCTAAATGATGTCTAAATTCAACAGATCACACAGAAAAACCTTGATTAATAAAGCTGTGGCTACCTACTCTGATCCTAGTGGATGAAAAAGCAGGCCTGTTGGCAGACAAGGCCAGGCAAGCTTGAAGGCCTAGGCCTCAAAATGGCCACCAGCCTCATGGCCAGGCCCAACAACATCACAAAGGCCACCCCAAAAAACACACTTCCCCAACTCAATCCAATGCCATCCATGCCCTAAATGATGTCTAAATTCAACAGATCACACAGAAAACACTTGATTAATAAAGCTGTGGCTACCTGCTCTGATCCTTGTGGATGAAAAAGCAGGCCTGTTGGCAGACAAGGCCAGGCAAGCTTGCAGGCCTAGGCCTCAAAATGGCCACCAGCCACATGGCCAGGCCCAACAACATCACAAAGGCCACCCCCAAAAAACACACTTCCCCAACTCAATCCAATGCCATCCATGCCCTAAATGATGTCTAAATTCAACAGATCACACAGAAAACACTTGATTAATAAAGCTGTGGCTACCTGCTCTGATCCTAGTGGATGAAAAAGCAGGCCTGTTGGCAGACAAGGCCAGGCAAGCTTGCAGGCCTAGGCCTCAAAATGGCCACCAGCCACATGGCCAGGCCCAACAACATCACAAAGGCCACCCCCAAAAAACACACTTCCCCAACTCAATCCAATGCCATCCATGCCCTAAATGATGTCTAAATTCAACAGATCACACAGAAAACACTTGATTAATAAAGCTGTGGCTACCTGCTCTGATCCTAGTGGATGAAAAAGCAGGCCTGTTGACAGACAAGGCCAGGCAAGCTTGCAGGCCTAGGCCTCAAAATGGCCACCAGCCACATGGCCAGGCCCAACAACATCACAAAGGCCACCCCAAAAAACACACTTCCCCAACTCAAT
The DNA here is from genome assembly GCF_964204655.1 of Triturus cristatus. Taxonomy (NCBI): domain Eukaryota; kingdom Metazoa; phylum Chordata; class Amphibia; order Caudata; family Salamandridae; genus Triturus; species Triturus cristatus. The sequence goes on from NW_028188360.1 coordinate 340,007, forward strand.
CCAATGCCATCCATGCCCTAAATGATGTCTAAATTCAACAGATCACACAGAAAACACTTGATTAATAAAGCTGTGGCTACCTGCTCTGATCCTAGTGGATGAAAAAGCAGGCCTGTTGGCAGACAAGGCCAGGCAAGCTTGCAGGCCTAGGCCTCAAAATGGCCACCAGCCACATGGCCAGGCCCAACAACATCACAAAGGCCACCCCAAAAAACACACTTCCCCAACTCAATCCAATGCCATCCATGCCCTAAATGATGTCTAAATTCAACAGATCACACAGAAAACACTTGATTAATAAAGCTGTGGCTACCTGCTCTGATCCTAGTGGATGAAAAAGCAGGCCTGTTGGCAGACAAGGCCAGGCAAGCTTGCAGGCCTAGGCCTCAAAATGGCCAACAGCCACATGGCCAGGCCCAACAACATCACAAAGGCCACCCCAAAAAACACACTTCCCCAACTCAATCCAATGCCATCCATGCCCTAAATGATGTCTAAATTCAACAGATCACACAGAAAACACTTGATTAATAAAGCTGTGGCTACCTACTCTGATCCTAGTGGATGAAAAAGCAGGCCTGTTGGCAGACAAGGCCAGGCAAGCTTGCAGGCCTAGGCCTCAAAATGGCCACCAGCCACATGGTCAGGCCCAACAACATCACAAAGGCCACCCCCAAAAAACACAGTTCCCCAACTCAATCGAATGCCATCCATGCCCTAAATGATGTCTAAATTCAACAGATCACACAGAAAACACTTGATTAATAAAGCTGTGGCTACCTGCTCTGATCCTAGTGGATGAAAAAGCAGGCCTGTTGGCAGACAAGGCCAGGCAAGCTTGCAGGCCTAGGCCTCAAAATGGCCACCAGCCACATGGCCAGGCCCAACAGCATCACAAAGGCCACCCCAAAAAACACACTTCCCCAACTCAATCCAATGCCATCCATGCCCTAAATGATGTCTAAATTCAACAGATCACACAGAAAACACTTGATTAATAAAGCTGTGGCTACCTGCTCTGATCCTAGTGGATGAATAAGCAGGCCTGTTGGCAGACAAGGCCAGGCAAGCTTGCAGGCCTAGGCCTCAAAATGGCCACCAGCCACATGGCCAGGCCCAACAACATCACAAAGGCCACCCCAAAAAACACACTTCCCCAACTCAATCCAATGCCATCTATGCCATAAATGATGTCTAAATTCAACAGATCACAAAGAAAACACTTGATTAGCAAAGCTGTGGCTACCTGCTCTGATCCTAATGGATGAAAAAGCAGGCCTGTTGGCAGACAAGGCCAGGCAAGCTTGCAGGCCTAGGCCTCAAAATGGCCACCAGCCACATGGCCAGGCCCAACAACATCACAAAGGCCACCCCCAAAAAACACACTTCCCCAACTCAATCCAATGCCATCCATGCCCTAAATGATGTCTAAATTCAACAGATCACACAGAAAACACTTGATTAATACAGCTGTGGATACCTGCTCCGATCCTAGTGGATGAAAAAGCAGGCCTGTTGGCAGACAAGGCCAGGCAAGCTTGCAGGCCTAGGCCTCAAAATGGCCACCAGCCACCTGGCCAGGCCCAACAACAGCACAAAGGCCACCCCCAAAAAACACACTTCCACTACTCAATCCAATGCCATCCATGCCCTAAATGATGTCTAAATTCAACAGATCACACAGAAAACACTTGATTAATAAAGCTGTGGCTACCTGCTCTGATCCTAGTGGATGAAAAAGCAGGCCTGTTGGCAGACAAGGCCAGGCAAGATTGCAGGCCTAGGCCTCAAAATGGCCACCAGCCACATGGCCAGGCCCAACAACATCACAAAGGCCACCCCCAAAAAACACACTTCCCCAACTCAATCCAATGCCATCCATGCCCTAAATGATGTCTAAATTCAACAGATCACACAGAAAACACTTGATTAATAAAGCTGTGGCTACCTGCTCTGATCCTAGTGGATGAAAAAGCAGGCCTGTTGGCAGACAAGGCCAGGCAAGCTTGCAGGCCTAGGCTTCAAAATGGCCACCAGCCACATGGCCAGGCCCAACAACATCACAAAGGCCACCCCAAAAAACACACTTCCCCAACTCAATCCAATGCCATCCATGCCCTAAATGATGTCTAAATTCAACAGATCATACAGAAAACACTTGATTAATAAAGCTGTGGCTACCTGCTCTGATCCTAGTGGATGAAAAAGCGGGCCTGTTGGCAGACAAGGCCAGGCAAGCTTGCAGGCCTAGGCCTCAAAATGGCCACCAGCCACATGGCCAGGCCCAACAACATCACAAAGGCCACCCCCAAAAAACACACTTCCCCAACTCAATCCAATGCCATCCATGCCCTAAATGATGTCTAAATTCAACAGATCACACAGAAAACACTTGATTAATAAAGCTGTGGCTACCTGCTCTGATCCTAGTGGATGAAAAAGCAGGCCTGTTGGCAGACAAGGCCAGGCAAGCTTGCAGGCCTAGGCCTCAAAATGGCCACCAGCCACATGGCCAGGCCCAACAACATCACAAAGGCCACCCCCAAAAAACACACTTCCCCAACTCAATCCAATGCCATCCATGCCCTAAATGATGTCTAAATTCAACAGATCACACAGAAAACACTTGATTAATAAAGCTGTGGCTACCTGCTCTGATCCTAGTGGATGAAAAAGCAGGCCTTTTGGCAGACAAGGCCAGGCAAGATTGCAGGCCTAGGCCTTAAAATGGCCACCAGCCACATGGCCAGGCCCAACAACATCACAAAGGCCACCCCCAAAAAACACACTTCCCCAACTCAATCCAATGCCATCCATGCCCTAAATGATGTCTAAATTCAACAGATCACACAGAAAACACTTGATTAATAAAGCTGTGGCTACCTGCTCTGATCCTAGTGGATGAAAAAGCAGGCCTGTTGGCAGACAAGGCCAGGCAAGCTTGCAGGCCTAGGCTTCAAAATGGCCACCAGCCACATGGCCAGGCCCAACAACATCACAAAGGCCACCCCAAAAAACACACTTCCCCAACTCAATCCAATGCCATCCATGCCCTAAATGATGTCTAAATTCAACAGATCACACAGAAAACACTTGATTAATAAAGCTGTGGCTACCTGCTCTGATCCTAGTGGATGAAAAAGCAGGCCTGTTGGCAGACAAGGCCAGGCAAGCTTGCAGGCCTAGGCCTCAAAATGGCCACCAGCCACATGGCCAGGCCCAACAACATCACAAAGGCCACCCCCAAAAAACACACTTCCCCAACTCAATCCAATGCCATCCATGCCCTAAATGATGTCTAAATTCAACAGATCACACAGAAAACACTTGATTAATAAAGCTGTGGCTACCTGCTCTGATCCTAGTGGATGAAAAAGCAGGCCTGTTGGCAGACAAGGCCAGACAAGCTTGCAGGCCTAGGCTTCAAAATGGCCACCAGCCACATGGCCAGGCCCAACAACATCACAAAGGCCACCCCCAAAAAACACACTTCCCCAACTCAATCCAATGCCATCCATGCCCCAAATGATGTCTAAATTCAACAGATCACACAGAAAACACTTGATTAATAAAGCTGTGACTACCTGCTCTGATCCTATTGGATGAAAAAGCAGGCCTGTTGGCAGACAAGGCCAGGCAAGCTTGCAGGCCTAGGCCTCAAAATGGCCACCAGCCACATGGCCAGGCCCAACAACATCACAAAGGCCACCCCCAAAAAACACACTTCCCCAACTCAATCCAATGCCATCCATGCCCTAAATGATGTCTAAATTCAACAGATCACACAGAAAACACTTGATTAATAAAGCTGTGGCTACCTGCTCTGATCCTAGTGGATGAAAAAGCAGGCCTGTTGGCAGACAAGGCTAGGCAAGCTTGCAGGCCTAGGCCTCAAAATGGCCACCAGCCACATGGCCAGGCCCAACAACATCACAAAGGCCACCCCCAAAAACACACTTCCCCAACTCAATCCAATGCCATCCATGCCCTAAATGATGTCTAAATTCAACAGATCACACAGAAAACACTTGATTAATAAAGCTGTGGCTACCTGCTCTGATCCTAGTGGATGAAAAAGCAGGCCTGTTGGCAGACAAGGCCAGGCAAGCTTGCAGGCCTAGGCCTCAAAATGGCCACCAGCCACATGGCCAGGCCCAACAACATCACAAAGGCCACCCCCAAAAAACACACTTCCCCAACTCAATCCAATGCCATCCATGCCCTAAATGATGTCTAAATTCAACAGATCACACAGAAAACACTTGATTAATAAAGCTGTGGCTACCTGCTCTGATCCTAGTGGATGAAAAAGCAGGCCTGTTGGCAGATATGGCCAGGCAAGCTTGCAGGCCTAGGCCTCAAAATGGCCACCAGCCACATGGCCAGGCCCAACAACATCACAAAGGCCACCCCAAAAAACACACTTCCCCAACTCAATCCAATGCCATCCATGCCCTAAATGATGTCTAAATTCAACAGATCACACAGAAAACACTTGATTAATAAAGCTGTGGCTACCTGCTCTGATCCTAGTGGATGAAAAAGCAGGCCTGTTGGCAGACAAGGCCAGGCAAGCTTGCAGGCCTAGGCCTCAAAATGGCCAACAGCCACATGGCCAGGCCCAACAACATCACAAAGGCCACCCCAAAAAACACACTTCCCCAACTCAATCCAATGCCATCCATGCCCTAAATGATGTCTAAATTCAACAGATCACACAGAAAACACTTGATTAATAAAGCTGTGGCTACCTACTCTGATCCTAGTGGATGAAAAAGCAGGCCTGTTGGCAGACAAGGCCAGGCAAGCTTGCAGGCCTAGGCCTCAAAATGGCCACCAGCCACATGGTCAGGCCCAACAACATCACAAAGGCCACCCCCAAAAAACACAGTTCCCCAACTCAATCCAATGCCATCCATGCCCTAAATGATGTCTAAATTCAACAGATCACACAGAAAACACTTGATTAATAAAGCTGTGGCTACCTGCTCTGATCCTAGTGGATGAAAAAGCAGGCCTGTTGGCAGACAAGGCCAGGCAAGCTTGCAGGCCTAGGCCTCAAAATGGCCACCAGCCACATGGCCAGGCCCAACAGCATCACAAAGGCCACCCCAAAAAACACACTTCCCCAACTCAATCCAATGCCATCCATGCCCTAAATGATGTCTAAATTCAACAGATCACACAGAAAACACTTGATTAATAAAGCTGTGGCTACCTGCTCTGATCCTAGTGGATGAAAAAGCAGGCCTGTTGGCAGACAAGGCCAGGCAAGCTTGCAGGCCTAGGCCTCAAAATGGCCACCAGCCACATGGCCAGGCCCAACAACATCACAAAGGCCACCCCAAAAAACACACTTCCCCAACTCAATCCAATGCCATCTATGCCCTAAATGATGTCTAAATTCAACAGATCACAAAGAAAACACTTGATTAATAAAGCTGTGGCTACCTGCTCTGATCCTATTGGATGAAAAAGCAGGCCTGTTGGCAGACAAGGCCAGGCAAGCTTGCAGGCCTAGGCCTCAAAATGGCCACCAGCCACATGGCCAGGCCCAACAACATCACAAAGGCCACCCCCAAAAAACACACTTCCCCAACTCAATCCAATGCCATCCATGCCCTAAATGATGTCTAAATTCAACTGATCACACAGAAAACACTTGATTAATACAGCTGTGGATACCTGCTCCGATCCTAGTGGATGAAAAAGCAGGCCTGTTGGCAGACAAGGCCAGGCAAGCTTGCAGGCCTAGGCCTCAAAATGGCCACCAGCCACATGGCCAGGCCCAACAACAGCACAAAGGCCACCCCCAAAAAACACACTTCCACTACTCAATCCAATGCCATCCATGCCCTAAATGATGTCTAAATTCAACAGATCACACAGAAAACACTTGATTAATAAAGCTGTGGCTACCTGCTCTGATCCTAGTGGATGAAAAAGCAGGCCTGTTGGCAGACAAGGCCAGGCAAGATTGCAGGCCTAGGCCTCAAAATGGCCACCAGCCACATGGCCAGGCCCAACAACATCACAAAGGCCACCCCCAAAAAACACACTTCCCCAACTCAATCCAATGCCATCCATGCCCTAAATGATGTCTAAATTCAACAGATCACACAGAAAACACTTGATTAATAAAGCTGTGGCTACCTGCTCTGATCCTAGTGGATGAAAAAGCAGGCCTGTTGGCAGACAAGGCCAGGCAAGCTTGCAGGCCTAGGCTTCAAAATGGCCACCAGCCACATGGCCAGGCCCAACAACATCACAAAGGCCACCCCAAAAAACACACTTCCCCAACTCAATCCAATGCCATCCATGCCCTAAATGATGTCTAAATTCAACAGATCATACAGAAAACACTTGATTAATAAAGCTGTGGCTACCTGCTCTGATCCTAGTGGATGAAAAAGCAGGCCTGTTGGCAGACAAGGCCAGGCAAGCTTGCAGGCCTAGGCCTCAAAATGGCCACCAGCCACATGGCCAGGCCCAACAACATCACAAAGGCCACCCCCAAAAAACACACTTCCCCAACTCAATCCAATGCCATCCATGCCCTAAATGATGTCTAAATTCAACAGATCACACAGAAAACACTTGATTAATAAAGCTGTGGCTACCTGCTCTGATCCTAGTGGATGAAAAAGCAGGCCTGTTGGCAGACAAGGCCAGGCAAGCTTGCAGGCCTAGGCCTCAAAATGGCCACCAGCCACATGGCCAGGCCCAACAACATCACAAAGGCCACCCCCAAAAAACACACTTCCCCAACTCAATCCAATGCCATCCATGCCCTAAATGATGTCTAAATTCAACAGATCACACAGAAAACACTTGATTAATAAAGCTGTGGCTACCTGCTCTGATCCTAGTGGATGAAAAAGCAGGCCTTTTGGCAGACAAGGCCAGGCAAGATTGCAGGCCTAGGCCTTAAAATGGCCACCAGCCACATGGCCAGGCCCAACAACATCACAAAGGCCACCCCCAAAAAACACACTTCCCCAACTCAATCCAATGCCATCCATGCCCTAAATGATGTCTAAATTCAACAGATCACACAGAAAACACCTGATTAATAAAGCTGTGGCTACCTGCTCTGATCCTAGTGGATGGAAAAGCAGGCCTGTTGGCAGACAAGGCCAGGCAAGCTTGCAGGCCTAGGCTTCAAAATGGCCACCAGCCACATGGCCAGGCCCAACAACATCACAAAGGCCACCCCAAAAAACACACTTCCCCAACTCAATCCAATGCCATCCATGCCCTAAATGATGTCTAAATTCAACAGATCACACAGAAAACACTTGATTAATAAAGCTGTGGCTACCTGCTCTGATCCTAGTGGATGAAAAAGCAGGCCTGTTGGCAGACAAGGCCAGGCAAGCTTGCAGGCCTAGGCCTCAAAATGGCCACCAGCCACATGGCCAGGCCCAACAACATCACAAAGGCCACCCCCAAAAAACACACTTCCCCAACTCAATCCAATGCCATCCATGCCCTAAATGATGTCTAAATTCAACAGATCACACAGAAAACACTTGATTAATAAAGCTGTGGCTACCTGCTCTGATCCTAGTGGATGAAAAAGCAGGCCTGTTGGCAGACAAGGCCAGACAAGCTTGCAGGCCTAGGCCTCAAAATGGCCACCAGCCACATGGCTAGGCCCAACAACATCACAAAGGCCACCCCCAAAAAACACACTTCCCCAACTCAATCCAATGCCATCCATGCCCCAAATGATGTCTAAATTCAACAGATCACACAGAAAACACTTGATTAATAAAGCTGTGACTACCTGCTCTGATCCTAGTGGATGAAAAAGCAGGCCTGTTGGCAGACAAGGCCAGGCAAGCTTGCAGGCCTAGGCCTCAAAATGGCCACCAGCCACATGGCCAGGCCCAACAACATCACAAAGGCCACCCCCAAAAAACACACTTCCCCAACTCAATCCAATGCCATCCATGCCCTAAATGATGTCTAAATTCAACAGATCACACAGAAAACACTTGATTAATAAAGCTGTGGCTACCTGCTCTGATCCTAGTGGATGAAAAAGCAGGCCTGTTGGCAGACAAGGCTAGGCAAGCTTGCAGGCCTAGGCCTCAAAATGGCCACCAGCCACATGGCCAGGCCCAACAACATCACAAAGGCCACCCCAAAAAACACACTTCCCCAACTCAATCCAATGCCATCCATGCCCTAAATGATGTCCAAATTCAACAGATCACACAGAAAACACTTGATTAATAAAGCTGTGGCTACCTGCTCTGATCCTAGTGGATGAAAAAGCAGGCCTGTTGGCAGACAAGGCCAGGCAAGCTTGCAGGCCTAGGCCTCAAAATGGCCACCAGCCACATGGCCAGGCCCAACAACATCACAAAGGCCACCCCAAAAAACACACTTCCCCAACTCAATCCAATGCCATCCATGCCCTAAATGATGTCTAAATTCAACAGATCACACAGAAAACACTTGATTAATAAAGCTGTGGCTACCTGCTCTGATCCTAGTGGATGAAAAAGCAGGCCTGTTGGCAGACAAGGCCAGGCAAGCTTGCAGGCCTAGGCCTCAAAATGGCCACCAGCCACATGGCCAGGCCCAACAACATCACAAAGGCCACCCCAAAAAACACACTTCCCCAACTCAATCCAATGCCTTCCATGCCCTAAATGATGTCTAAATTCAACAGATCACACAGAAAACACTTGATTTATAAAGCTGTGGCTACCTGCTCTGATCCTAGTGGATGAAAAAGCAGGCCTGTTGGCAGACAAGGCCAGGCAAGCTTGCAAGCCTAGGCCTCAAAATGGCCACCAGCCACATGGCCAGGCCCAACAACATCACAAAGGCCACCCCAAAAAACACACTTCCCCAACTCAATCCAATGCCATCCATGCCCTAAATGATGTCTAAATTCAACAGATCACACAGAAAACACTTGATTAATAAAGCTGTGGATACCTTCTCCGATCCTAGTGGATGAAAAAGCAGGCCTGTTGGCAGACAAGGCCAGGCAAGCTTGCAGGCCTAGGCCTCAAAATGGCCACCAGCCACAAGGCCAGGCCCAACAACATCACAAAGGCCACCCCAAAAAACACACTTCCCCAACTCAATCCAATGCCATCCATGCCCTAAATGATGTCTAAATTCAACAGATCACACAGAAAACACTTGATTGATAAAGCTGTGGCTACCTGCTCTGATCCTAGTGGATGAAAAAGCAGGCCTGTTGGCAGACAAGGCCAGGCAAGCTTGCAGGCCTAGGCTTCAAAATGGCCACCAGCCACATGGCCAGGCCCAACAACATCACAAAGGCCACCCCCAGAAAACACACTTCCCCTACTCAATCCAATGCCATCCATGCCCTAAATGATGTCTAAATTCAACAGATCACACAGAAAACACTTGATTAATAAAGCTGTGGATACCTGCTCCGATCCTAGTGGATGAAAAAGCAGGCCTGTTAGCAGACAAGGCCAGGCAAGCTTGCAGGCCTAGGCCTCAAAATGGCCACCAGCCCCATGGCCAGGCCCAACAACATCACAAAGGCCACCCCCAAAAAACACACTTCCCCAACTCAATCCAATGCCATCCATGCCCTAAATGATGTCTAAATTCAACAGATCACACAGAAAACACTTGATTAATAAAGCTGTGGCTACCTGCTCTGATCCTAGTGGATGAAAAAGCAGGCCTGTTGGCAGACAAGGCCAGGCAAGCTTGCAGGCCTAGGCTTCAAAATGGCCACCAGCCACATGGCCAGGCCCAACAACATCACAAAGGCCACCCCAAAAAACGCACTTCCCCAACTCAATCCAATGCCATCCATGCCCTAAATGATGTCTAACTTCAACAGATCATACAGAAAACACTTGATTAATAAAGCTGTGGCTACCTGCTCTGATCCTAGTGGATGAAAAAGCAGGCCTGTTGGCAGACAAGGCCAGGCAAGCTTGCAGGCCTAGGCCTCAAAATGGCCACCAGCCACATGGCCAGGCCCAACAACATCACAAAGGCCACCCCAAAAAACACACTTCCCCAACTCAATCCAATGCCATCCATGCCCTAAATGATGTCTAAATTCAACAGATCACACAGAAAACACTTGATTAATAAAGCTGTGGCTACCTGCTCTGATCCTAGTGGATGAAAAAGCAGGCCTGTTGGCAGACAAGGCCAGGCAAGCTTGCAAGCCTAGGCCTCAAAATGGCCACCAGCCACATGGCCAGGCCCAACAACATCACAAAGGCCACCCCAAAAAACACACTTCCCCAACTCAATCCAATGCCATCCATGCCCTAAATGATGTCTAAATTCAACAGATCACACAGAAAACACTTGATTAATAAAGCTGTGGATACCTTCTCCGATCCTAGTGGATGAAAAAGCAGGCCTGTTGGCAGACAAGGCCAGGCAAGCTTGCAGGCCTAGGCCTCAAAATGGCCACCAGCCACAAGGCCAGGCCCAACAACATCACAAAGGCCACCCCAAAAAACACACTTCCCCAACTCAATCCAATGCCATCCATGCCCTAAATGATGTCTAAATTCAACAGATCACACAGAAAACACTTGATTGATAAAGCTGTGGCTACCTGCTCTGATCCTAGTGGATGAAAAAGCAGGCCTGTTGGCAGACAAGGCCAGGCAAGCTTGCAGGCCTAGGCGTCAAAATGGCCACCAGCCACATGGCCAGGCCCAACAACATCACAAAGGCCACCCCAGAAAACACACTTCCCCTACTCAATCCAATGCCATCCATGCCCTAAATGATGTCTAAATTCAACAGATCACACAGAAAACACTTGATTAATAAAGCTGTGGATACCTGCTCCGATCCTAGTGGATGAAAAAGCAGGCCTGTTAGCAGACAAGGCCAGGCAAGCTTGCAGGCCTAGGCCTCAAAATGGCCACCAGCCCCATGGCCAGGCCCAACAACATCACAAAGGCCACCCCCAAAAAACACACTTCCCCAACTCAATCCAATGCCATCCATGCCCTAAATGATGTCTAAATTCAACAGATCACACAGAAAACACTTGATTAATAAAGCTGTGGCTACCTGCTCTGATCCTAGTGGATGAAAAAGCAGGCCTGTTGGCAGACAAGGCCAGGCAAGCTTGCAGGCCTAGGCTTCAAAATGGCCACCAGCCACATGGCCAGGCCCAACAACATCACAAAGGCCACCCCAAAAAACACACTTCCCCAACTCAATCCAATGCCATCCATGCCCTAAATGATGTCTAAATTCAACAGATCACACAGAAAACACTTGATTAATAAAGCTGTGGCTACCTGCTCTGATCCTAGTGGATGAAAAAGCAGGCCTGTTGGCAGACAAGGCCAGGCAAGCTTGCAGGCCTAGGCCTCAAAATGGCCACCAGCCACATGGCCAGGCCCAACAACATCACAAAGGCCACCCCCAAAAAACACACTTCCCCAACTCAATCCAATGCCATCCATGCCCTAAATGATGTCTAAATTCAACAGATCACACAGAAAACACTTGATTAATAAAGCTGTGGCTACCTGCTCTGATTCTAGTGGATGAAAAAGCAGGCCTGTTGGCAGACAAGGCCAGACAAGCTTGCAGGCCTAGGCCTCAAAATGGCCACCAGCCACATGGCCAGGCCCAACAACATCACAAAGGCCACCCCCAAAAAACACACTTCCCCAACTCAATCCAATGCCATCCATGCCCCAAATGATGTCTAAATTCAACAGATCACACAGAAAACACTTGATTAATAAAGCTGTGACTACCTGCTCTGATCCTAGTGGATGAAAAAGCAGGCCTGTTGGCAGACAAGGCCAGGCAAGCTTGCAGGCCTAGGCCTCAAAATGGCCACCAGCCACATGGCCAGGCCCAACAACATCACAAAGGCCACCCCCAAAAAACACACTTCCCCAACTCAATCCAATGCCATCCATGCCCTAAATGATGTCTAAATTCAACAGATCACACAGAAAACACTTGATTAATAAAGCTGTGGCTACCTGCTCTGATCCTAGTGGATGAAAAAGCAGGCCTGTTGGCAGACAAGGCTAGGCAAGCTTGCAGGCCTAGGCCTCAAAATGGCCACCAGCCACATGGCCAGGCCCAACAACATCACAAAGGCCACCCCCAAAAAACACACTTCCCCAACTCAATCCAATGCCATCCATGCCCTAAATGATGTCCAAATTCAACAGATCACACAGAAAACACTTGATTAATAAAGCTGTGGCTACCTGCTCTGATCCTAGTGGATGAAAAAGCAGGCCTGTTGGCAGACAAGGCCAGGCAAGCTTGCAGGCCTAGGCCTCAAAATGGCCACCAGCCACATGGCCAGGCCCAACAACATCACAAAGGCCACCCCAAAAAACACACTTCCCCAACTCAATCCAATGCCATCCATGCCCTAAATGATGTCTAAATTCAACAGATCACACAGAAAACACTTGATTAATAAAGCTGTGGCTACCTGCTCTGATCCTAGTGGATGAAAAAGCAGGCCTGTTGGCAGACAAGGCCAGGCAAGCTTGCAGGCCTAGGCCTCAAAATGGCCACCAGCCACATGGCCAGGCCCAACAACATCACAAAGGCCACCCCAAAAAACACACTTCCCCAACTCAATCCAATGCCATCCATGCCCTAAATGATGTCTAAATTCAACAGATCACACAGAAAACACTTGATTTATAAAGCTGTGGCTACCTGCTCTGATCCTAGTGGATGAAAAAGCAGGCCTGTTGGCAGACAAGGCCAGGCAAGCTTGCAAGCCTAGGCCTCAAAATGGCCACCAGCCACATGGCCAGGCCCAACAACATCACAAAGGCCACCCCAAAAAACACACTTCCCCAACTCAATCCAATGCCATCCATGCCCTAAATGATGTCTAAATTCAACAGATCACACAGAAAACACTTGATTAATAAAGCTGTGGATACCTTCTCCGATCCTAGTGGATGAAAAAGCAGGCCTGTTGGCAGACAAGGCCAGGCAAGCTTGCAGGCCTAGGCCTCAAAATGGCCACCAGCCACAAGGCCAGGCCCAACAACATCACAAAGGCCACCCCAAAAAACACACTTCCCCAACTCAATCCAATGCCATCCATGCCCTAAATGATGTCTAAATTCAACAGATCACACAGAAAACACTTGATTGATAAAGCTGTGGCTACCTGCTCTGATCCTAGTGGATGAAAAAGCAGGCCTGTTGGCAGACAAGGCCAGGCAAGCTTGCAGGCCTAGGCTTCAAAATGGCCACCAGCCACATGGCCAGGCCCAACAACATCACAAAGGCCACCCCCAAAAAACACACTTCCCCAACTCAATCCAATGCCATCCATGCCCTAAATGATGTCTAAATTCAACAGATCACACAGAAAACACTTGATTAATAAAGCTGTGGCTACCTGCTCTGATCCTAGTGGATGAAAAAGCAGGCCTGTTGGCAGACAAGGCCAGACAAGCTTGCAGGCCTAGGCCTCAAAATGGCCACCAGCCACATGGCCAGGCCCAACAACATCACAAAGGCCACCCCCAAAAAACACACTTCCCCAACTCAATCCAATGCCATCCATGCCCCAAATGATGTCTAAATTCAACAGATCACACAGAAAACACTTGATTAATAAAGCTGTGACTACCTGCTCTGATCCTAGTGGATGAAAAAGCAGGCCTGTTGGCAGACAAGGCCAGGCAAGCTTGCAGGCCTAGGCCTCAAAATGGCCACCAGCCACATGGCCAGGCCCAACAACATCACAAAGGCCACCCCCAAAAAACACACTTCCCCAACTCAATCCAATGCCATCCATGCCCTAAATGATGTCTAAATTCAACAGATCACACAGAAAACACTTGATTAATAAAGCTGTGGCTACCTGCTCTGATCCTAGTGGATGAAAAAGCAGGCCTGTTGGCAGACAAGGCTAGGCAAGCTTGCAGGCCTAGGCCTCAAAATGGCCACCAGCCACATGGCCAGGCCCAACAACATCACAAAGGCCACCCCCAAAAAACACACTTCCCCAACTCAATCCAATGCCATCCATGCCCTAAATGATGTCCAAATTCAACAGATCACACAGAAAACACTTGATTAATAAAGCTGTGGCTACCTGCTCTGATCCTAGTGGATGAAAAAGCAGGCCTGTTGGCAGACAAGGCCAGGCAAGCTTGCAGGCCTAGGCTTCAAAATGGCCACCAGCCACATGGCCAGGCCCAACAACATCACAAAGGCCACCCCAAAAAACACACTTCCCCAACTCAATCCAATGCCATCCATGCCCTAAATGATGTCTAAATTCAACAGATCATACAGAAAACACTTGATTAATAAAGCTGTGGCTACCTGCTCTGATCCTAGTGGATGAAAAAGCGGGCCTGTTGGCAGACAAGGCCAGGCAAGCTTGCAGGCCTAGGCCTCAAAATGGCCACCAGCCACATGGCCAGGCCCAACAACATCACAAAGGCCACCCCCAAAAAACACACTTCCCCAACTCAATCCAATGCCATCCATGCCCTAAATGATGTCTAAATTCAACAGATCACACAGAAAACACTTGATTAATAAAGCTGTGGCTACCTGCTCTGATCCTAGTGGATGAAAAAGCAGGCCTGTTGGCAGACAAGGCCAGGCAAGCTTGCAGGCCTAGGCCTCAAAATGGCCACCAGCCACATGGCCAGGCCCAACAACATCACAAAGGCCACCCCCAAAAAACACACTTCCCCAACTCAATCCAATGCCATCCATGCCCTAAATGATGTCTAAATTCAACAGATCACACAGAAAACACTTGATTAATAAAGCTGTGGCTACCTGCTCTGATCCTAGTGGATGAAAAAGCAGGCCTTTTGGCAGACAAGGCCAGGCAAGATTGCAGGCCTAGGCCTTAAAATGGCCACCAGCCACATGGCCAGGCCCAACAACATCACAAAGGCCACCCCCAAAAAACACACTTCCCCAACTCAATCCAATGCCATCCATGCCCTAAATGATGTCTAAATTCAACAGATCACACAGAAAACACTTGATTAATAAAGCTGTGGCTACCTGCTCTGATCCTAGTGGATGAAAAAGCAGGCCTGTTGGCAGACAAGGCCAGGCAAGCTTGCAGGCCTAGGCTTCAAAATGGCCACCAGCCACATGGCCAGGCCCAACAACATCACAAAGGCCACCCCAAAAAACACACTTCCCCAACTCAATCCAATGCCATCCATGCCCTAAATGATGTCTAAATTCAACAGATCACACAGAAAACACTTGATTAATAAAGCTGTGGCTACCTGCTCTGATCCTAGTGGATGAAAAAGCAGGCCTGTTGGCAGACAAGGCCAGGCAAGCTTGCAGGCCTAGGCCTCAAAATGGCCACCAGCCACATGGCCAGGCCCAACAACATCACAAAGGCCACCCCCAAAAAACACACTTCCCCAACTCAATCCAATGCCATCCATGCCCTAAATGATGTCTAAATTCAACAGATCACACAGAAAACACTTGATTAATAAAGCTGTGGCTACCTGCTCTGATCCTAGTGGATGAAAAAGCAGGCCTGTTGGCAGACAAGGCCAGACAAGCTTGCAGGCCTAGGCTTCAAAATGGCCACCAGCCACATGGCCAGGCCCAACAACATCACAAAGGCCACCCCCAAAAAACACACTTCCCCAACTCAATCCAATGCCATCCATGCCCCAAATGATGTCTAAATTCAACAGATCACACAGAAAACACTTGATTAATAAAGCTGTGACTACCTGCTCTGATCCTATTGGATGAAAAAGCAGGCCTGTTGGCAGACAAGGCCAGGCAAGCTTGCAGGCCTAGGCCTCAAAATGGCCACCAGCCACATGGCCAGGCCCAACAACATCACAAAGGCCACCCCCAAAAAACACACTTCCCCAACTCAATCCAATGCCATCCATGCCCTAAATGATGTCTAAATTCAACAGATCACACAGAAAACACTTGATTAATAAAGCTGTGGCTACCTGCTCTGATCCTAGTGGATGAAAAAGCAGGCCTGTTGGCAGACAAGGCTAGGCAAGCTTGCAGGCCTAGGCCTCAAAATGGCCACCAGCCACATGGCCAGGCCCAACAACATCACAAAGGCCACCCCCAAAAACACACTTCCCCAACTCAATCCAATGCCATCCATGCCCTAAATGATGTCTAAATTCAACAGATCACACAGAAAACACTTGATTAATAAAGCTGTGGCTACCTGCTCTGATCCTAGTGGATGAAAAAGCAGGCCTGTTGGCAGACAAGGCCAGGCAAGCTTGCAGGCCTAGGCCTCAAAATGGCCACCAGCCACATGGCCAGGCCCAACAACATCACAAAGGCCACCCCCAAAAAACACACTTCCCCAACTCAATCCAATGCCATCCATGCCCTAAATGATGTCTAAATTCAACAGATCACACAGAAAACACTTGATTAATAAAGCTGTGGCTACCTGCTCTGATCCTAGTGGATGAAAAAGCAGGCCTGTTGGCAGATATGGCCAGGCAAGCTTGCAGGCCTAGGCCTCAAAATGGCCACCAGCCACATGGCCAGGCCCAACAACATCACAAAGGCCACCCCAAAAAACACACTTCCCCAACTCAATCCAATGCCATCCATGCCCTAAATGATGTCTAAATTCAACAGATCACACAGAAAACACTTGATTAATAAAGCTGTGGCTACCTGCTCTGATCCTAGTGGATGAAAAAGCAGGCCTGTTGGCAGACAAGGCCAGGCAAGCTTGCAGGCCTAGGCCTCAAAATGGCCAACAGCCACATGGCCAGGCCCAACAACATCACAAAGGCCACCCCAAAAAACACACTTCCCCAACTCAATCCAATGCCATCCATGCCCTAAATGATGTCTAAATTCAACAGATCACACAGAAAACACTTGATTAATAAAGCTGTGGCTACCTACTCTGATCCTAGTGGATGAAAAAGCAGGCCTGTTGGCAGACAAGGCCAGGCAAGCTTGCAGGCCTAGGCCTCAAAATGGCCACCAGCCACATGGTCAGGCCCAACAACATCACAAAGGCCACCCCCAAAAAACACAGTTCCCCAACTCAATCCAATGCCATCCATGCCCTAAATGATGTCTAAATTCAACAGATCACACAGAAAACACTTGATTAATAAAGCTGTGGCTACCTGCTCTGATCCTAGTGGATGAAAAAGCAGGCCTGTTGGCAGACAAGGCCAGGCAAGCTTGCAGGCCTAGGCCTCAAAATGGCCACCAGCCACATGGCCAGGCCCAACAACATCACAAAGGCCACCCCAAAAAACACACTTCCCCAACTCAATCCAATGCCATCTATGCCCTAAATGATGTCTAAATTCAACAGATCACAAAGAAAACACTTGATTAATAAAGCTGTGGCTACCTGCTCTGATCCTATTGGATGAAAAAGCAGGCCTGTTGGCAGACAAGGCCAGGCAAGCTTGCAGGCCTAGGCCTCAAAATGGCCACCAGCCACATGGCCAGGCCCAACAACATCACAAAGGCCACCCCCAAAAAACACACTTCCCCAACTCAATCCAATGCCATCCATGCCCTAAATGATGTCTAAATTCAACTGATCACACAGAAAACACTTGATTAATACAGCTGTGGATACCTGCTCCGATCCTAGTGGATGAAAAAGCAGGCCTGTTGGCAGACAAGGCCAGGCAAGCTTGCAGGCCTAGGCCTCAAAATGGCCACCAGCCACATGGCCAGGCCCAACAACAGCACAAAGGCCACCCCCAAAAAACACACTTCCACTACTCAATCCAATGCCATCCATGCCCTAAATGATGTCTAAATTCAACAGATCACACAGAAAACACTTGATTAATAAAGCTGTGGCTACCTGCTCTGATCCTAGTGGATGAAAAAGCAGGCCTGTTGGCAGACAAGGCCAGGCAAGATTGCAGGCCTAGGCCTCAAAATGGCCACCAGCCACATGGCCAGGCCCAACAACATCACAAAGGCCACCCCCAAAAAACACACTTCCCCAACTCAATCCAATGCCATCCATGCCCTAAATGATGTCTAAATTCAACAGATCACACAGAAAACACTTGATTAATAAAGCTGTGGCTACCTGCTCTGATCCTAGTGGATGAAAAAGCAGGCCTGTTGGCAGACAAGGCCAGGCAAGCTTGCAGGCCTAGGCTTCAAAATGGCCACCAGCCACATGGCCAGGCCCAACAACATCACAAAGGCCACCCCAAAAAACACACTTCCCCAACTCAATCCAATGCCATCCATGCCCTAAATGATGTCTAAATTCAACAGATCATACAGAAAACACTTGATTAATAAAGCTGTGGCTACCTGCTCTGATCCTAGTGGATGAAAAAGCAGGCCTGTTGGCAGACAAGGCCAGGCAAGCTTGCAGGCCTAGGCCTCAAAATGGCCACCAGCCACATGGCCAGGCCCAACAACATCACAAAGGCCACCCCCAAAAAACACACTTCCCCAACTCAATCCAATGCCATCCATGCCCTAAATGATGTCTAAATTCAACAGATCACACAGAAAACACTTGATTAATAAAGCTGTGGCTACCTGCTCTGATCCTAGTGGATGAAAAAGCAGGCCTGTTGGCAGACAAGGCCAGGCAAGCTTGCAGGCCTAGGCCTCAAAATGGCCACCAGCCACATGGCCAGGCCCAACAACATCACAAAGGCCACCCCCAAAAAACACACTTCCCCAACTCAATCCAATGCCATCCATGCCCTAAATGATGTCTAAATTCAACAGATCACACAGAAAACACTTGATTAATAAAGCTGTGGCTACCTGCTCTGATCCTAGTGGATGAAAAAGCAGGCCTTTTGGCAGACAAGGCCAGGCAAGATTGCAGGCCTAGGCCTTAAAATGGCCACCAGCCACATGGCCAGGCCCAACAACATCACAAAGGCCACCCCCAAAAAACACACTTCCCCAACTCAATCCAATGCCATCCATGCCCTAAATGATGTCTAAATTCAACAGATCACACAGAAAACACCTGATTAATAAAGCTGTGGCTACCTGCTCTGATCCTAGTGGATGAAAAAGCAGGCCTGTTGGCAGACAAGGCCAGGCAAGCTTGCAGGCCTAGGCTTCAAAATGGCCACCAGCCACATGGCCAGGCCCAACAACATCACAAAGGCCACCCCAAAAAACACACTTCCCCAACTCAATCCAATGCCATCCATGCCCTAAATGATGTCTAAATTCAACAGATCACACAGAAAACACTTGATTAATAAAGCTGTGGCTACCTGCTCTGATCCTAGTGGATGAAAAAGCAGGCCTGTTGGCAGACAAGGCCAGGCAAGCTTGCAGGCCTAGGCCTCAAAATGGCCACCAGCCACATGGCCAGGCCCAACAACATCACAAAGGCCACCCCCAAAAAACACACTTCCCCAACTCAATCCAATGCCATCCATGCCCTAAATGATGTCTAAATTCAACAGATCACACAGAAAACACTTGATTAATAAAGCTGTGGCTACCTGCTCTGATCCTAGTGGATGAAAAAGCAGGCCTGTTGGCAGACAAGGCCAGACAAGCTTGCAGGCCTAGGCCTCAAAATGGCCACCAGCCACATGGCTAGGCCCAACAACATCACAAAGGCCACCCCCAAAAAACACACTTCCCCAACTCAATCCAATGCCATCCATGCCCCAAATGATGTCTAAATTCAACAGATCACACAGAAAACACTTGATTAATAAAGCTGTGACTACCTGCTCTGATCCTAGTGGATGAAAAAGCAGGCCTGTTGGCAGACAAGGCCAGGCAAGCTTGCAGGCCTAGGCCTCAAAATGGCCACCAGCCACATGGCCAGGCCCAACAACATCACAAAGGCCACCCCCAAAAAACACACTTCCCCAACTCAATCCAATGCCATCCATGCCCTAAATGATGTCTAAATTCAACAGATCACACAGAAAACACTTGATTAATAAAGCTGTGGCTACCTGCTCTGATCCTAGTGGATGAAAAAGCAGGCCTGTTGGCAGACAAGGCTAGGCAAGCTTGCAGGCCTAGGCCTCAAAATGGCCACCAGCCACATGGCCAGGCCCAACAACATCACAAAGGCCACCCCAAAAAACACACTTCCCCAACTCAATCCAATGCCATCCATGCCCTAAATGATGTCCAAATTCAACAGATCACACAGAAAACACTTGATTAATAAAGCTGTGGCTACCTGCTCTGATCCTAGTGGATGAAAAAGCAGGCCTGTTGGCAGACAAGGCCAGGCAAGCTTGCAGGCCTAGGCCTCAAAATGGCCACCAGCCACATGGCCAGGCCCAACAACATCACAAAGGCCACCCCAAAAAACACACTTCCCCAACTCAATCCAATGCCATCCATGCCCTAAATGATGTCTAAATTCAACAGATCACACAGAAAACACTTGATTAATAAAGCTGTGGCTACCTGCTCTGATCCTAGTGGATGAAAAAGCAGGCCTGTTGGCAGACAAGGCCAGGCAAGCTTGCAGGCCTAGGCCTCAAAATGGCCACCAGCCACATGGCCAGGCCCAACAACATCACAAAGGCCACCCCAAAAAACACACTTCCCCAACTCAATCCAATGCCTTCCATGCCCTAAATGATGTCTAAATTCA
The DNA here is from genome assembly GCF_964204655.1 of Triturus cristatus. NCBI lineage: Eukaryota > Metazoa > Chordata > Amphibia > Caudata > Salamandridae > Triturus > Triturus cristatus. The sequence goes on from NW_028188360.1 coordinate 360,597, forward strand.
ACAGATCACACAGAAAACACTTGATTTATAAAGCTGTGGCTACCTGCTCTGATCCTAGTGGATGAAAAAGCAGGCCTGTTGGCAGACAAGGCCAGGCAAGCTTGCAAGCCTAGGCCTCAAAATGGCCACCAGCCACATGGCCAGGCCCAACAACATCACAAAGGCCACCCCAAAAAACACACTTCCCCAACTCAATCCAATGCCATCCATGCCCTAAATGATGTCTAAATTCAACAGATCACACAGAAAACACTTGATTAATAAAGCTGTGGATACCTTCTCCGATCCTAGTGGATGAAAAAGCAGGCCTGTTGGCAGACAAGGCCAGGCAAGCTTGCAGGCCTAGGCCTCAAAATGGCCACCAGCCACAAGGCCAGGCCCAACAACATCACAAAGGCCACCCCAAAAAACACACTTCCCCAACTCAATCCAATGCCATCCATGCCCTAAATGATGTCTAAATTCAACAGATCACACAGAAAACACTTGATTGATAAAGCTGTGGCTACCTGCTCTGATCCTAGTGGATGAAAAAGCAGGCCTGTTGGCAGACAAGGCCAGGCAAGCTTGCAGGCCTAGGCTTCAAAATGGCCACCAGCCACATGGCCAGGCCCAACAACATCACAAAGGCCACCCCCAGAAAACACACTTCCCCTACTCAATCCAATGCCATCCATGCCCTAAATGATGTCTAAATTCAACAGATCACACAGAAAACACTTGATTAATAAAGCTGTGGATACCTGCTCCGATCCTAGTGGATGAAAAAGCAGGCCTGTTAGCAGACAAGGCCAGGCAAGCTTGCAGGCCTAGGCCTCAAAATGGCCACCAGCCCCATGGCCAGGCCCAACAACATCACAAAGGCCACCCCCAAAAAACACACTTCCCCAACTCAATCCAATGCCATCCATGCCCTAAATGATGTCTAAATTCAACAGATCACACAGAAAACACTTGATTAATAAAGCTGTGGCTACCTGCTCTGATCCTAGTGGATGAAAAAGCAGGCCTGTTGGCAGACAAGGCCAGGCAAGCTTGCAGGCCTAGGCTTCAAAATGGCCACCAGCCACATGGCCAGGCCCAACAACATCACAAAGGCCACCCCAAAAAAATGCACTTCCCCAACTCAATCCAATGCCATCCATGCCCTAAATGATGTCTAACTTCAACAGATCATACAGAAAACACTTGATTAATAAAGCTGTGGCTACCTGCTCTGATCCTAGTGGATGAAAAAGCAGGCCTGTTGGCAGACAAGGCCAGGCAAGCTTGCAGGCCTAGGCCTCAAAATGGCCACCAGCCACATGGCCAGGCCCAACAACATCACAAAGGCCACCCCAAAAAACACACTTCCCCAACTCAATCCAATGCCATCCATGCCCTAAATGATGTCTAAATTCAACAGATCACACAGAAAACACTTGATTAATAAAGCTGTGGCTACCTGCTCTGATCCTAGTGGATGAAAAAGCAGGCCTGTTGGCAGACAAGGCCAGGCAAGCTTGCAAGCCTAGGCCTCAAAATGGCCACCAGCCACATGGCCAGGCCCAACAACATCACAAAGGCCACCCCAAAAAACACACTTCCCCAACTCAATCCAATGCCATCCATGCCCTAAATGATGTCTAAATTCAACAGATCACACAGAAAACACTTGATTAATAAAGCTGTGGATACCTTCTCCGATCCTAGTGGATGAAAAAGCAGGCCTGTTGGCAGACAAGGCCAGGCAAGCTTGCAGGCCTAGGCCTCAAAATGGCCACCAGCCACAAGGCCAGGCCCAACAACATCACAAAGGCCACCCCAAAAAACACACTTCCCCAACTCAATCCAATGCCATCCATGCCCTAAATGATGTCTAAATTCAACAGATCACACAGAAAACACTTGATTGATAAAGCTGTGGCTACCTGCTCTGATCCTAGTGGATGAAAAAGCAGGCCTGTTGGCAGACAAGGCCAGGCAAGCTTGCAGGCCTAGGCGTCAAAATGGCCACCAGCCACATGGCCAGGCCCAACAACATCACAAAGGCCACCCCAGAAAACACACTTCCCCTACTCAATCCAATGCCATCCATGCCCTAAATGATGTCTAAATTCAACAGATCACACAGAAAACACTTGATTAATAAAGCTGTGGATACCTGCTCCGATCCTAGTGGATGAAAAAGCAGGCCTGTTAGCAGACAAGGCCAGGCAAGCTTGCAGGCCTAGGCCTCAAAATGGCCACCAGCCCCATGGCCAGGCCCAACAACATCACAAAGGCCACCCCCAAAAAACACACTTCCCCAACTCAATCCAATGCCATCCATGCCCTAAATGATGTCTAAATTCAACAGATCACACAGAAAACACTTGATTAATAAAGCTGTGGCTACCTGCTCTGATCCTAGTGGATGAAAAAGCAGGCCTGTTGGCAGACAAGGCCAGGCAAGCTTGCAGGCCTAGGCTTCAAAATGGCCACCAGCCACATGGCCAGGCCCAACAACATCACAAAGGCCACCCCAAAAAACACACTTCCCCAACTCAATCCAATGCCATCCATGCCCTAAATGATGTCTAAATTCAACAGATCACACAGAAAACACTTGATTAATAAAGCTGTGGCTACCTGCTCTGATCCTAGTGGATGAAAAAGCAGGCCTGTTGGCAGACAAGGCCAGGCAAGCTTGCAGGCCTAGGCCTCAAAATGGCCACCAGCCACATGGCCAGGCCCAACAACATCACAAAGGCCACCCCCAAAAAACACACTTCCCCAACTCAATCCAATGCCATCCATGCCCTAAATGATGTCTAAATTCAACAGATCACACAGAAAACACTTGATTAATAAAGCTGTGGCTACCTGCTCTGATTCTAGTGGATGAAAAAGCAGGCCTGTTGGCAGACAAGGCCAGACAAGCTTGCAGGCCTAGGCCTCAAAATGGCCACCAGCCACATGGCCAGGCCCAACAACATCACAAAGGCCACCCCCAAAAAACACACTTCCCCAACTCAATCCAATGCCATCCATGCCCCAAATGATGTCTAAATTCAACAGATCACACAGAAAACACTTGATTAATAAAGCTGTGACTACCTGCTCTGATCCTAGTGGATGAAAAAGCAGGCCTGTTGGCAGACAAGGCCAGGCAAGCTTGCAGGCCTAGGCCTCAAAATGGCCACCAGCCACATGGCCAGGCCCAACAACATCACAAAGGCCACCCCCAAAAAACACACTTCCCCAACTCAATCCAATGCCATCCATGCCCTAAATGATGTCTAAATTCAACAGATCACACAGAAAACACTTGATTAATAAAGCTGTGGCTACCTGCTCTGATCCTAGTGGATGAAAAAGCAGGCCTGTTGGCAGACAAGGCTAGGCAAGCTTGCAGGCCTAGGCCTCAAAATGGCCACCAGCCACATGGCCAGGCCCAACAACATCACAAAGGCCACCCCCAAAAAACACACTTCCCCAACTCAATCCAATGCCATCCATGCCCTAAATGATGTCCAAATTCAACAGATCACACAGAAAACACTTGATTAATAAAGCTGTGGCTACCTGCTCTGATCCTAGTGGATGAAAAAGCAGGCCTGTTGGCAGACAAGGCCAGGCAAGCTTGCAGGCCTAGGCCTCAAAATGGCCACCAGCCACATGGCCAGGCCCAACAACATCACAAAGGCCACCCCAAAAAACACACTTCCCCAACTCAATCCAATGCCATCCATGCCCTAAATGATGTCTAAATTCAACAGATCACACAGAAAACACTTGATTAATAAAGCTGTGGCTACCTGCTCTGATCCTAGTGGATGAAAAAGCAGGCCTGTTGGCAGACAAGGCCAGGCAAGCTTGCAGGCCTAGGCCTCAAAATGGCCACCAGCCACATGGCCAGGCCCAACAACATCACAAAGGCCACCCCAAAAAACACACTTCCCCAACTCAATCCAATGCCATCCATGCCCTAAATGATGTCTAAATTCAACAGATCACACAGAAAACACTTGATTTATAAAGCTGTGGCTACCTGCTCTGATCCTAGTGGATGAAAAAGCAGGCCTGTTGGCAGACAAGGCCAGGCAAGCTTGCAAGCCTAGGCCTCAAAATGGCCACCAGCCACATGGCCAGGCCCAACAACATCACAAAGGCCACCCCAAAAAACACACTTCCCCAACTCAATCCAATGCCATCCATGCCCTAAATGATGTCTAAATTCAACAGATCACACAGAAAACACTTGATTAATAAAGCTGTGGATACCTTCTCCGATCCTAGTGGATGAAAAAGCAGGCCTGTTGGCAGACAAGGCCAGGCAAGCTTGCAGGCCTAGGCCTCAAAATGGCCACCAGCCACAAGGCCAGGCCCAACAACATCACAAAGGCCACCCCAAAAAACACACTTCCCCAACTCAATCCAATGCCATCCATGCCCTAAATGATGTCTAAATTCAACAGATCACACAGAAAACACTTGATTGATAAAGCTGTGGCTACCTGCTCTGATCCTAGTGGATGAAAAAGCAGGCCTGTTGGCAGACAAGGCCAGGCAAGCTTGCAGGCCTAGGCTTCAAAATGGCCACCAGCCACATGGCCAGGCCCAACAACATCACAAAGGCCACCCCCAAAAAACACACTTCCCCAACTCAATCCAATGCCATCCATGCCCTAAATGATGTCTAAATTCAACAGATCACACAGAAAACACTTGATTAATAAAGCTGTGGCTACCTGCTCTGATCCTAGTGGATGAAAAAGCAGGCCTGTTGGCAGACAAGGCCAGACAAGCTTGCAGGCCTAGGCCTCAAAATGGCCACCAGCCACATGGCCAGGCCCAACAACATCACAAAGGCCACCCCCAAAAAACACACTTCCCCAACTCAATCCAATGCCATCCATGCCCCAAATGATGTCTAAATTCAACAGATCACACAGAAAACACTTGATTAATAAAGCTGTGACTACCTGCTCTGATCCTAGTGGATGAAAAAGCAGGCCTGTTGGCAGACAAGGCCAGGCAAGCTTGCAGGCCTAGGCCTCAAAATGGCCACCAGCCACATGGCCAGGCCCAACAACATCACAAAGGCCACCCCCAAAAAACACACTTCCCCAACTCAATCCAATGCCATCCATGCCCTAAATGATGTCTAAATTCAACAGATCACACAGAAAACACTTGATTAATAAAGCTGTGGCTACCTGCTCTGATCCTAGTGGATGAAAAAGCAGGCCTGTTGGCAGACAAGGCTAGGCAAGCTTGCAGGCCTAGGCCTCAAAATGGCCACCAGCCACATGGCCAGGCCCAACAACATCACAAAGGCCACCCCCAAAAAACACACTTCCCCAACTCAATCCAATGCCATCCATGCCCTAAATGATGTCCAAATTCAACAGATCACACAGAAAACACTTGATTAATAAAGCTGTGGCTACCTGCTCTGATCCTAGTGGATGAAAAAGCAGGCCTGTTGGCAGACAAGGCCAGGCAAGCTTGCAGGCCTAGGCCTCAAAATGGCCACCAGCCACATGGCCAGGCCCAACAACATCACAAAGGCCACCCCAAAAAACACACTTCCCCAACTCAATCCAATGCCATCCATGCCCTAAATGATGTCTAAATTCAACAGATCACACAGAAAACACTTGATTAATAAAGCTGTGGCTACCTGCTCTGATCCTAGTGGATGAAAAAGCAGGCCTGTTGGCAGACAAGGCCAGGCAAGCTTGCAGGCCTAGGCCTCAAAATGGCCACCAGCCACATGGCCAGGCCCAACAACATCACAAAGGCCACCCCAAAAAACACACTTCCCCAACTCAATCCAATGCCATCCATGCCCTAAATGATGTCTAAATTCAACAGATCACACAGAAAACACTTGATTTATAAAGCTGTGGCTACCTGCTCTGATCCTAGTGGATGAAAAAGCAGGCCTGTTGGCAGACAAGGCCAGGCAAGCTTGCAAGCCTAGGCCTCAAAATGGCCACCAGCCACATGGCCAGGCCCAACAACATCACAAAGGCCACCCCAAAAAACACACTTCCCCAACTCAATCCAATGCCATCCATGCCCTAAATGATGTCTAAATTCAACAGATCACACAGAAAACACTTGATTAATAAAGCTGTGGATACCTTCTCCGATCCTAGTGGATGAAAAAGCAGGCCTGTTGGCAGACAAGGCCAGGCAAGCTTGCAGGCCTAGGCCTCAAAATGGCCACCAGCCACAAGGCCAGGCCCAACAACATCACAAAGGCCACCCCAAAAAACACACTTCCCCAACTCAATCCAATGCCATCCATGCCCTAAATGATGTCTAAATTCAACAGATCACACAGAAAACACTTGATTGATAAAGCTGTGGCTACCTGCTCTGATCCTAGTGGATGAAAAAGCAGGCCTGTTGGCAGACAAGGCCAGGCAAGCTTGCAGGCCTAGGCTTCAAAATGGCCACCAGCCACATGGCCAGGCCCAACAACATCACAAAGGCCACCCCCAGAAAACACACTTCCCCTACTCAATCCAATGCCATCCATGCCCTAAATGATGTCTAAATTCAACAGATCACACAGAAAACACTTGATTAATAAAGCTGTGGATACCTGCTCCGATCCTAGTGGATGAAAAAGCAGGCCTGTTAGCAGACAAGGCCAGGCAAGCTTGCAGGCCTAGGCCTCAAAATGGCCACCAGCCCCATGGCCAGGCCCAACAACATCACAAAGGCCACCCCCAAAAAACACACTTCCCCAACTCAATCCAATGCCATCCATGCCCTAAATGATGTCTAAATTCAACAGATCACACAGAAAACACTTGATTAATAAAGCTGTGGCTACCTGCTCTGATCCTAGTGGATGAAAAAGCAGGCCTGTTGGCAGACAAGGCCAGGCAAGCTTGCAGGCCTAGGCTTCAAAATGGCCACCAGCCACATGGCCAGGCCCAACAACATCACAAAGGCCACCCCAAAAAACGCACTTCCCCAACTCAATCCAATGCCATCCATGCCCTAAATGATGTCTAACTTCAACAGATCATACAGAAAACACTTGATTAATAAAGCTGTGGCTACCTGCTCTGATCCTAGTGGATGAAAAAGCAGGCCTGTTGGCAGACAAGGCCAGGCAAGCTTGCAGGCCTAGGCCTCAAAATGGCCACCAGCCACATGGCCAGGCCCAACAACATCACAAAGGCCACCCCAAAAAACACACTTCCCCAACTCAATCCAATGCCATCCATGCCCTAAATGATGTCTAAATTCAACAGATCACACAGAAAACACTTGATTTATAAAGCTGTGGCTACCTGCTCTGATCCTAGTGGATGAAAAAGCAGGCCTGTTGGCAGACAAGGCCAGGCAAGCTTGCAGGCCTAGGCCTCAAAATGGCCACCAGCCACAAGGCCAGGCCCAACAACATCACAAAGGCCACCCCAAAAAACACACTTCCCCAACTCAATCCAATGCCATCCATGCCCTAAATGATGTCTAAATTCAACAGATCACACAGAAAACACTTGATTAATAAAGCTGTGGCTACCTGCTCTGATCCTAGTGGATGAAAAAGCAGGCCTGTTGGCAGACAAGGCCAGGCAAGCTTGCAGGCCTAGGCCTCAAAATGGCCACCAGCCACATGGCCAGGCCCAACAACATCACAAAGGCCACCTCCAAAAAACACACTTCCCCAACTCAATCCAATGCCATCCATGAACTAAATGATGTCTAAATTCAACAGATCACACAGAAAAACCTTGATTAATAAAGCTGTGGCTACCTGCTCTGATAATAGTGGATGAAAAAGCAGGCCTGTTGGCAGACAAGGCCAGGCAAGCTTGCAGGCCTAGGCCTCAAAATGGCCACCAGCCTCATGGCCAGGCCCAACAACATCACAAAGGCCACCCCAAAAAACACACTTCCCCAACTCAATCCAATGCCATCCATGCCCTAAATGATGTCTAAATTCAACAGATCACACAGAAAACACTTGATTAATAAAGCTGTGGCTACCTGCTCTGATCCTAGTGGATGAAAAAGCAGGCCTGTTGGCAGACAAGGCCAGGCAAGCTTGCAGGCCTAGGCCTCAAAATGGCCACCAGCCACATGGCCAGGACCAACAACATCACAAAGGCCACCCCCAAAAAACACACTTCCCCAACTCAATCCAATGCCATCCATGCCCTAAATGATGTCTAAATTCAACAGATCACACAGAAAACACTTGATTAATAAAGCTGTGGATACCTTCTCCGATCCTAGTGGATGAAAAAGCAGGCCTGTTGGCAGACAAGGCCAGGCAAGCTTGCAGGCCTAGGCCTCAAAATGGCCACCAGCCACATGGCCAGGCCCAACAACATCACAAAGGCCACCCCCAAAATACACACTTCCCCTACTCAATCCAATGCCATCCATGCCCTAAATGATGTCTAAATTCAACAGATCCCACAGAAAACACTTGATTAATAAAGCTGTGGCTACCTGCTCTGATCCTAGTGGATGAAAAAGCAGGCCTGTTGGCAGACAAGGCCAGGCAAGATTACAGGCCTAGGCCTCAAAATGGCCACCAGCCACATGGCCAGGCCCAACAACATCACAAAGGCCACCCCCAAAAAACACACTTCCCCAACTCAATCCAATGCCATCCATGCCCTAAATGATGTCTAAATTCAACAGATCACACAGAAAACACTTGATTGATAAAGCTGTGGCTACCTGCTCTGATCCTAGTGGATGAAAAAGCAGGCCTGTTGGCAGACAAGGCCAGGCAAGCTTGCAGGCCTAGGCCTCAAAATGGCCACCAGCCACAAGGCCAGGCCCAACAACATCACAAAGGCCACCCCAAAAAACACACTTCCCCAACTCAATCCAATGCCATCCATGCCCTAAATGATGTCTAAATTCAACAGATCACACAGAAAACACTTGATTAATAAAGCTGTGGCTACCTGCTCTGATCCTAGTGGATGAAAAAGCAGGCCTGTTGTCAGACAAGGCCAGGCAAGCTTGCAGGCCTAGGCCTCAAAATGGCCACCAGCCACATGGCCAGGCCCAACAACATCACAAAGGCCACCCCCAAAAAACACACTTCCCCAACTCAATCCAATGCCATCCATGCCCTAAATGATGTCTAAATTCAACAGATCACACAGAAAAACCTTGATTAATAAAGCTGTGGCTACCTACTCTGATCCTAGTGGATGAAAAAGCAGGCCTGTTGGCAGACAAGGCCAGGCAAGCTTGCAGGCCTAGGCCTCAAAATGGCCACCAGCCTCATGGCCAGGCCCAACAACATCACAAAGGCCACCCCAAAAAACACACTTCCCCAACTCAATCCAATGCCATCCATGCCCTAAATGATGTCTAAATTCAACAGATCACACAGAAAACACTTGATTAATAAAGCTGTGGCTACCTGCTCTGATCCTTGTGGATGAAAAAGCAGGCCTGTTGGCAGACAAGGCCAGGCAAGCTTGCAGGCCTAGGCCTCAAAATGGCCACCAGCCACATGGCCCGGCCCAACAACATCACAAAGGCCACCCCCAAAAAACACACTTCCCCAACTCAATCCAATGCCATCCATGCCCTAAATGATGTCTAAATTCAACAGATCACACAGAAAACACTTGATTAATAAAGCTGTGGATACCTTCTCCGATCCTAGTGGATGAAAAAGCAGGCCTGTTGGCAGACAAGCCCAGGCAAGCTTGCAGGCCTAGGCCTCAAAATGGCCACCAGCCACATGGCCAGGCCCAACAACATCACAAAGGCCACCCCCAAAAAACACACTTCCCCTACTCAATCCAATGCCATCCATGCCCTAAATGATGTCTAAATTCAACAGATCACACAGAAAACACTTGATTAATAAAGCTGTGGCTACCTGCTCTGATCCTAGTGGATGAAAAAGCAGGCCTGTTGGCAGACAAGGCCAGGCAAGATTGCAGGCCTAGGCCTCAAAATGGCCACCAGCCACATGGCCAGGCCCAACAACATCACAAAGGCCACCCCCAAAAAACACACTTCCCCAACTCAATCCAATGCCATCCATGCCCTAAATGATGTCTAAATTCAACAGATCACACAGAAAACACTTGATTGATAAAGCTGTGGCTACCTGCTCTGATCCTAGTGGATGAAAAAGCAGGCCTGTTGGCAGACAAGGCCAGGCAAGCTTGCAGGCCTAGGCTTCAAAATGGCCACCAGCCACATGGCCAGGCCCAACAACATCACAAAGGCCACCCCCAGAAAACACACTTCCCCTACTCAATCCAATGCCATCCATGCCCTAAATGATGTCTAAATTCAACAGATCACACAGAAAACACTTGATTAATAAAGCTGTGGATACCTGCTCCGATCCTAGTGGATGAAAAAGCAGGCCTGTTAGCAGACAAGGCCAGGCAAGCTTGCAGGCCTAGGCCTCAAAATGGCCACCATCCCCATGGCCAGGCCCAACAACATCACAAAGGCCACCCCCAAAAAACACACTTCCCCAACTCAATCCAATGCCATCCATGCCCTAAATGATGTCTAAATTCAACAGATCTCACAGAAAACACTTGATTAATAAAGCTGTGGCTACCTGCTCTGATCCTAGTGGATGAAAAAGCAGGCCTGTTGGCAGACAAGGCCAGGCAAGCTTGCAGGCCTAGGCTTCAAAATGGCCACCAGCCACATGGCCAGGCCCAACAACATCACAAAGGCCACCTCAAAAAACGCACTTCCCCAACTCAATCCAATGCCATCCATGCCCTAAATGATGTCTAAATTCAACAGATCATACAGAAAACACTTGATTAATAAAGCTGTGGCTACCTGCTCTGATCCTAGTGGATGAAAAAGCAGGCCTGTTGGCAGACAAGGCCAGGCAAGCTTGCAGGCCTAGGCCTCAAAATGGCCACCAGCCACATGGCCAGGCCCAACAACATCACAAAGGCCACCCCAAAAAACACACTTCCCCAACTCAATCCAATGCCATCCATGCCCTAAATGATGTCTAAATTCAACAGATCACACAGAAAACACTTGATTTATAAAGCTGTGGCTACCTGCTCTGATCCTAGTGGATGAAAAAGCAGGCCTGTTGGCAGACAAGGCCAGGCAAGCTTGCAGGCCTAGGCCTCAAAATGGCCACCAGCCACAAGGCCAGGCCCAACAACATTACAAAGGCCACCCCAAAAAACACACTTCCCCAACTCAATCCAATGCCATCCATGCCCTAAATGATGTCTAAATTCAACAGATCACACAGAAAACACTTGATTAATAAAGCTGTGGCTACCTGCTCTGATCCTAGTGGATGAAAAAGCAGGCCTGTTGGCAGACAAGGCCAGGCAAGATTGCAGGCCTAGGCCTCAAAATGGCCACCAGCCACATGGCCAGGCCCAACAACATCACAAAGGCCACCCCCAAAAAACACACTTCCCCAACTCAATCCAATGCCATCCATGCCCTAAATGATGTCTAAATTCAACAGATCACACAGAAAACACTTGATTGATAAAGCTGTGGCTACCTGCTCTGATCCTAGTGGATGAAAAAGCAGGCCTGTTGGCAGACAAGGCCAGGCAAGCTTGCAGGCCTAGGCTTCAAAATGGCCACCAGCCACATGGCCAGGCCCAACAACATCACAAAGGCCACCCCCAGAAAACACACTTCCCCTACTCAATCCAATGCCATCCATGCCCTAAATGATGTCTAAATTCAACAGATCACACAGAAAACACTTGATTAATAAAGCTGTGGATACCTGCTCCGATCCTAGTGGATGAAAAAGCAGGCCTGTTAGCAGACAGGGCCAGGCAAGCTTGCAGGCCTAGGCCTCAAAATGGCCACCAGCCACATGGCCAGGCCCAACAACATCACAAAGGCCACCCCAAAAAACACACTTCCCCAACTCAATCCAATGCCATCCATGCCCTAAATGATGTCTAAATTCAACAGATCACACAGAAAACACTTGATTAATAAAGCTGTGGCTACCTGCTCTGATCCTAGTGGATGAAAAAGCAGGCCTGTTGGCAGACAAGGCCAGGCAAGCTTGCAGGCCTAGGCCTCAAAATGGCCACCAGCCACATGGCCAGGCCCAACAACATCACAAAGGCCACCCCAAAAAACGCACTTCCCCAACTCAATCCAATGCCATCCATGCCCTAAATGATGTCTAACTTCAACAGATCATACAGAAAACACTTGATTAATAAAGCTGTGGCTACCTGCTCTGATCCTAGTGGATGAAAAAGCAGGCCTGTTGGCAGACAAGGCCAGGCAAGCTTGCAGGCCTAGGCCTCAAAATGGCCACCAGCCACATGGCCAGGCCCAACAACATCACAAAGGCCACCCCAAAAAACACACTTCCCCAACTCAATCCAATACCATCCATGCCCTAAATGATGTCTAAATTCAACAGATCACACAGAAAACACTTGATTTATAAAGCTGTGGCTACCTGCTCTGATCCTAGTGGATGAAAAAGCAGGCCTGTTGGCAGACAAGGCCAGGCAAGCTTGCAGGCCTAGGCCTCAAAATGGCCACCAGCCACAAGGCCAGGCCCAACAACATCACAAAGGCCACCCCAAAAAACACACTTCCCCAACTCAATCCAATGCCATCCATGCCCTAAATGATGTCTAAATTCAACAGATCACACAGAAAACACTTGATTAATAAAGCTGTGGCTACCTGCTCTGATCCTAGTGGATGAAAAAGCAGGCCTGTTGGCAGACAAGGCCAGGCAAGCTTGCAGGCCTAGGCCTCAAAATGGCCACCAGCCACATGGCCAGGCCCAACAACATCACAAAGGCCACCTCCAAAAAACACACTTCCCCAACTCAATCCAATGCCATCCATGCCCTAAATGATGTCTAAATTCAACAGATCACACAGAAAAACCTTGATTAATAAAGCTGTGGCTACCTGCTCTGATAATAGTGGATGAAAAAGCAGGCCTGTTGGCAGACAAGGCCAGGCAAGCTTGCAGGCCTAGGCCTCAAAATGGCCACCAGCCTCATGGCCAGGCCCAACAACATCACAAAGGCCACCCCAAAAAACACACTTCCCCAACTCAATCCAATGCCATCCATGCCCTAAATGATGTCTAAATTCAACAGATCACACAGAAAACACTTGATTAATAAAGCTGTGGCTACCTGCTCTGATCCTAGTGGATGAAAAAGCAGGCCTGTTGGCAGACAAGGCCAGGCAAGCTTGCAGGCCTAGGCCTCAAAATGGCCACCAGCCACATGGCCAGGCCCAACAACATCACAAAGGCCACCCCAAAAAACACACTTCCCCTACTCAATCCAATGCCATCCATGCCCTAAATGATGTCTAAATTCAACAGATCACACAGAAAACACTTGATTAATAAAGCTGTGGCTACCTACTCTGATCCTAGTGGATGAAAAAGCAGGCCTGTTGGCAGACAAGGCCAGGCAAGCTTGCAGGCCTAGGCCTCAAAATGGCCACCAGCCACATGGTCAGGCCCAACAACATCACAAAGGCCACCCCCAAAAAACACAGTTCCCCAACTCAATCCAATGCCATCCATGCCCTAAATGATGTCTAAATTCAACAGATCACACAGAAAACACTTGATTAATAAAGCTGTGGCTACCTGCTCTGATCCTAGTGGATGAAAAAGCAGGCCTGTTGGCAGACAAGGCCAGGCAAGCTTGCAGGCCTAGGCTTCAAAATGGCCACCAGCCACATGGCCAGGCCCAACAACATCACAAAGGCCACCCCAAAAAACGCACTTCCCCAACTCAATCCAATGCCATCCATGCCCTAAATGATGTCTAACTTCAACAGATCATACAGAAAACACTTGATTAATAAAGCTGTGGCTACCTGCTCTGATCCTAGTGGATAAAAAAGCAGGCCTGTTGGCAGACAAGGCCAGGCAAGCTTGCAGGCCTAGGCCTCAAAATGGCCACCAGCCACATGGCCAGGCCCAACAACATCACAAAGGCCACCCCAAAAAACACACTTCCCCAACTCAATCCAATGCCATCCATGCCCTAAATGATGTCTAAATTCAACAGATCACACAGAAAACACTTGATTTATAAAGCTGTGGCTACCTGCTCTGATCCTAGTGGATGAAAAAGCAGGCCTGTTGGCAGACAAGGCCAGGCAAGCTTGCAGGCCTAGGCCTCAAAATGGCCACCAGCCACAAGGCCAGGCCCAACAACATCACAAAGGCCACCCCAAAAAACACACTTCCCCAACTCAATCCAATGCCATCCATGCCCTAAATGATGTCTAAATTCAACAGATCACACAGAAAACACTTGATTAATAAAGCTGTGGCTACCGGCTCTGATCCTAGTGGATGAAAAAGCAGGCCTGTTGGCAGACAAGGCCAGGCAAGCTTGCAGGCCTAGGCCTCAAAATGGCCACCAGCCACATGGCCAGGCCCAACAACATCACAAAGGCCACCTCCAAAAAACACACTTCCCCAACTCAATCCAATGCCATCCATGCCCTAAATGATGTCTAAATTCAACAGATCACACAGAAAAACCTTGATTAATAAAGCTGTGGCTACCTGCTCTGATAATAGTGGATGAAAAAGCAGGCCTGTTGGCAGACAAGGCCAGGCAAGCTTGCAGGCCTAGGCCTCAAAATGGCCACCAGCCTCATGGCCAGGCCCAACAACATCACAAAGGCCACCCCAAAAAACACACTTCCCCAACTCAATCCAATGCCATCCATGCCCTAAATGATGTCTAAATTCAACAGATCACACAGAAAACACTTGATTAATAAAGCTGTGGCTACCTGCTCTGATCCTTGTGGATGAAAAAGCAGGCCTGTTGGCAGACAAGGCCAGGCAAGCTTGCAGGCCTAGGCCTCAAAATGGCCACCAGCCACATGGCCCGGCCCAACAACATCACAAAGGCCACCCCCAAAAAACACACTTCCCCAACTCAATCCAATGCCATCCATGCCCTAAATGATGTCTAAATTCAACAGATCACACAGAAAACACTTGATTAATAAAGCTGTGGATACCTTCTCCGATCCTAGTGGATGAAAAAGCAGGCCTGTTGGCAGACAAGCCCAGGCAAGCTTGCAGGCCTAGGCCTCAAAATGGCCACCAGCCACATGGCCAGGCCCAACAACATCACAAAGGCCACCCCCAAAAAACACACTTCCCCTACTCAATCCAATGCCATCCATGCCCTAAATGATGTCTAAATTCAACAGATCACACAGAAAACACTTGATTAATAAAGCTGTGGCTACCTGCTCTGATCCTAGTGGATGAAAAAGCAGGCCTGTTGGCAGACAAGGCCAGGCAAGATTGCAGGCCTAGGCCTCAAAATGGCCACCAGCCACATGGCCAGGCCCAACAACATCACAAAGGCCACCCCCAAAAAACACACTTCCCCAACTCAATCCAATGCCATCCATGCCCTAAATGATGTCTAAATTCAACAGATCACACAGAAAACACTTGATTGATAAAGCTGTGGCTACCTGCTCTGATCCTAGTGGATGAAAAAGCAGGCCTGTTGGCAGACAAGGCCAGGCAAGCTTGCAGGCCTAGGCTTCAAAATGGCCACCAGCCACATGGCCAGGCCCAACAACATCACAAAGGCCACCCCCAGAAAACACACTTCCCCTACTCAATCCAATGCCATCCATGCCCTAAATGATGTCTAAATTCAACAGATCACACAGAAAACACTTGATTAATAAAGCTGTGGATACCTGCTCCGATCCTAGTGGATGAAAAAGCAGGCCTGTTAGCAGACAAGGCCAGGCAAGCTTGCAGGCCTAGGCCTCAAAATGGCCACCATCCCCATGGCCAGGCCCAACAACATCACAAAGGCCACCCCCAAAAAACACACTTCCCCAACTCAATCCAATGCCATCCATGCCCTAAATGATGTCTAAATTCAACAGATCACACAGAAAACACTTGATTAATAAAGCTGTGGCTACCTGCTCTGATCCTAGTGGATGAAAAAGCAGGCCTGTTGGCAGACAAGGCCAGGCAAGCTTGCAGGCCTAGGCTTCAAAATGGCCACCAGCCACATGGCCAGGCCCAACAACATCACAAAGGCCACCTCCAAAAAACACACTTCCCCAACTCAATCCAATGCCATCCATGCCCTAAATGATGTCTAAATTCAACAGATCACACAGAAAAACCTTGATTAATAAAGCTGTGGCTACCTGCTCTGATAATAGTGGATGAAAAAGCAGGCCTGTTGGCAGACAAGGCCAGGCAAGCTTGCAGGCCTAGGCCTCAAAATGGCCACCAGCCTCATGGCCAGGCCCAACAACATCACAAAGGCCACCCCAAAAAACACACTTCCCCAACTCAATCCAATGCCATCCATGCCCTAAATGATGTCTAAATTCAACAGATCACACAGAAAACACTTGATTAATAAAGCTGTGGCTACCTGCTCTGATCCTAGTGGATGAAAAAGCAGGCCTGTTGGCAGACAAGGCCAGGCAAGCTTGCAGGCCTAGGCCTCAAAATGGCCACCAGCCACATGGCCAGGACCAACAACATCACAAAGGCCACCCCCAAAAAACACACTTCCCCAACTCAATCCAATGCCATCCATGCCCTAAATGATGTCTAAATTCAACAGATCACACAGAAAACACTTGATTAATAAAGCTGTGGATACCTTCTCCGATCCTAGTGGATGAAAAAGCAGGCCTGTTGGCAGACAAGGCCAGGCAAGCTTGCAGGCCTAGGCCTCAAAATGGCCACCAGCCACATGGCCAGGCCCAACAACATCACAAAGGCCACCCCCAAAAAACACACTTCCCCTACTCAATCCAATGCCATCCATGCCCTAAATGATGTCTAAATTCAACAGATCCCACAGAAAACACTTGATTAATAAAGCTGTGGCTACCTGCTCTGATCCTAGTGGATGAAAAAGCAGGCCTGTTGGCAGACAAGGCCAGGCAAGATTGCAGGCCTAGGCCTCAAAATGGCCACCAGCCACATGGCCAGGCCCAACAACATCACAAAGGCCACCCCCAAAAAACACACTTCCCCAACTCAATCCAATGCCATCCATGCCCTAAATGATGTCTAAATTCAACAGATCACACAGAAAACACTTGATTGATAAAGCTGTGGCTACCTGCTCTGATCCTAGTGGATGAGAAAGCAGGCCTGTTGGCAGACAAGGCCAGGCAAGCTTGCAGGCCTAGGCTTCAAAATGGCCACCAGCCACATGGCCAGGCCCAACAACATCACAAAGGCCACCCCCAGAAAACACACTTCCCCTACTCAATCCAATGCCATCCATGCCCTAAATGATGTCTAAATTCAACAGATCACACAGAAAACACTTGATTAATAAAGCTGTGGATACCTGCTCCGATCCTAGTGGATGAAAAAGCAGGCCTGTTAGCAGACAAGGCCAGGCAAGCTTGCAGGCCTAGGCCTCAAAATGGCCACCAGCCACATGGCCAGGCCCAACAACATCACAAAGGCCACCCCCAAAAAACACACTTCCCCTACTCAATCCAATGCCATCCATGCCCTAAATGATGTCTAAATTCAACAGATCACACAGAAAACACTTGATTAATAAAGCTGTGGCTACCTGCTCTGATCCTAGTGGATGAAAAAGCAGGCCTGTTGGCAGACAAGGCCAGGCAAGATTGCAGGCCTAGGCCTCAAAATGGCCACCAGCCACATGGCCAGGCCCAACAACATCACAAAGGCCACCCCCAAAAAACACACTTCCCCAACTCAATCCAATGCCATCCATGCCCTAAATGATGTCTAAATTCAACAGATCACACAGAAAACACTTGATTGATAAAGCTGTGGCTACCTGCTCTGATCCTAGTGGATGAAAAAGCAGGCCTGTTGGCAGACAAGGCCAGGCAAGCTTGCAGGCCTAGGCTTCAAAATGGCCACCAGCCACATGGCCAGGCCCAACAACATCACAAAGGCCACCCCCAGAAAACACACTTCCCCTACTCAATCCAATGCCATCCATGCCCTAAATGATGTCTAAATTCAACAGATCACACAGAAAACACTTGATTAATAAAGCTGTGGATACCTGCTCCGATCCTAGTGGATGAAAAAGCAGGCCTGTTAGCAGACAAGGCCAGGCAAGCTTGCAGGCCTAGGCCTCAAAATGGCCACCATCCCCATGGCCAGGCCCAACAACATCACAAAGGCCACCCCCAAAAAACACACTTCCCCAACTCAATCCAATGCCATCCATGCCCTAAATGATGTCTAAATTCAACAGATCACACAGAAAACACTTGATTAATAAAGCTGTGGCTACCTGCTCTGATCCTAGTGGATGAAAAAGCAGGCCTGTTGGCAGACAAGGCCAGGCAAGCTTGCAGGCCTAGGCTTCAAAATGGCCACCAGCCACATGGCCAGGCCCAACAACATCACAAAGGCCACCTCAAAAAACGCACTTCCCCAACTCAATCCAATGCCATCCATGCCCTAAATGATGTCTAAATTCAACAGATCATACAGAAAACACTTGATTAATAAAGCTGTGGCTACCTGCTCTGATCCTAGTGGATGAAAAAGCAGGCCTGTTGGCAGACAAGGCCAGGCAAGCTTGCAGGCCTAGGCCTCAAAATGGCCACCAGCCACATGGCCAGGCCCAACAACATCACAAAGGCCACCCCAAAAAACACACTTCCCCAACTCAATCCAATGCCATCCATGCCCTAAATGATGTCTAAATTCAACAGATCACACAGAAAACACTTGATTTATAAAGCTGTGGCTACCTGCTCTGATCCTAGTGGATGAAAAAGCAGGCCTGTTGGCAGACAAGGCCAGGCAAGCTTGCAGGCCTAGGCCTCAAAATGGCCACCAGCCACAAGGCCAGGCCCAACAACATCACAAAGGCCACCCCAAAAAAC
Source organism: Triturus cristatus (assembly GCF_964204655.1). Taxonomy (NCBI): domain Eukaryota; kingdom Metazoa; phylum Chordata; class Amphibia; order Caudata; family Salamandridae; genus Triturus; species Triturus cristatus. Next base: position 379,458 of record NW_028188360.1, read on the forward strand.
ACACTTCCCCAACTCAATCCAATGCCATCCATGCCCTAAATGATGTCTAAATTCAACAGATCACACAGAAAACACTTGATTAATAAAGCTGTGGCTACCTGCTCTGATCCTAGTGGATGAAAAAGCAGGCCTGTTGGCAGACAAGGCCAGGCAAGATTGCAGGCCTAGGCCTCAAAATGGCCACCAGCCACATGGCCAGGCCCAACAACATCACAAAGGCCACCCCCAAAAAACACACTTCCCCAACTCAATCCAATGCCATCCATGCCCTAAATGATGTCTAAATTCAACAGATCACACAGAAAACACTTGATTGATAAAGCTGTGGCTACCTGCTCTGATCCTAGTGGATGAAAAAGCAGGCCTGTTGGCAGACAAGGCCAGGCAAGCTTGCAGGCCTAGGCTTCAAAATGGCCACCAGCCACATGGCCAGGCCCAACAACATCACAAAGGCCACCCCCAGAAAACACACTTCCCCTACTCAATCCAATGCCATCCATGCCCTAAATGATGTCTAAATTCAACAGATCACACAGAAAACACTTGATTAATAAAGCTGTGGATACCTGCTCCGATCCTAGTGGATGAAAAAGCAGGCCTGTTAGCAGACAGGGCCAGGCAAGCTTGCAGGCCTAGGCCTCAAAATGGCCACCAGCCACATGGCCAGGCCCAACAACATCACAAAGGCCACCCCAAAAAACACACTTCCCCAACTCAATCCAATGCCATCCATGCCCTAAATGATGTCTAAATTCAACAGATCACACAGAAAACACTTGATTAATAAAGCTGTGGCTACCTGCTCTGATCCTAGTGGATGAAAAAGCAGGCCTGTTGGCAGACAAGGCCAGGCAAGCTTGCAGGCCTAGGCCTCAAAATGGCCACCAGCCACATGGCCAGGCCCAACAACATCACAAAGGCCACCCCAAAAAACGCACTTCCCCAACTCAATCCAATGCCATCCATGCCCTAAATGATGTCTAACTTCAACAGATCATACAGAAAACACTTGATTAATAAAGCTGTGGCTACCTGCTCTGATCCTAGTGGATGAAAAAGCAGGCCTGTTGGCAGACAAGGCCAGGCAAGCTTGCAGGCCTAGGCCTCAAAATGGCCACCAGCCACATGGCCAGGCCCAACAACATCACAAAGGCCACCCCAAAAAACACACTTCCTCAACTCAATCCAATACCATCCATGCCCTAAATGATGTCTAAATTCAACAGATCACACAGAAAACACTTGATTTATAAAGCTGTGGCTACCTGCTCTGATCCTAGTGGATGAAAAAGCAGGCCTGTTGGCAGACAAGGCCAGGCAAGCTTGCAGGCCTAGGCCTCAAAATGGCCACCAGCCACAAGGCCAGGCCCAACAACATCACAAAGGCCACCCCAAAAAACACACTTCCCCAACTCAATCCAATGCCATCCATGCCCTAAATGATGTCTAAATTCAACAGATCACACAGAAAACACTTGATTAATAAAGCTGTGGCTACCTGCTCTGATCCTAGTGGATGAAAAAGCAGGCCTGTTGGCAGACAAGGCCAGGCAAGCTTGCAGGCCTAGGCCTCAAAATGGCCACCAGCCACATGGCCAGGCCCAACAACATCACAAAGGCCACCTCCAAAAAACACACTTCCCCAACTCAATCCAATGCCATCCATGCCCTAAATGATGTCTAAATTCAACAGATCACACAGAAAAACCTTGATTAATAAAGCTGTGGCTACCTGCTCTGATAATAGTGGATGAAAAAGCAGGCCTGTTGGCAGACAAGGCCAGGCAAGCTTGCAGGCCTAGGCCTCAAAATGGCCACCAGCCTCATGGCCAGGCCCAACAACATCACAAAGGCCACCCCAAAAAACACACTTCCCCAACTCAATCCAATGCCATCCATGCCCTAAATGATGTCTAAATTCAACAGATCACACAGAAAACACTTGATTAATAAAGCTGTGGCTACCTGCTCTGATCCTAGTGGATGAAAAAGCAGGCCTGTTGGCAGACAAGGCCAGGCAAGCTTGCAGGCCTAGGCCTCAAAATGGCCACCAGCCACATGGCCAGGCCCAACAACATCACAAAGGCCACCCCAAAAAACACACTTCCCCTACTCAATCCAATGCCTGCCATGCCCTAAATGATGTCTAAATTCAACAGATCACACAGAAAACACTTGATTAATAAAGCTGTGGCTACCTACTCTGATCCTAGTGGATGAAAAAGCAGGCCTGTTGGCAGACAAGGCCAGGCAAGCTTGCAGGCCTAGGCCTCAAAATGGCCACCAGCCACATGGTCAGGCCCAACAACATCACAAAGGCCACCCCCAAAAAACACAGTTCCCCAACTCAATCCAATGCCATCCATGCCCTAAATGATGTCTAAATTCAACAGATCACACAGAAAACACTTGATTAATAAAGCTGTGGCTACCTGCTCTGATCCTAGTGGATGAAAAAGCAGGCCTGTTGGCAGACAAGGCCAGGCAAGCTTGCAGGCCTAGGCTTCAAAATGGCCACCAGCCACATGGCCAGGCCCAACAACATCACAAAGGCCACCCCAAAAAACGCACTTCCCCAACTCAATCCAATGCCATCCATGCCCTAAATGATGTCTAACTTCAACAGATCATACAGAAAACACTTGATTAATAAAGCTGTGGCTACCTGCTCTGATCCTAGTGGATGAAAAAGCAGGCCTGTTGGCAGACAAGGCCAGGCAAGCTTGCAGGCCTAGGCCTCAAAATGGCCACCAGCCACATGGCCAGGCCCAACAACATCACAAAGGCCACCCCAAAAAACACACTTCCCCAACTCAATCCAATGCCATCCATGCCCTAAATGATGTCTAAATTCAACAGATCACACAGAAAACACTTGATTTATAAAGCTGTGGCTACCTGCTCTGATCCTAGTGGATGAAAAAGCAGGCCTGTTGGCAGACAAGGCCAGGCAAGCTTGCAGGCCTAGGCCTCAAAATGGCCACCAGCCACAAGGCCAGGCCCAACAACATCACAAAGGCCACCCCAAAAAACACACTTCCCCAACTCAATCCAATGCCATCCATGCCCTAAATGATGTCTAAATTCAACAGATCACACAGAAAACACTTGATTAATAAAGCTGTGGCTACCGGCTCTGATCCTAGTGGATGAAAAAGCAGGCCTGTTGGCAGACAAGGCCAGGCAAGCTTGCAGGCCTAGGCCTCAAAATGGCCACCAGCCACATGGCCAGGCCCAACAACATCACAAAGGCCACCTCCAAAAAACACACTTCCCCAACTCAATCCAATGCCATCCATGCCCTAAATGATGTCTAAATTCAACAGATCACACAGAAAAACCTTGATTAATAAAGCTGTGGCTACCTGCTCTGATAATAGTGGATGAAAAAGCAGGCCTGTTGGCAGACAAGGCCAGGCAAGCTTGCAGGCCTAGGCCTCAAAATGGCCACCAGCCTCATGGCCAGGCCCAACAACATCACAAAGGCCACCCCAAAAAACACACTTCCCCAACTCAATCCAATGCCATCCATGCCCTAAATGATGTCTAAATTCAACAGATCACACAGAAAACACTTGATTAATAAAGCTGTGGCTACCTGCTCTGATCCTAGTGGATGAAAAAGCAGGCCTGTTGGCAGACAAGGCCAGGCAAGCTTGCAGGCCTAGGCCTCAAAATGGCCACCAGCCACATGGCCAGGACCAACAACATCACAAAGGCCACCCCCAAAAAACACACTTCCCCAACTCAATCCAATGCCATCCATGCCCTAAATGATGTCTAAATTCAACAGATCACACAGAAAACACTTGATTAATAAAGCTGTGGATACCTTCTCCGATCCTAGTGGATGAAAAAGCAGGCCTGTTGGCAGACAAGGCCAGGCAAGCTTGCAGGCCTAGGCCTCAAAATGGCCACCAGCCACATGGCCAGGCCCAACAACATCACAAAGGCCACCCCCAAAAAACACACTTCCCCTACTCAATCCAATGCCATCCATGCCCTAAATGATGTCTAAATTCAACAGATCCCACAGAAAACACTTGATTAATAAAGCTGTGGCTACCTGCTCTGATCCTAGTGGATGAAAAAGCAGGCCTGTTGGCAGACAAGGCCAGGCAAGATTACAGGCCTAGGCCTCAAAATGGCCACCAGCCACATGGCCAGGCCCAACAACATCACAAAGGCCACCCCCAAAAAACACACTTCCCCAACTCAATCCAATGCCATCCATGCCCTAAATGATGTCTAAATTCAACAGATCACACAGAAAACACTTGATTGATAAAGCTGTGGCTACCTGCTCTGATCCTAGTGGATGAGAAAGCAGGCCTGTTGGCAGACAAGGCCAGGCAAGCTTGCAGGCCTAGGCTTCAAAATGGCCACCAGCCACATGGCCAGGCCCAACAACATCACAAAGGCCACCCCCAGAAAACACACTTCCCCTACTCAATCCAATGCCATCCATGCCCTAAATGATGTCTAAATTCAACAGATCACACAGAAAACACTTGATTAATAAAGCTGTGGATACCTGCTCCGATCCTAGTGGATAAAAAAGCAGGCCTGTTAGCAGACAAGGCCAGGCAAGCTTGCAGGCCTAGGCCTCAAAATGGCCACCAGCCACATGGCCAGGCCCAACAACATCACAAAGGCCACCCCCAAAAAACACACTTCCCCTACTCAATCCAATGCCATCCATGCCCTAAATGATGTCTAAATTCAACAGATCACACAGAAAACACTTGATTAATAAAGCTGTGGCTACCTGCTCTGATCCTAGTGGATGAAAAAGCAGGCCTGTTGGCAGACAAGGCCAGACAAGATTGCAGGCCTAGGCCTCAAAATGGCCACCAGCCACATGGCCAGGCCCAACAACATCACAAAGGCCACCCCCAAAAAACACACTTCCCCAACTCAATCCAATGCCATCCATGCCCTAAATGATGTCTAAATTCAACAGATCACACAGAAAACACTTGATTAATAAAGCTGTGGCTACCTGCTCTGATCCTAGTGGATGAAAAAGCAGGCCTGTTGGCAGACAAGGCCAGGCAAGCTTGCAGGCCTAGGCTTCAAAATGGCCACCAGCCACATGGCCAGGCCCAACAACATCACAAAGGCCACCCCAAAAAACACACTTCCCCAACTCAATCCAATGCCATCCATGCCCTAAATGATGTCTAAATTCAACAGATCATACAGAAAACACTTGATTAATAAAGCTGTGGCTACCTGCTCTGATCCTAGTGGATGAAAAAGCAGGCCTGTTGGCAGACAAGGCCAGGCAAGCTTGCAGGCCTAGGCCTCAAAATGGCCACCAGCCACATGGCCAGGCCCAACAACATCACAAAGGCCACCCCCAAAAAACACACTTTCCCAACTCAATCCAATGCCATCCATGCCCTAAATGATGTCTAAATTCAACAGATCACACAGAAAACACTTGATTAATAAAGCTGTGGCTACCTGCTCTGATCCTAGTGGATGAAAAAGCAGGCCTGTTGGCAGACAAGGCCAGGCAAGCTTGCAGGCCTAGGCCTCAAAATGGCCACCAGCCACATGGCCAGGCCCAACAACATCACAAAGGCCACCCCCAAAAACACACTTCCCCAACTCAATCCAATACCATCCATGCCCTAAATGATGTCTAAATTCAACAGATCACACAGAAAACACTTGATTAATAAAGCTGTGGCTACCTGCTCTGATCCTAGTGGATGAAAAAGCAGGCCTGTTGGCAGACAAGGCCAGGCAAGATTGCAGGCCTAGGCCTCAAAATGGCCACCAGCCACATGGCCAGGCCCAACAACATCACAAAGGCCACCCCCAAAAAACACACTTCCCCAACTCAATCCAATGCCATCCGTGCCCTAAAGGATGTCTAAATTCAACAGATCACACAGAAAACACTTGATTAATAAAGCTGTGGCTACCTGCTCTGATCCTAGTGGATGAAAAAGCAGGCCTGTTGGCAGACAAGGCCAGGCAAGCTTGCAGGCCTAGGCCTCAAAATGGCCACCAGCCACATGGCCAGGCCCAACAACATCACAAAGGCCACCCCCAAAAACACACTTCCCCAACTCAATCCAATGCCATCCATGCCCTAAATGATGTCTAAATTCAACAGATCACACAGAAAACACTTGATTAATAAAGCTGTGGCTACCTGCTCTGATCCTAGTGGATGAAAAAGCAGGCCTGTTGGCAGACAAGGCCAGGCAAGCTTGCAGGCCTAGGCCTCAAAATGGCCACCAGCCACATGGCCAGGCCCAACAACATCACAAAGGCCACCCCCAAAAAACACACTTCCCCAACTCAATCCAATGCCATCCATGCCCTAAATGATGTCTAAATTCAACAGATCACACAGAAAACACTTGATTAATAAAGCTGTGGCTACCTGCTCTGATCCTAGTGGATGAAAAAGCAGGCCTGTTGGCAGACAAGGCCAGGCAAGCTTGCAGGCCTAGGCCTCAAAATGGCCACCAGCCACATGGCCAGGCCCAACAACATCACAAAGGCCACCCCAAAAAACACACTTCCCCAACTCAATCCAATGCCATCCATGCCCTAAATGATGTCTAAATTCAACAGATCACACAGAAAACACTTGATTAATAAAGCTGTGGCTACCTGCTCTGATCCTAGTGGATGAAAAAGCAGGCCTGTTGGCAGACAAGGCCAGGCAAGCTTGCAGGCCTAGGCCTCAAAATGGCCACCAGCCACATGGCCAGGCCCAACAACATCACAAAGGCCACCCCAAAAAACACACTTCCCCAACTCAATCCAATGCCATCCATGCCCTAAATGATGTCTAAATTCAACAGATCACACAGAAAACACTTGATTAATAAAGCTGTGGCTACCTGCTCTGATCCTAGTGGATGAAAAAGCAGGCCTGTTGGCAGACAAGGCCAGGCAAGCTTGCAGGCCTAGGCCTCAAAATGGCCAACAGCCACATGGCCAGGCCCAACAACATCACAAAGGCCACCCCAAAAAACACACTTCCCCAACTCAATCCAATGCCATCCATGCCCTAAATGATGTCTAAATTCAACAGATCACACAGAAAACACTTGATTAATAAAGCTGTGGCTACCTACTCTGATCCTAGTGGATGAAAAAGCAGGCCTGTTGGCAGACAAGGCCAGGCAAGCTTGCAGGCCTAGGCCTCAAAATGGCCACCAGCCACATGGTCAGGCCCAACAACATCACAAAGGCCACCCCCAAAAAACACAGTTCCCCAACTGAATCCAATGCCATCCATGCCCTAAATGATGTCTAAATTCAACAGATCACACAGAAAACACTTGATTAATAAAGCTGTGGCTACCTGCTCTGATCCTAGTGGATGAAAAAGCAGGCCTGTTGGCAGACAAGGCCAGGCAAGCTTGCAGGCCTAGGCCTCAAAATGGCCACCAGCCACATGGCCAGGCCCAACAGCATCACAAAGGCCACCCCAAAAAACACACTTCCCCAACTCAATCCAATGCCATCCATGCCCTAAATGATGTCTAAATTCAACAGATCACACAGAAAACACTTGATTAATAAAGCTGTGGCTACCTGCTCTGATCCTAGTGGATGAATAAGCAGGCCTGTTGGCAGACAAGGCCAGGCAAGCTTGCAGGCCTAGGCCTCAAAATGGCCACCAGCCACATGGCCAGGCCCAACAACATCACAAAGGCCACCCCAAAAAACACACTTCCCCAACTCAATCCAATGCCATCTATGCCATAAATGATGTCTAAATTCAACAGATCACAAAGAAAACACTTGATTAATAAAGCTGTGGCTACCTGCTCTGATCCTATTGGATGAAAAAGCAGGCCTGTTGGCAGACAAGGCCAGGCAAGCTTGCAGGCCTAGGCCTCAAAATGGCCACCAGCCACATGGCCAGGCCCAACAACATCACAAAGGCCACCCCCAAAAAACACACTTCCCCAACTCAATCCAATGCCATCCATGCCCTAAATGATGTCTAAATTCAACAGATCACACAGAAAACACTTGATTAATACAGCTGTGGATACCTGCTCCGATCCTAGTGGATGAAAAAGCAGGCCTGTTGGCAGACAAGGCCAGGCAAGCTTGCAGGCCTAGGCCTCAAAATGGCCACCAGCCACATGGCCAGGCCCAACAACAGCACAAAGGCCACCCCCAAAAAACACACTTCCACTACTCAATCCAATGCCATCCATGCCCTAAATGATGTTTAAATTCAACAGATCACACAGAAAACACTTGATTAATAAAGCTGTGGCTACCTGCTCTGATCCTAGTGGATGAAAAAGCAGGCCTGTTGGCAGACAAGGCCAGGCAAGATTGCAGGCCTAGGCCTCAAAATGGCCACCAGCCACATGGCCAGGCCCAACAACATCACAAAGGCCACCCCCAAAAAACACACTTCCCCAACTCAATCCAATGCCATCCATGCCCTAAATGATGTCTAAATTCAACAGATCACACAGAAAACACTTGATTAATAAAGCTGTGGCTACCTGCTCTGATCCTAGTGGATGAAAAAGCAGGCCTGTTGGCAGACAAGGCCAGGCAAGCTTGCAGGCCTAGGCTTCAAAATGGCCACCAGCCACATGGCCAGGCCCAACAACATCACAAAGGCCACCCCAAAAAACACACTTCCCCAACTCAATCCAATGCCATCCATGCCCTAAATGATGTCTAAATTCAACAGATCATACAGAAAACACTTGATTAATAAAGCTGTGGCTACCTGCTCTGATCCTAGTGGATGAAAAAGCAGGCCTGTTGGCAGACAAGGCCAGGCAAGCTTGCAGGCCTAGGCCTCAAAATGGCCACCAGCCACATTGCCAGGCCCAACAACATCACAAAGGCCACCCCCAAAAAACACACTTCCCCAACTCAATCCAATGCCATCCATGCCCTAAATGATGTCTAAATTCAACAGATCACACAGAAAACACTTGATTAATAAAGCTGTGGCTACCTGCTCTGATCCTAGTGGATGAAAAAGCAGGCCTGTTGGCAGACAAGGCCAGGCAAGCTTGCAGGCCTAGGCCTCAAAATGGCCACCAGCCACATGGCCAGGCCCAACAACATCACAAAGGCCACCCCCAAAAAACACACTTCCCCAACTCAATCCAATGCCATCCATGCCCTAAATGATGTCTAAATTCAACAGATCACACAGAAAACACTTGATTAATAAAGCTGTGGCTACCTGCTCTGATCCTAGTGGATGAAAAAGCAGGCCTTTTGGCAGACAAGGCCAGGCAAGATTGCAGGCCTAGGCCTTAAAATGGCCACCACCCTCATGGCCAGGCCCAACAACATCACAAAGGCCACCCCCAAAAAACACACTTCCCCAACTCAATCCAATGCCATCCATGCCCTAAATGATGTCTAAATTCAACAGATCACACAGAAAACACTTGATTAATAAAGCTGTGGCTACCTGCTCTGATCCTAGTGGATGAAAAAGCAGGCCTGTTGGCAGACAAGGCCAGGCAAGCTTGCAGGCCTAGGCTTCAAAATGGCCACCAGCCACATGGCCAGGCCCAACAACATCACAAAGGCCACCCCAAAAAACACACTTCCCCAACTCAATCCAATGCCATCCATGCCCTAAATGATGTCTAAATTCAACAGATCACACAGAAAACACTTGATTAATAAAGCTGTGGCTACCTGCTCTGATCCTAGTGGATGAAAAAGCAGGCCTGTTGGCAGACAAGGCCAGGCAAGCTTGCAGGCCTAGGCCTCAAAATGGCCACCAGCCACATGGCCAGGCCCAACAACATCACAAAGGCCACCCCCAAAAAACACACTTCCCCAACTCAATCCAATGCCATCCATGCCCTAAATGATGTCTAAATTCAACAGATCACACAGAAAACACTTGATTAATAAAGCTGTGGCTACCTGCTCTGATCCTAGTGGATGAAAAAGCAGGCCTGTTGGCAGACAAGGCCAGACAAGCTTGCAGGCCTAGGCCTCAAAATGGCCACCAGCCACATGGCCAGGCCCAACAACATCACAAAGGCCACCCCCAAAAAACACACTTCCCCAACTCAATCCAATGCCATCCATGCCCCAAATGATGTCTAAATTCAACAGATCACACAGAAAACACTTGATTAATAAAGCTGTGACTACCTGCTCTGATCCTATTGGATGAAAAAGCAGGCCTGTTGGCAGACAAGGCCAGGCAAGCTTGCAGGCCTAGGCCTCAAAATGGCCACCAGCCACATGGCCAGGCCCAACAACATCACAAAGGCCACCCCCAAAAAACACACTTCCCCAACTCAATCCAATGCCATCCATGCCCTAAATGATGTCTAAATTCAACAGATCACACAGAAAACACTTGATTAATAAAGCTGTGGCTACCTGCTCTGATCCTAGTGGATGAAAAAGCAGGCCTGTTGGCAGACAATGCTAGGCAAGCTTGCAGGCCTAGGCCTCAAAATGGCCACCAGCCACATGGCCAGGCCCAACAACATCACAAAGGCCACCCCCAAAAACACACTTCCCCAACTCAATCCAATGCCATCCATGCCCTAAATGATGTCTAAATTCAACAGATCACACAGAAAACACTTGATTAATAAAGCTGTGGCTACCTGCTCTGATCCTAGTGGATGAAAAAGCAGGCCTGTTGGCAGACAAGGCCAGGCAAGCTTGCAGGCCTAGGCCTCAAAATGGCCACCAGCCACATGGCCAGGCCCAACAACATCACAAAGGCCACCCCCAAAAAACACACTTCCCCAACTCAATCCAATGCCATCCATGCCCTAAATGATGTCTAAATTCAACAGATCACACAGAAAACACTTGATTAATAAAGCTGTGGCTACCTGCTCTGATCCTAGTGGATGAAAAAGCAGGCCTGTTGGCAGATATGGCCAGGCAAGCTTGCAGGCCTAGGCCTCAAAATGGCCACCAGCCACATGGCCAGGCCCAACAACATCACAAAGGCCACCCCAAAAAACACACTTCCCCAACTCAATCCAATGCCATCCATGCCCTAAATGATGTCTAAATTCAACAGATCACACAGAAAACACTTGATTAATAAAGCTGTGGCTACCTGCTCTGATCCTAGTGGATGAAAAAGCAGGCCTGTTGGCAGACAAGGCCAGGCAAGCTTGCAGGCCTAGGCCTCAAAATGGCCACCAGCCACATGGCCAGGCCCAACAACATCACAAAGGCCACCCCAAAAAACACACTTCCCCAACTCAATCCAATGCCATCCATGCCCTAAATGATGTCTAAATTCAACAGATCACACAGAAAACACTTGATTAATAAAGCTGTGGCTACCTGCTCTGATCCTAGTGGATGAAAAAGCAGGCCTGTTGGCAGACAAGGCCAGGCAAGCTTGCAGGCCTAGGCCTCAAAATGGCCAACAGCCACATGGCCAGGCCCAACAACATCACAAAGGCCACCCCAAAAAACACACTTCCCCAACTCAATCCAATGCCATCCATGCCCTAAATGATGTCTAAATTCAACAGATCACACAGAAAACACTTGATTAATAAAGCTGTGGCTACCTACTCTGATCCTAGTGGATGAAAAAGCAGGCCTGTTGGCAGACAAGGCCAGGCAAGCTTGCAGGCCTAGGCCTCAAAATGGCCACCAGCCACATGGTCAGGCCCAACAACATCACAAAGGCCACCCCCAAAAAACACAGTTCCCCAACTCAATCCAATGCCATCCATGCCCTAAATGATGTCTAAATTCAACAGATCACACAGAAAACACTTGATTAATAAAGCTGTGGCTACCTGCTCTGATCCTAGTGGATGAAAAAGCAGGCCTGTTGGCAGACAAGGCCAGGCAAGCTTGCAGGCCTAGGCCTCAAAATGGCCACCAGCCACATGGCCAGGCCCAACAACATCACAAAGGCCACCCCAAAAAACACACTTCCCCAACTCAATCCAATGCCATCCATGCCCTAAATGATGTCTAAATTCAACAGATCACACAGAAAACACTTGATTAATAAAGCTGTGGCTACCTGCTCTGATCCTAGTGGATGAAAAAGCAGGCCTGTTGGCAGACAAGGCCAGGCAAGCTTGCAGGCCTAGGCCTCAAAATGGCCACCAGCCACATGGCCAGGCCCAACAACATCACAAAGGCCACCCCAAAAAACACACTTCCCCAACTCAATCCAATGCCATCCATGCCCTAAATGATGTCTAAATTCAACAGATCACACAGAAAACACTTGATTAATAAAGCTGTGGCTACCTGCTCTGATCCTAGTGGATGAAAAAGCAGGCCTGTTGGCAGACAAGGCCAGGCAAGCTTGCAGGCCTAGGCCTCAAAATGGCCAACAGCCACATGGCCAGGCCCAACAACATCACAAAGGCCACCCCAAAAAACACACTTCCCCAACTCAATCCAATGCCATCCATGCCCTAAATGATGTCTAAATTCAACAGATCACACAGAAAACACTTGATTAATAAAGCTGTGGCTACCTACTCTGATCCTAGTGGATGAAAAAGCAGGCCTGTTGGCAGACAAGGCCAGGCAAGCTTGCAGGCCTAGGCCTCAAAATGGCCACCAGCCACATGGTCAGGCCCAACAACATCACAAAGGCCACCCCCAAAAAACACAGTTCCCCAACTCAATCCAATGCCATCCATGCCCTAAATGATGTCTAAATTCAACAGATCACACAGAAAACACTTGATTAATAAAGCTGTGGCTACCTGCTCTGATCCTAGTGGATGAAAAAGCAGGCCTGTTGGCAGACAAGGCCAGGCAAGCTTGCAGGCCTAGGCCTCAAAATGGCCACCAGCCACATGGCCAGGCCCAACAGCATCACAAAGGCCACCCCAAAAAACACACTTCCCCAACTCAATCCAATGCCATCCATGCCCTAAATGATGTCTAAATTCAACAGATCACAAAGAAAACACTTGATTAATAAAGCTGTGGCTACCTGCTCTGATCCTATTGGATGAAAAAGCAGGCCTGTTGGCAGACAAGGCCAGGCAAGCTTGCAGGCCTAGGCCTCAAAATGGCCACCAGCCACATGGCCAGGCCCAACAACATCACAAAGGCCACCCCCAAAAAACACACTTCCCCAACTCAATCCAATGCCATCCATGCCCTAAATGATGTCTAAATTCAACAGATCACACAGAAAACACTTGATTAATACAGCTGAGGATACCTGCTCCGATCCTAGTGGATGAAAAAGCAGGCCTGTTGGCAGACAAGGCCAGGCAAGCTTGCAGGCCTAGGCCTCAAAATGGCCACCAGCCACATGGCCAGGCCCAACAACAGCACAAAGGCCACCCCCAAAAAACACACTTCCACTACTCAATCCAATGCCATCCATGCCCTAAATGATGTCTAAATTCAACGGATCACACAGAAAACACTTGATTAATAAAGCTGTGGCTACCTGCTCTGATCCTAGTGGATGAAAAAGCAGGCCTGTTGGCAGACAAGGCCAGGCAAGATTGCAGGCCTAGGCCTCAAAATGGCCACCAGCCACATGGCCAGGCCCAACAACATCACAAAGGCCACCCCCAAAAAACACACTTCCCCAACTCAATCCAATGCCATCCATGCCCTAAATGATGTCTAAATTCAACAGATCACACAGAAAACACTTGATTAATAAAGCTGTGGCTACCTGCTCTGATCCTAGTGGATGAAAAAGCAGGCCTGTTGGCAGACAAGGCCAGGCAAGCTTGCAGGCCTAGGCTTCAAAATGGCCACCAGCCACATGGCCAGGCCCAACAACATCACAAAGGCCACCCCAAAAAACACACTTCCCCAACTCAATCCAATGCCATCCATGCCCTAAATGATGTCTAAATTCAACAGATCATACAGAAAACACTTGATTAATAAAGCTGTGGCTACCTGCTCTGATCCTAGTGGATAAAAAAGCAGGCCTGTTGGCAGACAAGGCCAGGCAAGCTTGCAGGCCTAGGCCTCAAAATGGCCACCAGCCACATGGCCAGGCCCAACAACATCACAAAGGCCACCCCCAAAAAACACACTTCCCCAACTCAATCCAATGCCATCCAGCCCTAAATGATGTCTAAATTCAACAGATCACACAGAAAACACTTGATTAATAAAGCTGTGGCTACCTGCTCTGATCCTAGTGGATGAAAAAGCAGGCCTGTTGGCAGACAAGGCCAGGCAAGCTTGCAGGCCTAGGCCTCAAAATGGCCACCAGCCACATGGCCAGGCCCAACAACATCACAAAGGCCACCCCCAAAAAACACACTTCCCCAACTCAATCCAATGCCATCCATGCCCTAAATGATGTCTAAATTCAACAGATCACACAGAAAACACTTGATTAATAAAGCTGTGGCTACCTGCTCTGATCCTAGTGGATGAAAAAGCAGGCCTTTTGGCAGACAAGGCCAGGCAAGATTGCAGGCCTAGGCCTTAAAATGGCCACCAGCCACATGGCCAGGCCCAACAACATCACAAAGGCCACCCCCAAAAAACACACTTCCCCAACTCAATCCAATGCCATCCATGCCCTAAATGATGTCTAAATTCAACAGATCACACAGAAAACACTTGATTAATAAAGCTGTGGCTACCTGCTCTGATCCTAGTGGATGAAAAAGCAGGCCTGTTGGCAGACAAGGCCAGGCAAGCTTGCAGGCCTAGGCTTCAAAATGGCCACCAGCCACATGGCCAGGCCCAACAACATCACAAAGGCCACCCCAAAAAACACACTTCCCCAACTCAATCCAATGCCATCCATGCCCTAAATGATGTCTAAATTCAACAGATCACACAGAAAACACTTGATTAATAAAGCTGTGGCTACCTGCTCTGATCCTAGTGGATGAAAAAGCAGGCCTGTTGGCAGACAAGGCCAGGCAAGCTTGCAGGCCTAGGCCTCAAAATGGCCACCAGCCACATGGCCAGGCCCAACAACATCACAAAGGCCACCCCCAAAAAACACACTTCCCCAACTCAATCCAATGCCATCCATGCCCTAAATGATGTCTAAATTCAACAGATCACACAGAAAACACTTGATTAATAAAGCTGTGGCTACCTGCTCTGATCCTAGTGGATGAAAAAGCAGGCCTGTTGGCAGACAAGGCCAGACAAGCTTGCAGGCCTAGGCCTCAAAATGGCCACCAGCCACATGGCCAGGCCCAACAACATCACAAAGGCCACCCCCAAAAAACACACTTCCCCAACTCAATCCAATGCCATCCATGCCCCAAATGATGTCTAAATTCAACAGATCACACAGAAAACACTTGATTAATAAAGCTGTGACTACCTACTCTGATCCTAGTGGATGAAAAAGCAGGCCTGTTGGCAGACAAGGCCAGGCAAGCTTGCAGGCCTAGGCCTCAAAATGGCCACCAGCCACATGGCCAGGCCCAACAACATCACAAAGGCCACCCCCAAAAAACACACTTCCCCAACTCAATCCAATGCCATCCATGCCCTAAATGATGTCTAAATTCAACAGATCACACAGAAAACACTTGATTAATAAAGCTGTGGCTACCTGCTCTGATCCTAGTGGATGAAAAAGCAGGCCTGTTGGCAGACAAGGCTAGGCAAGCTTGCAGGCCTAGGCCTCAAAATGGCCACCAGCCACATGGCCAGGCCCAACAACATCACAAAGGCCACCCCCAAAAAACACAGTTCCCCAACTCAATCCAATGCCATCCATGCCCTAAATGATGTCCAAATTCAACAGATCACACAGAAAACACTTGATTAATAAAGCTGTGGCTACCTGCTCTGATCCTAGTGGATGAAAAAGCAGGCCTGTTGGCAGACAAGGCCAGGCAAGCTTGCAGGCCTAGGCCTCAAAATGGCCACCAGCCACATGGCCAGGCCCAACAACATCACAAAGGCCACCCCAAAAAACACACTTCCCCAACTCAATCCAATGCCATCCATGCCCTAAATGATGTCTAAATTCAACAGATCACACAGAAAACACTTGATTAATAAAGCTGTGGCTACCTGCTCTGATCCTAGTGGATGAAAAAGCAGGCCTGTTGGCAGACAAGGCCAGGCAAGCTTGCAGGCCTAGGCCTCAAAATGGCCACCAGCCACATGGCCAGGCCCAACAACATCACAAAGGCCACCCCAAAAAACACACTTCCCCAACTCAATCCAATGCCATCCATGCCCTAAATGATGTCTAAATTCAACAGATCACACAGAAAACACTTGATGTATAAAGCTGTGGCTACCTGCTCTGATCCTAGTGGATGAAAAAGCAGGCCTGTTGGCAGACAAGGCCAGGCAAGCTTGCAAGCCTAGGCCTCAAAATGGCCACCAGCCACATGGCCAGGCCCAACAACATCACAAAGGCCACCCCAAAAAACACACTTCCCCAACTCAATCCAATGCCATCCATGCCCTAAATGATGTCTAAATTCAACAGATCACACAGAAAACACTTGATTAATAAAGCTGTGGCTACCTGCTCTGATCCTAGTGGATGAAAAAGCAGGCCTGTTGGCAGACAAGGCCAGGCAAGCTTGCAGGCCTAGGCCTCAAAATGGCCACCAGCCACATGGCCAGGCCCAACAACATCACAAAGGCCACCCCCAAAAAACACACTTCCCCAACTCAATCCAATGCCATCCATGCCCTAAATGATGTCTAAATTCAACAGATCACACAGAAAACACTTGATTAATAAAGCTGTGACTACCTGCTCTGATCCTAGTGGATGAAAAAGCAGGCCTGTTGGCAGACAAGGCCAGGCAAGCTTGCAGGCCTAGGCTTCAAAATGGCCACCAGCCACATGGCCAGGCCCAACAACATCACAAAGGCCACCCCCAGAAAACACACTTCCCCTACTCAATCCAATGCCATCCATGCCCTAAATGATGTCTAAATTCAACAGATCACACAGAAAACACTTGATTAATAAAGCTGTGGATACCTGCTCCGATCCTAGTGGATGAAAAAGCAGGCCTGTTAGCAGACAAGGCCAGGCAAGCTTGCAGGCCTAGGCCTCAAAATGGCCACCAGCCACATGGCCAGGCCCAACAACATCACAAAGGCCACCCCCAAAAAACACACTTCCCCTACTCAATCCAATGCCATCCATGCCCTAAATGATGTCTAAATTCAACAGATCACACAGAAAACACTTGATTAATAAAGCTGTGGCTACCTGCTCTGATCCTAGTGGATGAAAAAGCAGGCCTGTTGGCAGACAAGGCCAGACAAGATTGCAGGCCTAGGCCTCAAAATGGCCACCAGCCACATGGCCAGGCCCAACAACATCACAAAGGCCACCCCCAAAAAACACACTTCCCCAACTCAATCCAATGCCATCCATGCCCTAAATGATGTCTAAATTCAACAGATCACACAGAAAACACTTGATTAATAAAGCTGTGGCTACCTGCTCTGATCCTAGTGGATGAAAAAGCAGGCCTGTTGGCAGACAAGGCCAGGCAAGCTTGCAGGCCTAGGCTTCAAAATGGCCACCAGCCACATGGCCAGGCCCAACAACATCACAAAGGCCACCCCAAAAAACACACTTCCCCAACTCAATCCAATGCCATCCATGCCCTAAATGATGTCTAAATTCAACAGATCATACAGAAAACACTTGATTAATAAAGCTGTGGCTACCTGCTCTGATCCTAGTGGATGAAAAAGCAGGCCTGTTGGCAGACAAGGCCAGGCAAGCTTGCAGGCCTAGGCCTCAAAATGGCCACCAGCCACATGGCCAGGCCCAACAACATCACAAAGGCCACCCCCAAAAAACACACTTTCCCAACTCAATCCAATGCCATCCATGCCCTAAATGATGTCTAAATTCAACAGATCACACAGAAAACACTTGATTAATAAAGCTGTGGCTACCTGCTCTGATCCTAGTGGATGAAAAAGCAGGCCTGTTGGCAGACAAGGCCAGGCAAGCTTGCAGGCCTAGGCCTCAAAATGGCCACCAGCCACATGGCCAGGCCCAACAACATCACAAAGGCCACCCCCAAAAACACACTTCCCCAACTCAATCCAATACCATCCATGCCCTAAATGATGTCTAAATTCAACAGATCACACAGAAAACACTTGATTAATAAAGCTGTGGCTACCTGCTCTGATCCTAGTGGATGAAAAAGCAGGCCTGTTGGCAGACAAGGCCAGGCAAGATTGCAGGCCTAGGCCTCAAAATGGCCACCAGCCACATGGCCAGGCCCAACAACATCACAAAGGCCACCCCCAAAAAACACACTTCCCCAACTCAATCCAATGCCATCCGTGCCCTAAATGATGTCTAAATTCAACAGATCACACAGAAAACACTTGATTAATAAAGCTGTGGCTACCTGCTCTGATCCTAGTGGATGAAAAAGCAGGCCTGTTGGCAGACAAGGCCAGGCAAGCTTGCAGGCCTAGGCCTCAAAATGGCCACCAGCCACATGGCCAGGCCCAACAACATCACAAAGGCCACCCCCAAAAACACACTTCCCCAACTCAATCCAATGCCATCCATGCCCTAAATGATGTCTAAATTCAACAGATCACACAGAAAACACTTGATTAATAAAGCTGTGGCTACCTGCTCTGATCCTAGTGAATGAAAAAGCAGGCCTGTTGGCAGACAAGGCCAGGCAAGCTTGCAGGCCTAGGCCTCAAAATGGCCACCAGCCACATGGCCAGGCCCAACAACATCACAAAGGCCACCCCCAAAAAACACACTTCCCCAACTCAATCCAATGCCATCCATGCCCTAAATGATGTCTAAATTCAACAGATCACACAGAAAACACTTGATTAATAAAGCTGTGGCTACCTGCTCTGATCCTAGTGAATGAAAAAGCAGGCCTGTTGGCAGACAAGGCCAGGCAAGCTTGCAGGCCTAGGCCTCAAAATGGCCACCAGCCACATGGCCAGGCCCAACAACATCACAAAGGCCACCCCAAAAAACACACTTCCCCAACTCAATCCAATGCCATCCATGCCCTAAATGATGTCTAAATTCAACAGATCACACAGAAAACACTTGATTAATAAAGCTGTGGCTACCTGCTCTGATCCTAGTGGATGAAAAAGCAGGCCTGTTGGCAGACAAGGCCAGGCAAGCTTGCAGGCCTAGGCCTCAAAATGGCCACCAGCCACATGGCCAGGCCCAACAACATCACAAAGGCCACCCCAAAAAACACACTTCCCCAACTCAATCCAATGCCATCCATGCCCTAAATGATGTCTAAATTCAACAGATCACACAGAAAACACTTGATTAATAAAGCTGTGGCTACCTGCTCTGATCCTAGTGGATGAAAAAGCAGGCCTGTTGGCAGACAAGGCCAGGCAAGCTTGCAGGCCTAGGCCTCAAAATGGCCAACAGCCACATGGCCAGGCCCAACAACATCACAAAGGCCACCCCAAAAAACACACTTCCCCAACTCAATCCAATGCCATCCATGCCCTAAATGATGTCTAAATTCAACAGATCACACAGAAAACACTTGATTAATAAAGCTGTGGCTACCTACTCTGATCCTAGTGGATGAAAAAGCAGGCCTGTTGGCAGACAAGGCCAGGCAAGCTTGCAGGCCTAGGCCTCAAAATGGCCACCAGCCACATGGTCAGGCCCAACAACATCACAAAGGCCACCCCCAAAAAACACAGTTCCCCAACTCAATCCAATGCCATCCATGCCCTAAATGATGTCTAAATTCAACAGATCACACAGAAAACACTTGATTAATAAAGCTGTGGCTACCTGCTCTGATCCTAGTGGATGAAAAAGCAGGCCTGTTGGCAGACAAGGCCAGGCAAGCTTGCAGGCCTAGGCCTCAAAATGGCCACCAGCCACATGGCCAGGCCCAACAGCATCACAAAAGCCACCCCAAAAAACACAGTTCCCCAACTCAATCCAATGCCATCCATGCCCTAAATGATGTCTAAATTCAACAGATCACACAGAAAACACTTGATTAATAAAGCTGTGGCTACCTGCTCTGATCCTAGTGGATGAATAAGCAGGCCTGTTGGCAGACAAGGCCAGGCAAGCTTGCAGGCCTAGGCCTCAAAATGGCCACCAGCCACATGGCCAGGCCCAACAACATCACAAAGGCCACCCCAAAAAACACACTTCCCCAACTCAATCCAATGCCATCTATGCCATAAATGATGTCTAAATTCAACAGATCACAAAGAAAACAGTTGATTAATAAAGCTGTGGCTACCTGCTCTGATCCTATTGGATGAAAAAGCAGGCCTGTTGGCAGACAAGGCCAGGCAAGCTTGCAGGCCTAGGCCTCAAAATGGCCACCAGCCACATGGCCAGGCCCAACAACATCACAAAGGCCACCCCCAAAAAACACACTTCCCCAACTCAATCCAATGCCATCCATGCCCTAAATGATGTCTAAATTCAACAGATCACACAGAAAACACTTGATTAATACAGCTGTGGATACCTGCTCCGATCCTAGTGGATGAAAAAGCAGGCCTGTTGGCAGACAAGGCCAGGCAAGCTTGCAGGCCTAGGCCTCAAAATGGCCACCAGCCACATGGCCAGGCCCAACAACAGCACAAAGGCCACCCCCATAAAACACACTTCCACTACTCAATCCAATGACATCCATGCCCTAAATGATGTCTAAATTCAACAGATCACACAGAAAACACTTGATTAATAAAGCTGTGGCTACCTGCTCTGATCCTAGTGGATGAAAAAGCAGGCCTGTTGGCAGACAAGGCCAGGCAAGATTGCAGGCCTAGGCCTCAAAATGGCCACCAGCCACATGGCCAGGCCCAACAACATCACAAAGGCCACCCCCAAAAAACACACTTCCCCAACTCAATCCAATGCCATCCATGCCCTAAATGATGTCTAAATTCAACAGATCACACAGAAAACACTTGATTAATAAAGCTGTGGCTACCTGCTCTGATCCTAGTGGATGAAAAAGCAGGCCTGTTGGCAGACAAGGCCAGGCAAGCTTGCAGGCCTAGGCTTCAAAATGGCCACCAGCCACATGGCCAGGCCCAACAACATCACAAAGGCCAACCCAAAAAACACACTTCCCCAACTCAATCCAATGCCATCCATGCCCTAAATGATGTCTAAATTCAACAGATCATACAGAAAACACTTGATTAATAAAGCTGTGGCTACCTGCTCTGATCCTAGTGGATGAAAAAGCAGGCCTGTTGGCAGACACGGCCAGGCAAGCTTGCAGGCCTAGGCCTCAAAATGGCCACCAGCCACATGGCCAGGCCCAACAACATCACAAAGGCCACCCCCAAAAAACACACTTCCCCAACTCAATCCAATGCCATCCATGCCCTAAATGATGTCTAAATTCAACAGATCACACAGAAAACACTTGATTAATAAAGCTGTGGCTACCTGCTCTGATCCTAGTGGATGAAAAAGCAGGCCTGTTGGCAGACAAGGCCAGGCAAGCTTGCAGGCCTAGGCCTCAAAATGGCCACCAG
The DNA here is from genome assembly GCF_964204655.1 of Triturus cristatus. Classification (NCBI taxonomy): domain Eukaryota; kingdom Metazoa; phylum Chordata; class Amphibia; order Caudata; family Salamandridae; genus Triturus; species Triturus cristatus. The sequence goes on from NW_028188360.1 coordinate 400,896, forward strand.
CCACATGGCCAGACCCAACAACATCACAAAGGCCACCCCCAAAAAACACACTTCCCCAACTCAATCCAATGCCATCCATGCCCTAAATGATGTCTAAATTCAACAGATCACACAGAAAACACTTGATTAATAAAGCTGTGGCTACCTGCTCTGATCCTAGTGGATGAAAAAGCAGGCCTTTTGGCAGACAAGGCCAGGCAAGATTGCAGGCCTAGGCCTTAAAATGGCCACCAGCCACATGGCCAGGCCCAACAACATCACAAAGGCCACCCCCAAAAAACACACTTCCCCAACTCAATCCAATGCCATCCATGCCCTAAATGATGTCTAAATTCAACAGATCACACAGAAAACACTTGATTAATAAAGCTGTGGCTACCTGCTCTGATCCTAGTGGATGAAAAAGCAGGCCTGTTGGCAGACAAGGCCAGGCAAGCTTGCAGGCCTAGGCTTCAAAATGGCCACCAGCCACATGGCCAGGCCCAACAACATCACAAAGGCCACCCCAAAAAACACACTTCCCCAACTCAATCCAATGCCATCCATGCCCTAAATGATGTCTAAATTCAACAGATCACACAGAAAACACTTGATTAATAAAGCTGTGGCTACCTGCTCTGATCCTAGTGGATGAAAAAGCAGGCCTGTTGGCAGACAAGGCCAGGCAAGCTTGCAGGCCTAGGCCTCAAAATGGCCACCAGCCACATGGCCAGGCCCAACAACATCACAAAGGCCACCCCCAAAAAACACACTTCCCCAACTCAATCCAATGCCATCCATGCCCTAAATGATGTCTAAATTCAACAGATCACACAGAAAACACTTGATTAATAAAGCTGTGGCTACCTGCTCTGATCCTAGTGGATGAAAAAGCAGGCCTGTTGGCAGACAAGGCCAGACAAGCTTGCAGGCCTAGGCCTCAAAATGGCCAATAGCCACATGGCCAGGCCCAACAACATCACAAAGGCCACCCCCAAAAAACACACTTCCCCAACTCAATCCAATGCCATCCATGCCCCAAATGATGTCTAAATTCAACAGATCACACAGAAAACACTTGATTAATAAAGCTGTGACTACCTGCTCTGATCCTAGTGGATGAAAAAGCAGGCCTGTTGGCAGACAAGGCCAGGCAAGCTTGCAGGCCTAGGCCTCAAAATGGCCACCAGCCACATGGCCAGGCCCAACAACATCACAAAGGCCACCCCCAAAAAACACACTTCCCCAACTCAATCCAATGCCATCCATGCCCTAAATGATGTCTAAATTCAACAGATCACACAGAAAACACTTGATTAATAAAGCTGTGGCTACCTGCTCTGATCCTAGTGGATGAAAAAGCAGGCCTGTTGGCAGACAAGGCTAGGCAAGCTTGCAGGCCTAGGCCTCAAAATGGCCACCAGCCACATGGCCAGGCCCAACAACATCACAAAGGCCACCCCCAAAAACACACTTCCCCAACTCAATCCAATGCCATCCATGCCCTAAATGATGTCTAAATTCAACAGATCACACAGAAAACACTTGATTAATAAAGCTGTGGCTACCTGCTCTGATCCTAGTGGATGAAAAAGCAGGCCTGTTGGCAGACAAGGCCAGGCAAGCTTGCAGGCCTAGGCCTCAAAATGGCCACCAGCCACATGGCCAGGCCCAACAACATCACAAAGGCCACCCCCAAAAAACACACTTCCCCAACTCAATCCAATGCCATCCATGCCCTAAATGATGTCTAAATTCAACAGATCACACAGAAAACACTTGATTAATAAAGCTGTGGCTACCTGCTCTGATCCTAGTGGATGAAAAAGCAGGCCTGTTGGCAGACATGGCCAGGCAAGCTTGCAGGCCTAGGCCTCAAAATGGCCACCAGCCACATGGCCAGGCCCAACAACATCACAAAGGCCACCCCAAAAAACACACTTCCCCATCTCAATCCAATGCCATCCATGCCCTAAATAATGTCTAAATTCAACAGATCACACAGAAAACACTTGATTAATAAAGCTGTGGCTACCTGCTCTGATCCTAGTGGATGAAAAAGCAGGCCTGTTGGCAGACAAGGCCAGGCAAGCTTGCAGGCCTAGGCCTCAAAATGGCCACCAGCCACATGGCCAGGCCCAACAACATCACAAAGGCCACCCCAAAAAACACACTTCCCCAACTCAATCCAATGCCATCCATGCCCTAAATGATGTCTAAATTCAACAGATCACACAGAAAACACTTGATTAATAAAGCTGTGGCTACCTGCTCTGATCCTAGTGGATGAAAAAGCAGGCCTGTTGGCAGACAAGGCCAGGCAAGCTTGCAGGCCTAGGCCTCAAAATGGCCAACAGCCACATGGCCAGGCCCAACAACATCACAAAGGCCACCCCAAAAAACACACTTCCCCAACTCAATCCAATGCCATCCATGCCCTAAATGATGTCTAAATTCAACAGATCACACAGAAAACACTTGATTAATAAAGCTGTGGCTACCTACTCTGATCCTAGTGGATGAAAAAGCAGGCCTGTTGGAAGACAAGGCCAGGCAAGCTTGCAGGCCTAGGCCTCAAAATGGCCACCAGCCACATGGTCAGGCCCAACAACATCACAAAGGCCACCCCCAAAAAACACAGTTCCCCAACTCAATCCAATGCCATCCATGCCCTAAATGATGTCTAAATTCAACAGATCACACAGAAAACACTTGATTAATAAAGCTGTGGCTACCTGCTCTGATCCTAGTGGATGAAAAAGCAGGCCTGTTGGCAGACAAGGCCAGGCAAGCTTGCAGGCCTAGGCCTCAAAATGGCCACCAGCCACATGGCCAGGCCCAACAGCATCACAAAGGCCACCCCAAAAAACACACTTCCCCAACTCAATCCAATGCCATCCATGCCCTAAATGATGTCTAAATTCAACAGATCACACAGAAAACACTTGATTAATAAAGCTGTGGCTACCTGCTCTGATCCTAGTGGATGAAAAAGCAGGCCTGTTGGCAGACAAGGCCAGGCAAGCTTGCAGGCCTAGGCCTCAAAATGGCCACCAGCCACATGGCCAGGCCCAACAACATCACAAAGGCCACCCCAAAAAACACACTTCCCCAACTCAATCCAATGCCATCTATGCCCTAAATGATGTCTAAATTCAACAGATCACAAAGAAAACACTTGATTAATAAAGCTGTGGCTACCTGCTCTGATCCTATTGGATGAAAAAGCAGGCCTGTTGGCAGACAAGGCCAGGCAAGCTTGCAGGCCTAGGCCTCAAAATGGCCACCAGCCACATGGCCAGGCCCAACAACATCACAAAGGCCACCCCCAAAAAACACACTTCCCCAACTCAATCCAATGCCATCCATGCCCTAAATGATGTCTAAATTCAACAGATCACACAGAAAACACTTGATTAATACAGCTGTGGATACCTGCTCCGATCCTAGTGGATGAAAAAGCAGGCCTGTTGGCAGACAAGGCCAGGCAAGCTTGCAGGCCTAGGCCTCAAAATGGCCACCAGCCACATGGCCAGGCCCAACAACAGCACAAAGGCCACCCCCAAAAAACACACTTCCACTACTCAATCCAATGCCATCCATGCCCTAAATGATGTCTAAATTCAACAGATCACACAGAAAACACTTGATTAATAAAGCTGTGGCTACCTGCTCTGATGCTAGTGGATGAAAAAGCAGGCCTGTTGGCAGACAAGGCCAGGCAAGATTGCAGGCCTAGGCCTCAAAATGGCCACCAGCCACATGGCCAGGCCCAACAACATCACAAAGGCCACCCCCAAAAAACACACTTCCCCAACTCAATCCAATGCCATCCATGCCCTAAATGATGTCTAAATTCAACAGATCACACAGAAAACACTTGATTAATAAAGCTGTGGCTACCTGCTCTGATCCTAGTGGATGAAAAAGCAGGCCTGTTGGCAGACAAGACCAGGCAAGCTTGCAGGCCTAGGCTTCAAAATGGCCACCAGCCACATGGCCAGGCCCAACAACATCACAAAGGCCACCCCAAAAAACACACTTCCCCAACTCAATCCAATGCCATCCATGCCCTAAATGATGTCTAAATTCAACAGATCATACAGAAAACACTTGATTAATAAAGCTGTGGCTACCTGCTCTGATCCTAGTGGATGAAAAAGCAGGCCTGTTGGCAGACAAGGCCAGGCAAGCTTGCAGGCCTAGGCCTCAAAATGGCCACCAGCCACATGGCCAGGCCCAACAACATCACAAAGGCCACCCCCAAAAAACACACTTCCCCAACTCAATCCAATGCCATCCATGCCCTAAATGATGTCTAAATTCAACAGATCACACAGAAAACACTTGATTAATAAAGCTGTGGCTACCTGCTCTGATCCTAGTGGATGAAAAAGCAGGCCTGTTGGCAGACAAGGCCAGGCAAGCTTGCAGGCCTAGGCCTCAAAATGGCCACCAGCCACATGGCCAGGCCCAACAACATCACAAAGGCCACCCCCAAAAAACACACTTCCCCAACTCAATCCAATGCCATCCATGCCCTAAATGATGTCTAAATTCAACAGATCACACAGAAAACACTTGATTAATAAAGCTGTGGCTACCTGCTCTGATCCTAGTGGATGAAAAAGCAGGCCTTTTGGCAGACAAGGCCAGGCAAGATTGCAGGCCTAGGCCTTAAAATGGCCACCAGCCACATGGCCAGGCCCAACAACATCACAAAGGCCACCCCCAAAAAACACACTTCCCCAACTCAATCCAATGCCATCCATGCCCTAAATGATGTCTAAATTCAACAGATCACACAGAAAACACTTGATTAATAAAGCTGTGGCTACCTGCTCTGATCCTAGTGGATGAAAAAGCAGGCCTGTTGGCAGACAAGGCCAGGCAAGCTTGCAGGCCTAGGCTTCAAAATGGCCACCAGCCACATGGCCATGCCCAACAACATCACAAAGGCCACCCCAAAAAACACACTTCCCCAACTCAATCCAATGCCATCCATGCCCTAAATGATGTCTAAATTCAACAGATCACACAGAAAACACTTGATTAATAAAGCTGTGGCTACCTGCTCTGATCCTAGTGGATGAAAAAGCAGGCCTGTTGGCAGACAAGGCCAGGCAAGCTTGCAGGCCTAGGCCTCAAAATGGCCACCAGCCACATGGCCAGGCCCAACAACATCACAAAGGCCACCCCCAAAAAACACACTTCCCCAACTCTATCCAATGCCATCCCTGCCCTAAACAATGTCTAAATTCAACAGATCACACAGAAAACACTTGATTAATAAAGCTGTGGCTACCTGCTCTGATCCTAGTGGATGAAAAAGCAGGCCTGTTGGCAGACAAGGCCAGGCAAGCTTGCAGGCCTAGGCCTCAAAATGGCCACCAGCCACATGGTCAGGCCCAACAACATCACAAAGGCCACCCCCAAAAAACACACTTCCCCAACTCAATCCAATGCCATCCATGCCCTAAATGATGTCTAAATTCAACAGATCACACAGAAAACACTTGATTAATAAAGCTGTGGCTACCTGCTCTGATCCTAGTGAATGAAAAAGCAGGCCTGTTGGCAGACAAGGCCAGGCAAGCTTGCAGGCCTAGGCCTCAAAATGGCCACCAGCCACATGGCCAGGCCCAACAACATCACAAAGGCCACCCCAAAAAACACACTTCCCCAACTCAATCCAATGCCATTCATGCCCTAAATGATGTCTAAATTCAACAGATCACACAGAAAACACTTGATTAATAAAGCTGTGGCTACCTGCTCTGATCCTAGTGGATGAAAAAGCAGGCCTGTTGGCAGACAAGGCCAGGCAAGCTTGCAGGCCTAGGCCTCAAAATGGCCACCAGCCACATGGCCAGGCCCAACAACATCACAAAGGCCACCCCAAAAAACACACTTCCCCAACTCAATCCAATGCCATCCATGCCCTAAATGATGTCTAAATTCAACAGATCACACAGAAAACACTTGATTAATAAAGCTGTGGCTACCTGCTCTGATCCTAGTGGATGAAAAAGCAGGCCTGTTGGCAGACAAGGCCAGGCAAGCTTGCAGGCCTAGGCCTCAAAATGGCCAACAGCCACATGGCCAGGCCCAACAACATCACAAAGGCCACCCCAAAAAACACACTTCCCCAACTCAATCCAATGCCATCCATGCCCTAAATGATGTCTAAATTCAACAGATCACACAGAAAACACTTGATTAATAAAGCTGTGGCTACCTACTCTGATCCTAGTGGATGAAAAAGCAGGCCTGTTGGCAGACAAGGCCAGGCAAGCTTGCAGGCCTAGGCCTCAAAATGGCCACCAGCCACATGGTCAGGCCCAACAACATCACAAAGGCCACCCCCAAAAAACACAGTTCCCCAACTCAATCCAATGCCATCCATGCCCTAAATGATGTCTAAATTCAACAGATCACACAGAAAACACTTGATTAATAAAGCTGTGGCTACCTGCTCTGATCCTAGTGGATGAAAAAGCAGGCCTGTTGGCAGACAAGGCCAGGCAAGCTTGCAGGCCTAGGCCTCAAAATGGCCACCAGCCACATGGCCAGGCCCAACAGCATCACAAAGGCCACCCCAAAAAACACAGTTCCCCAACTCAATCCAATGCCATCCATGCCCTAAATGATGTCTAAATTCAACAGATCACACAGAAAACACTTGATTAATAAAGCTGTGGCTACCTGCTCTGATCCTAGTGGATGAATAAGCAGGCCTGTTGGCAGACAAGGCCAGGCAAGCTTGCAGGCCTAGGCCTCAAAATGGCCACCAGCCACATGGCCAGGCCCAACAACATCACAAAGGCCACCCCAAAAAACACACTTCCCCAACTCAATCCAATGCCATCTATGCCATAAATGATGTCTAAATTCAACAGATCACAAAGAAAACAGTTGATTAATAAAGCTGTGGCTACCTGCTCTGATCCTATTGGATGAAAAAGCAGGCCTGTTGGCAGACAAGGCCAGGCAAGCTTGCAGGCCTAGGCCTCAAAATGGCCACCAGCCACATGGCCAGGCCCAACAACATCACAAAGGCCACCCCCAAAAAACACACTTCCCCAACTCAATCCAATGCCATCCATGCCCTAAATGATGTCTAAATTCAACAGATCACACAGAAAACACTTGATTAATACAGCTGTGGATACCTGCTCCGATCCTAGTGGATGAAAAAGCAGGCCTGTTGGCAGACAAGGCCAGGCAAGCTTGCAGGCCTAGGCCTCAAAATGGCCACCAGCCACATGGCCAGGCCCAACAACAGCACAAAGGCCACCCCCATAAAACACACTTCCACTACTCAATCCAATGACATCCATGCCCTAAATGATGTCTAAATTCAACAGATCACACAGAAAACACTTGATTAATAAAGCTGTGGCTATCTGCTCTGATCCTAGTGGATGAAAAAGCAGGCCTGTTGGCAGACAAGGCCAGGCAAGATTGCAGGCCTAGGCCTCAAAATGGCCACCAGCCACATGGCCAGGCCCAACAACATCACAAAGGCCACCCCCAAAAAACACACTTCCCCAACTCAATCCAATGCCATCCATGCCCTAAATGATGTCTAAATTCAACAGATCACACAGAAAACACTTGATTAATAAAGCTGTGGCTACCTGCTCTGATCCTAGTGGATGAAAAAGCAGGCCTGTTGGCACACAAGGCCAGGCAAGCTTGCAGGCCTAGGCTTCAAAATGGCCACCAGCCACATGGCCAGGCCCAACAACATCACAAAGGCCAACCCAAAAAACACACTTCCCCAACTCAATCCAATGCCATCCATGCCCTAAATGATGTCTAAATTCAACAGATCATACAGAAAACACTTGATTAATAAAGCTGTGGCTACCTGCTCTGATCCTAGTGGATGAAAAAGCAGGCCTGTTGGCAGACACGGCCAGGCAAGCTTGCAGGCCTAGGCCTCAAAATGGCCACCAGCCACATGGCCAGGCCCAACAACATCACAAAGGCCACCCCCAAAAAACACACTTCCCCAACTCAATCCAATGCCATCCATGCCCTAAATGATGTCTAAATTCAACAGATCACACAGAAAACACTTGATTAATAAAGCTGTGGCTACCTGCTCTGATCCTAGTGGATGAAAAAGCAGGCCTGTTGGCAGACAAGGCCAGGCAAGCTTGCAGGCCTAGGCCTCAAAATGGCCACCAGCCACATGGCCAGGCCCAACAACATCACAAAGGCCACCCCCAAAAAACACACTTCCCCAACTCAATCCAATGCCATCCATGCCCTAAATGATGTCTAAATTCAACAGATCACACAGAAAACACTTGATTAATAAAGCTGTGGCTACCTGCTCTGATCCTAGTGGATGAAAAAGCAGGCCTTTTGGCAGACAAGGCCAGGCAAGATTGCAGGCCTAGGCCTTAAAATGGCCACCAGCCACATGGCCAGGCCCAACAACATCACAAAGGCCACCCCCAAAAAACACACTTCCCCAACTCAATCCAATGCCATCCATGCCCTAAATGATGTCTAAATTCAACAGATCACACAGAAAACACTTGATTAATAAAGCTGTGGCTACCTGCTCTGATCCTAGTGGATGAAAAAGCAGGCCTGTTGGCAGACAAGGCCAGGCAAGCTTGCAGGCCTAGGCTTCAAAATGGCCACCAGCCACATGGCCAGGCCCAACAACATCACAAAGGCCACCCCAAAAAACACACTTCCCCAACTCAATCCAATGCCATCCATGCCCTAAATGATGTCTAAATTCAACAGATCACACAGAAAACACTTGATTAATAAAGCTGTGGCTACCTGCTCTGATCCTAGTGGATGAAAAAGCAGGCCTGTTGGCAGACAAGGCCAGGCAAGCTTGCAGGCCTAGGCCTCAAAATGGCCACCAGCCACATGGCCAGGCCCAACAACATCACAAAGGCCACCCCCAAAAAACACACTTCCCCAACTCAATCCAATGCCATCCATGCCCTAAATGATGTCTAAATTCAACAGATCACACAGAAAACACTTGATTAATAAAGCTGTGGCTACCTCCTCTGATCCTAGTGGATGAAAAAGCAGGCCTGTTGGCAGACAAGGCCAGACAAGCTTGCAGGCCTAGGCCTCAAAATGGCCAATAGCCACATGGCCAGGCCCAACAACATCACAAAGGCCACCCCCAAAAAACACACTTCCCCAACTCAATCCAATGCCATCCATGCCCCAAATGATGTCTAAATTCAACAGATCACACAGAAAACACTTGATTAATAAAGCTGTGACTACCTGCTCTGATCCTAGTGGATGAAAAAGCAGGCCTGTTGGCAGACAAGGCCAGGCAAGCTTGCAGGCCTAGGCCTCAAAATGGCCACCAGCCACATGGCCAGGCCCAACAACATCACAAAGGCCACCCCCAAAAAACACACTTCCCCAACTCAATCCAATGCCATCCATGCCCTAAATGATGTCTAAATTCAACAGATCACACAGAAAACACTTGATTAATAAAGCTGTGGCTACCTGCTCTGATCCTAGTGGATGAAAAAGCAGGCCTGTTGGCAGACAAGGCTAGGCAAGCTTGCAGGCCTAGGCCTCAAAATGGCCACCAGCCACATGGCCAGGCCCAACAACATCACAAAGGCCACCCCCAAAAACACACTTCCCCAACTCAATCCAATGCCATCCATGCCCTAAATGATGTCTAAATTCAACAGATCACACAGAAAACACTTGATTAATAAAGCTGTGGCTACCTGCTCTGATCCTAGTGGATGAAAAAGCAGGCCTGTTGGCAGACAAGGCCAGGCAAGCTTGCAGGCCTAGGCCTCAAAATGGCCACCAGCCACATGGCCAGGCCCAACAACATCACAAAGGCCACCCCCAAAAAACACACTTCCCCAACTCAATCCAATGCCATCCATGCCCTAAATGATGTCTAAATTCAACAGATCACACAGAAAACACTTGATTAATAAAGCTGTGGCTACCTGCTCTGATCCTAGTGGATGAAAAAGCAGGCCTGTTGGCAGACATGGCCAGGCAAGCTTGCAGGCCTAGGCCTCAAAATGGCCACCAGCCACATGGCCAGGCCCAACAACATCACAAAGGCCACCCCAAAAAACACACTTCCCCATCTCAATCCAATGCCATCCATGCCCTAAATAATGTCTAAATTCAACAGATCACACAGAAAACACTTGATTAATAAAGCTGTGGCTACCTGCTCTGATCCTAGTGGATGAAAAAGCAGGCCTGTTGGCAGACAAGGCCAGGCAAGCTTGCAGGCCTAGGCCTCAAAATGGCCACCAGCCACATGGCCAGGCCCAACAACATCACAAAGGCCACCCCAAAAAACACACTTCCCCAACTCAATCCAATGCCATCCATGCCCTAAATGATGTCTAAATTCAACAGATCACACAGAAAACACTTGATTAATAAAGCTGTGGCTACCTGCTCTGATCCTAGTGGATGAAAAAGCAGGCCTGTTGGCAGACAAGGCCAGGCAAGCTTGCAGGCCTAGGCCTCAAAATGGCCAACAGCCACATGGCCAGGCCCAACAACATCACAAAGGCCACCCCAAAAAACACACTTCCCCAACTCAATCCAATGCCATCCATGCCCTAAATGATGTCTAAATTCAACAGATCACACAGAAAACACTTGATTAATAAAGCTGTGGCTACCTACTCTGATCCTAGTGGATGAAAAAGCAGGCCTGTTGGAAGACAAGGCCAGGCAAGCTTGCAGGCCTAGGCCTCAAAATGGCCACCAGCCACATGGTCAGGCCCAACAACATCACAAAGGCCACCCCCAAAAAACACAGTTCCCCAACTCAATCCAATGCCATCCATGCCCTAAATGATGTCTAAATTCAACAGATCACACAGAAAACACTTGATTAATAAAGCTGTGGCTACCTGCTCTGATCCTAGTGGATGAAAAAGCAGGCCTGTTGGCAGACAAGGCCAGGCAAGCTTGCAGGCCTAGGCCTCAAAATGGCCACCAGCCACATGGCCAGGCCCAACAGCATCACAAAGGCCACCCCAAAAAACACACTTCCCCAACTCAATCCAATGCCATCCATGCCCTAAATGATGTCTAAATTCAACAGATCACACAGAAAACACTTGATT